>NC_039363.1:112636280-112949453 GCF_003573695.1 Papaver somniferum
AATCAGAGTCAGCAAAAGAGATAAGACAAATAAAAGGATAAGAATGTCAAATAAGATCCAGATTTTTTACAAATTTTTAACTCCAAAAGACAATATTCATTTTCTCAATCCTGATTGGACTGTGAATTTACCTCTTAACCATGGTCATATTATCTTCCAAATTGCAAAACAGGAAAACTGGACCCTATAAAACCTCACCTTCCTTTCTCATTCATTTTTTATAACAATTCAACAAACAAAAAAACCTCATTCATTCATATCTCTCAATCTCTGCTCACCACATAAACAAAAATGTTTGCTCAAACTTCCTCCCTTTCAAGTGTGATCCCCAATTCTTCTCCATTTTCGTTTTCTTGTGATCAATTCTCTGGACCTAAATCTCCTACTTCTCCATCAAGTGTTAGATTTCGTCAACCTACAATCACTGCAGCTGCTTGTAGTACTTATTCTTCTTCGGATACAGCACAATCACCGCCACATCTGTTCATGTCTTCAGCCTCATCGTCTCTTTATGAAGTTCTTGGAATTCCGATGGGAGCATCAGGGAATGAAATTAAATCTGCTTACCGGAAATTAGCAAGAGTTTGTCATCCGGATGTTGTCGCAATGGATAGAAAAGATAATTCTGCTGATACGTTTATGAAAATTCATGCTGCTTATTCTACTCTTTCTGATCCTGAAAAAAGAGCTGATTATGATCGAAAGCTGTTTAAATCTGCTTCTTCTTCTTCTTCATCGTTTTCTTTTTCTTCTAGACAATCAACTACGTCGTCTTCTGGTTATACCCGTAGCCGGAACTGGGAAACCGATCAGTGTTGGTAGAGTGCTGGATCAAGAATTTTAAGCATTGATTCTAGGAAATATTAACTCCAGAGAGTAAAAACAGAGGGAAACTCTTAGAATTAGTGTTACTAAGAAGAAAATACGAAAGTTAATTTTGTAAATTTTGAAGATTAGTCATCTAGAAATCAAGGAAGAAGATGTCAGTTTTAAGGATCAGATCTTGTTCAGCATCAGTTGATTTGTACTGTACGGGGAAATCAACAGGGAAATGTCAGAAATGATGAATTAGATTTTCCTGATAGTTTTCTTTGATTACGATTGAGAAATTCTTATTCAATCGTAGATTTAAAATATGATGTATTTGGTCTTTGAAGTTTTAGTTTGACTGATCGAATTGTATCACTGTAAATAGTAATGATAAGTACACAGTTTGAATAAAGACTTTATTTAGCGTTCCTTAATTACTTGTTTTATTTTTCTGTGAAGTGTTCAAGAATCACCACATGAGGTTCAAATCTTTCATGGCAGTACTAAGATAGATTTATTTCATAGTATAGTTTTTTATAACAGTTGAAAACTTTTGGTGGCAACTTCTGTTAATCCGTTTTGAGGCTACCTGAAGAAGTTGTTTTCTGGCCGTTATGTAACTACAAATTGACCGTTTTTAACGGTCATCTTAATTTCAAATAATTGGTAACAGTATTTTTACTGCAGGCGAGTTGGGTTGATCTGTTAGTGTACCTTGAAATCAACATACTGTATAACTTTAGTGTATCTTCTTCAACTGCATAGTACTACTAATTCATTTTCATTGAGAAATTTATGATGGTGTTCCGCCTGTGTAACTTATACGGCCTGTACCTAAGCCAGGATAAAAGGAGTGAGTTGTGTCGAATCGAGCAAGCTGCCGTAAAATCTACGTTCCCAGCCTCCTAGGAGAAAAGTAGAACAAACATTCTAATTTCTATTCATGTACAATACTACATATTTTGTTAGGCCATTTGTACAAGGACTTGTTAGTGAGGAGTCTTTTTGGCCTAATGCCTACTTCCACTTTGCCTGCACAAATACCATTCCGGAGAGGATAAAGGTTACTGCGTCATCCATGGATGGCAACTGCTAGTTTTCTGAGGCTTATATGAAAAGAAGCTAAGGTTGATATTGATCAAAAAAAAAAAAGAAGCTAAGGTTGATTTGTCGTGGCTACATTTTCTTGGTGCATGCCAAAACATTGCAATCAGTCTATTCTAAACCTTTGAACTCTTAACAATATCTTGACACAGTTTCATATCTAGTTCCCATCGAGTTCAAATTATTGAATTGTGATTCTTCGTTATTTTCCACAGTTTTTGGTACTATATCAAATGAAATTCTTGTGATTGATTATCAAGATAAAATAATCTCGCCTACCCTTTTCGCATAATTGTATTACTATAATTTTTTAATTTATTAAACTATACAAACCTAAAGATTCCTTGGTTGATTTTTATATACTACCAAGATCGGAAAATTCTCTTGGAAATAAAATAAGCAAAATAAAATCGGAATCCTTCACAGTTCACATGCACACCCCACCGGTGGGACTAGGAGGTGAATTAAAGCGGAGTCTAATTAGACTGCTTCAGAGAGGGAAGACGGAACAAACTAGTGATCGACATCTGTACATAAACTTCCCTGGAGGGACCTACATCGTCTCGTTCATGAATATCCCTTATCCACAGTGCTGTGAATCTTGTGATATGAGTTTTGAAGTCTCTTCCATTATTTGTGGTCCTATCCCCGACTTCGAACTTGTTTGTTTGTAGTTGACTCGGCGTCTGAATCTGAGTCAATCCCTGACTCGGACCGAATCAGCAGTCAGACCGTTTGTTTTTTATTTTGAGTCAGATCTGACTCGACCTCTGACTCAGACATAATCCCTGAGTCGGACTCATTTGAGTCAGGTAACAAAATACCTCTGACTCATGGGACCAAACTACTGACTCACTTATTTTCGAGTCAGATGAGTCAGATCTGACTCAAAACAAACATATCGACTCAGATCCAGATGAGTCAGATGATTTCACTCAGATCCAGATGATTCAGATGAGTCAGAAATAAACAAACATGGTTTTAGGGGACGCTGCTGCTGGACGCTGACGGTGGCTGTGTCGGTCCAGTGTTTTTTGAGGTACTATTGCACAGAGACTGCAGATGAAAACCGGGTTAGATATTCCAGCAAATAGTCCCATTAGCTAGGAATATGATAGGAAAAGGGTGCTTTTCACTGGTGATGGTGGAGAACAAAAAGCAAAATGTACTGTTAACTCGAATCCTCCATTAACATTTGTCTTGTAACATTTTAAGCGTGTACTATATTTAAATTGTAGACTCTCCAAAATAATTAATAATGTGATTAGATTAGTTTCAACTTTCAAGGCTGCTATTAAAAAAGATTTACTTTGTGGAATTTAGTAATCTTATAAAGGCTTAGTCTTATGGGTGTTGGATTGTTTTAGGCACCTTAAGGGTTAGTCTTACGGGTGCTAACCTAGCAGCTAGATTTACGGTCCACGTCATTTGGGACCGCTGTCAAGCGTTGTTTGGTTCAGCGCTTTAAATCTCAACTGTTAGATCAGAAAATTAATCTTCCAGAGCCGAATCATTCAGCATAAGGGTCATCTTTTGATTCAGCGCTTCAATCTCGCTGCTAGTTGAACTGCGAGCACATGTTAGAAGAGAACTAGTGTTAACAAATAGGTCACACTTTTTTTTTTGAATTGCAACACTTAGCTGCTAACTTAACGGCTCAATCAAGCCCATATGACTTAACCTAAAGATTAGTTTGTATTCTTATGTTATATTGGTACATATATATGTTGCATTCAAAGTCTAATCCTAAGGTAAATTTTATCAAAGCTGTTTATTTACATATACTATTTCATTAATTCTTCCTACGATTTTTCGCAGTACCGACTGAGAAAAACATCTATAAAATTAGAAATTGCATAAGTCAGTTTCCATATCGAGCAACGATGAAGACGTTAGCTCGACAAAAATATAATCTTGATGAACGTATGTTTGACTATCCGCCATGGACATACGGAAATATGGAGCAACTTCTTCCTTCCTCGTGTTCTAGAATCTGAAATCCTCTAAAGTTCTTCGGTTGATTGTAATCTTTTGATCCTATAAAGAAAAAAAGTGTGTCGGAGAAAGAAAAGTAAAAAAGTGGCAGAAAAAGGTTATACAACCCTTCTAGATGTTTTTTTTCCGTCCCTAAAGCGTAACCTTCTAGAAGATGGGGGAGGTTGAAGCACATGGGTTGAAGAAATTTACTTGGATTCCAGGCAAACTCCAATTAGAAAATCTCCAAGTCTTAAGTCAATTAGCAAAAGCACATGGATCTCACGTTGCCTCACTCGCATTAAGAAGATTTTATTTTTTTATTATTTTTCCATAATGGTAAGACAAATTTTCTTTTGCTTATTTAATTTTTGAGGCCATTAACAGGAGAAAAATTAGTTGATCCAGTCAAAGGAAAATGAAATGTACAGGGGACATCTTCGATTGCGCCAAGCCAAAGCCCACTCGTTTTTCTCTGTAGTTTTCCTTTTCTGGTGATATTTTATTATCATGCACCAATTGGCATAGTTGTGCACTAAGTTATAAGTAAAGGCTGTGGTGGCCCCTAACAGAAGATATTGTTTAGTATTTGGATATGTCCAAGCTCCAAAGTACAATTTTCTTTGAGCAACTTGCCCTAGAATTAGCAACTTGCTTTCTCTATAATTATGATTGTAATCTTTGATCATAAGGCAGTATGATGATGTGCTTAGTTAGAAGATATTTTACCATGTCGATCAAGTGGGGAGCCAAAAGTTGTTCACGCCCCCCTGTTTGTAGATGATGTTCAATCATAACAATCTGAAAACACTAGTAGCTAGTAATGGGGCAGAATATTATTTCTGATTTTCGGGGGTGTTTGTGCATGAGAGGGAAATCAATGACGGAATATTAATTGCAACTGACCTTATCGACTCGAGACAAAAGGAGGGCAGGCCGGGTTTGGTTTGTAAAGTTGATTTTGAGAAAGCTTTTGACAACATTAATTGGAACTGCGTTGATCTTACTCTTACAAAGTTTGGTTTTGAACACATTTGGAGAAGCTGGATTATGGTGCATTTCGTATGCTAGGTTTGCGGTGCTTATAAATGGTGAAGCTACTGAGATGTTCAAAAATCAGAAGGGTATAAGACAAGGTGATAGATGAAGTATTATCTTTAATGATCAAGAAAGCGGCTGCATCAGGTCTCTTATCTGGTTTTAAAGTCGCACAACATGGAACTGTGATAAATCATTTGCAGTTCGCGGATGATCTGATTGTATCCCTTGATGATTCTGAAGAACAAGTGGCTAATCTCAATAATATTTTTCTTTCTTTTGAGATTATTTATGGACTTAAAGTTAATTTTAGGAAGAGTGCAATAGCAGGTATTGGTGTTGATCATAATGGTGCTAGTTGTGCGGACATTTTTGGATGTAGTCTGGTCACTCTTCCTATCAACTATCTTGGAATCCCATTGGGAAGTAAATCCAAGTGTAAATCAGTTTGGGATATTATTATTCAGAGAGTGCAGCAGAAACTTTCAACTTGGAAAGTGAAGTATCTATCTAAAGGAGAAAGACTTACCATGATAAATAGTGTGCTGGCAAATTTACCGGTGTATTATTTGGCTATGTTGCAGATGCCGGTTTCGGTAATTAAAGAGTTGGAAAGACTAATGAGAAATTTTCTTTGGGGTTCTTCTAGCACTAAAAAGCAAAGAAGTTGGGTATCGTGGTCTAAAGCGAATCTGCCAAAGAATAAAGGGGTAATTGGTATTAAGAAGCTGAAATTGATGAATCATGCTCTTCATTGTAAATGAATTTTGAGATATGGGAACGAAAAGAGGGCTCTTTGGAGGAAACTAATTCATGAAAAATTTGGAGATAACCCTGAATCTTTCCTTCCTAACTCTTTCTCTAAAACAATAGGTTCTAGTTTATGGGTTGGAATTTTAAAAGTTAGGGATCATGTTAAGCTGAACACTAATTTCATTATCAAGAATGGGCACAATATTATTTTCTGGAAAGATCCATGGAGAGGAAACCAAACCTTTCAAATGCGATTTCCATCACTTTTTAAATTATCTAGGAAAAGAGATGCTACTGTTGCTCAAATGATTAATGAATATGGAGCATGGGATTTGGATTTTAGAAGAAATTTGAAAGAGGAAGAAGTGGGAGAGGTAGCACTCTTACTGCAAGTCATTGGTGAGCCACTTTTGTCGGCTGATAATGATCAGTGGCAATGGAAGCACAAAGATTTTTCTGTTGCTAATTGTTATTCTACTCTCGATTTAGATGGTTATCTATCTTTTCCGCATAAACAAATTTGGAATGCCAAAGTTCCTTTAAAGGTTTCTTTATTGGTGTGGACTCTTTTTCATAAAGGTGCACCAATTTTAGACTATTTATATAGAGCTGGTAAGATTCAAAATCCAGATTGTTTGTTTTGTGCAGCAACTGTAGAGACTAGCGATCACTTGTTTTTACATTGTAAAGAGACTGCCAAATTATGGAGTTATTTCCTTGATAGTTTTGGATTGAGCTGGACCTTCTCACAAGATGTGAAGTCGGCAATTTGGGAGTGAAAAAACAAGAAAGGAACAAAGATGATTAAGAAAATTTGGGGCTTACTTCCTTTCGCTATCTGGTGGAAAATTTGGAACGAGAGGAATAATAGGTTATGTTAAGTTAAGAAAAGACACCTAAACCAATTGATTGTAGCTGTTAAATGCACCCTTTATAATTGGGCTTTACAAACTAAGTTGTTTGAGGGTTTTTCTCTTTCTACTCTTGCATGTAATTGGGAAACTGTAATGGGTACAAGCTAACCCTGATAGCTTTTTCTTCCTGATTTCTCACTGATTTAGTGAGAGCCAGTTTTAATTCGAATTTTCCTTTTCGTCAAAAAAAGAGGTAATGGGGCAGAATAATCATGAATTTGCTTAGCTATATTTATCAGCTATATTACTGGATTGTAATGTTAATGGTAATTTTTAGGGAATATCTAATACTACCTCCATCACACTATTAATTGATCTACTTTAAAACTGATTTGTTGGATAAACTAGGTCGATTGATAGTGGAACGGAGGGAGTATTAATCTTCCAATAACCCTTTTGAATCTTGGATGGCATTTTACCATTACGGTCAAAAGGCGTAGGAAACTAATACCTTGTCGGACTTTATGTTTAGTCAGATGTCAGAGAGTAATATGTAGATGGATTCAGATTGTTTGGCAAGAAATTTGCAAACAAGTATTTTTTTTTAATAGGAAAAATATATATATTTCAAACTAACTGAAGAGTAACAAGAGGTTTTTCTTTTTTACAAGGGTTTCCAGAATATTTTTGTTCAAAAAACTATTACTGGAGTCATTAGACTTGCGACATTTCTTTTTAATTCGACTCCATTTTGCCAATCCCGCCTCCCCTTTAAACTTCCTATTTACATACTTAAAGTCTACCTTATTAAATTTACACACAAAAGAAGATACAACATCTAGTATTGATTTTGTTCTCCAATCACAAGAAGAATTTATGTTGCTTAGAAAATTTGCTGCATCTTTGCAATCCGTCCGTATATTAACATCAGTGAGGTTTAGCTCCTTAGCCCATTGAATCGTATTTAGCAAAGCTAATCCTTCTGCTGCTGAGGGTCCTGTGGTGGTACATGAGGAAAAAAAGATGTCAGCAATTTTATTATTAACCCAATATATGATACCCACTCCATATGATCCATCAGTATCATCATATGATGCATCTACAAAAAAACATATCATGTTTTGCATCAGCTAACCCCATTACATGTGATATTAAATTCGTTTTTTCTACCCTTGGTTTCACAAGATGCATCCCTGAATATTTCCTCCAATCATGCAGAAAATTTTGCATTGTTTTTAAACATTCTATATGATTGGGTTTAGTTTTATTAAAGTTGACATCATTCCTGTGCTTCCAAATCTGCCAGCATATAATGCTAATATTTCCTTCCATTTTCATAAATCTGCAGAAAACCAAGATCTAATCCATGATATAACATCTGTATTATGTGTAGGCATTTGAATTCCTAACCTAAACCATACATCCCTAGTGAAAGGACAGTGAACAAATAAATGTGCAGCTGTTTCAGGCTGATTCCCATTACACATTAAGCAACTAGACTCCACATGCTTAAGTTTAGCATTCATTTTAACCCTTAAGTGTAAAATACCTCCTGCCATCTTCCATGTGAATAAGCTAACTCTCGGAATAGTTTTCATCTTCCAAATTTTACACCAGAACTTATCCCTATTATCCTGGTGTTCATTTGAAAGTAAACCATAAACTGATTTCGTAGAGAATTCTCCATTCTTATTGCCTTGCCATCTCAGCCTATCAGGTTTGTCCACATTAATGAATATAGACTTTATTCTAGCTGCTGTTTCCACAGGAAATACAGAATCTATCAATGGAACATCCCAATTACCATTTTTGTCCATTAGATCTGATACATATTTCAAGTCTTCATGACACCAGTCATTCAATATACCTGTTCTAGGAATCCAGTTATCTTTTGAGATTGATATATTTCTCCCACTACCCACTTCCCATATACTGTTCTCCTTTATGACCTGCAAACCTTTTTTGATGCTTTTCCATATCAAAGAGATCCTATATTTGCTACTCTTATGAAAAGGGTGATTCCGCGGAAAATATTTACCCTTCAATAATCTAACCCATAAAGCATTCGGATTATTCAATAGTCTCCGGGCTAGTTTACTCAGTAAAGAAATATTCATTCGATGAGGATTTATAATGCCTAAAACACCACAAGATTTAGGCATGGAAACATTATCCCAAGCTTTTGTGTAGTACGCTTTTTAGGGTTTTTTTTGTTCCACTAGAAATCCCTTTGGATTTTATCATACTTGTCTAAAACTGAAACAGGAAATTCCAAGCATTGCATTTGATATATAAGAAAAGCAGATAAAGTAGAATTTATGAGCACAGTACGCCCTGCTTGAGTTAAAATATTAGCTTTCCATCCATGGAGAGTCTTGTAAGCCTTTTCAAGTAGAGGTTCAAAATTCAAAGCTCTCTGCCTACCAAAAAACAATGGAGTTCCCGAATACTTTTTTTTTTAGATATTCTCTGAACCCTCATCATTCTAGCTAGTATTTTCATGTGTTTATTATGGACTTTCTTACTAAAATATACCCCTGATTTATGATAGTTAATGTTCCGATCCGAAGATTTACTAAAAATGTTTAAAATCTGCATCAGTTGCCTTACTTCAAAGATATCCGCTTTACTAGAAATAAAGCAATTATCTGCGAACAGTAGATGTGATATTACAGGGCAATTTTTATTAATCTGCATACCTGAGAAAGTCCTTGTGTGTTCATCTTGGGAAAACAACCGAGATAGTCCTTCTAATGCTGTTATAAACAAATATGGAGATATAGGATCTCCCTGTCGGAGACCCCTTGAAGGACTAAATTGAATCCATGGAACTCCATTAAGAAGCACAATTTATTTAACAGTAGATATACATTCAAAAATTAGCTCACACTATCTATCTGAAAACCCAAAATTTTGTAATATCCGCACACTAAAATGCCATTCCATTTTATCAAAAGCTTTTGATAAATCAAACTTCAAAGCTAAAAAAACCTTTTTTGGTTTTACTAGTATCCATGGAATGTAGCATTTCATGTGCAATAACTATATTATCAACAATTTGTTTTTTCGGAATAAAAGCAGACTTGTTAGGAGCTATAATTTTATCCAGCACCATTTTCAATCTGGTTGCTAAAATTTTAGATATCAACTTGTAAAGAGCATTACTCAGACTAATAGGCCTAAAAACTACTGGAGTAACCGGGTTCTCCATTTTTGGGATTAGAGCAATGTAATTATCATTTAACGACTCAGGAAGTTTACCCGTATAAAAAAAACCTCTAACTAAGTTAACTACATCCTGCTTTAATAAATTCCAATGTTTTTGAAAAAAAAAACCCGGCAGGAATCCATCTGGACCAGGTGATCCCCAAGGATTCATGCTAAACAACATAGCTTTTATCTCCTCTGAATCGGGCATTTTAATAAGTTCTCCATTTTCCTGATCAGTAATAACTCTAAGAATAATATGATCAAATATATGATCAATATTGACTCCTTCCGATGAACTAATGCTCTGAAAATGATTTTTCAGAACATCTAATTAATCCTTATCTTCTAACCAAAGACCAGTACTATCTCTTAACGAATGTATAGTATTGTGTCTTTTTCTATTAGACGCCACAACATGGAAGTATTTTGTACATCTATCATGCTCTTTGAAGAATTTATCTCTACTATTCTCCAGCCAATAAATGTTTTCAATCTTACTCCAAGTCTCTAATTCTTCCTCTAAAACTTTCATTTTTTTCCTAGAAATTATATGAGCAGGTTTAGCATTCTCTTTATCAATTGCTTCAAAACCATATCCTTATTTTTGAAAATGTTTTTATACACATTTTTATTCCAGTCCTTAAAATCATTTGATAGTCCAACTAGCAAATCAGCATCATTCCCCGTTTTAAGCATTTTCCAAGCATTCTCTATAAACATATTATAATCCTTATGCTCCATCCAGCCTCTAGAAAACTTATAAGGTCTCTCTTTTTTAACTTTACATGGGTCAAAAACAATCAGTAAAGGATTGTGATCCGAATCCGTTCTAGTTAAGTGGTGAACTAATGCATCAGGAAAGCATTGAAATCAATCCACATTTACCAGACTTCTATCAATCCTTTCTCTAATGTTATCTTCCCCTTCCCTCTGATTAGACCAAGTAAACGGATCGCCCGTAAACCTTAAATCTATGAACCCTATTTATTGAATGACAGTAATAGCACTAGAGTTCATATCATTGCCACCTTCGTTTTCACTATTATGTAATATAAAATTCAGGTCCCCTACTATCATCCAAGGATGAACAATTCGGGCCCCTAAACTCTGTATATATTCCCATTGTTCAGATTTTCCTTGAGCATTTAATGCTCCATACATACAAGAGGTGTAACACAGTATGCCCCTGACCTTACAAGTTACAATGATTATGTTTAGCTGAATTCAAATAACTAGACATCTAAATTATCAAACCAAGCAACAATTTGACCCCCGATTTTCCTATATATGAAATAACTATCCAGTCTTTAAACTTTAACTTCCTCGCAGTCAATTCCATCTTTTCCATAGGTATTTTAATTTCAGATATAAATACAAGATCAGGTTTATGCTTTTCAATAAGAAACAAAAGATGATTAAACGTTTTTGGGCTGTTACAGCCTTGAGCATTCCAAGATAGTAATTTCATGTTTTTCAGTTCTAAACAAAGATGAAAATAAATACTGGAAGCACACAATATGCACACAGAAGAAAATGCAATAAAACAGAATAATCTAGGCTTATATGTAAACAAAACACACACAGAATTCACAAAACCCAGATAATAACACACATATAAAAACATGAAAAACAGAGGGATGAAGTTAAAAATAATAACCGAAGTGGAGCTTTTGGTACTAGAAGTTCCTTCTCCAATCTTTAGATCTTTAACTTTGTCAGAAACCATGACATCTTCGTTAATCACATCCTCCGTTGCTGCTATTGGTATTGGGTTTAAAGTTTCCCCTTCAATGATTGTAAGTGCTTAAGAAACCATCTTACTAGGTGAACCTCTGCCCAGATCTTTGTATTCTGCTAGTAGCCACGCGTAACCTTGAAGATAATGCTTTCTCTCAATCAATTTCTGCAAATATATCTCCTTTTCCTTTTTCTTGCCTTTTCTTCAACTTCAGATTTATCAGTAACTTGCTCCTTTTGTTTTCCTTCCTCCTCTTTCTTATTGCTATCAACTGTGTCTTTAATTACCACAACCTTTGCCTTCATAGATGGATTGGGACACTGCCAGTCAATTTCCATTCTTTTCCTTTTACTATTAGCTTTATTTAATGCTTCCTTATCAATGAGGCTAACAAACTCTGTTACATTTTGATATGTTTTTTTTTCCAATGCCTAGATTTGTTTTTCTTGAGTTCTAAATAACCCTTTGCTTCCTGCCTTGTCCCTATCACCGCAGGTGGTTCTCTGGTTTCATTTTGACAATCATATTCAGGAGGATGAGCAATCCACATACATTTAGTACAAACCTTAGCTGGAAGGTCAATACAATCTATTTCTATCTGCTTCTTTCTAGCACCCAAGTCTTCCATTACCATATCAACTCTCTTCACAAGTGGTCTACTTAAGTCTACTATAACCGAGACTTTAAATTCTCCATTATGAGGACTTATCATCATCAAAACCTCCCGTATTTGTTTTGCTACTTTTCTTGCCATGTAAATCCTTCCAGACATAAATCTACTGAATTTAAAGATTGTCCAAAAGATATACTCATTAAAGTTCATATCAGAATGTCTTACTTGATCTGTTTTTCTCTGAAATTCAGTAGCCTGCCATCAACAGATACACTTTCCATCACAATATTTGCAAACTCTTCGGGATCTTCAAAAGAGAAGAAAAACATGTTCTTTGTTTTTGTTTCTCTTACTTCAACTTTATACTTCATTTGCCATTTGTTCTTGAGTTCCCACAAACAAGTATAATAAAATAGGTAATGACACTTTTGGCGAATTTGGAAGAATACTTCTAGCAACTGGGTTGAGGAGACTATACAAAAACTGTAGTAGTATATTGCAAGCACAACTATCCATTAGTTACTGTCTATTTTTGTATTGCAAAATAAGCAAAAGTGTATGATGTGCATAAAGTACAACTAACTGGAAAAAGGCTTGAGAAATGCCCCAAAAGACAACCAACTACAATGATTTTGGGTTAAAGGGGTTTGAAAATTCAGATCCATAAAGATGATGAACTTCTCCGGTCTAAGATAGATAGATCCACAAAAAGATAATAACAGAGTAGAGAGCAATGATAGGGAAAAAGAAAGAAAAGAGATGGGTTTTTGTACCAAGTTATATAATCAGTATTTATGGTTGTTATCGAAATAATTTAAGACATAAAAGGTAGTCTACCATATGATACACTTAGTCGGGTTGGGGAGGGGGAAGGCTGTAGCGAGTTTGGGTTAAATGGGTTAAAAAATCCAGAAACATAAATATATTGAACTTTTTCTGTTTCCACTGAAGATAACAGAAAAGAAGAGAGCAATAAAATGGAAAAAAGAAAGAAAAATGATGGGTTTTTGTACCAAGTTGTATAATCGATATGAGCACGCTTAGAAATTTAGTAAGCAAGTACACCACAATTTTTTCGATATCAACCTATATGACAGATACCTTGCGTGATATAATACATACATAAACTTTCAAGAAGACAGCAACCACAAGGTATACACTTGGTATATAGTGTTAGTTCGAAACCGAACCTAATTATATGGATCAAACCTAAGTATTTGGATTCACGTACAAGTGAAAATACTTTATTATGACTAAAACAATAATTATAACACGGAAAATAAAGTAAAAGCACCCAACAATATTTTTTTAACGAGGAAACTACAAATGAAGAAAAATCTTTGGACCTAGTCTAGTTTTGAATTCTCTTAGAATTAAGCCGCTATGCAAAGATTACTACCAACTTCGTATAGTTAATACCAAGTAAACTATCCCTGGTTACCTAGTTTCCCCAGGATCCTTGCGCCTACAACCAATATGGCCGACACACGTGATTCCTAAGATAGAGTCCACTATCTTAAGTTGGTTCACCAGTCGTGAAGACTTCTTGCACTCAATTGTCGTATTTCGAAACAGTACGTACTAATGTGTTTTCGTTAACTGCTCTCTCAATCTCAAGAAGTATATCAGATATTTAATTGAGTCAAATATAAGTTCTGCCGTTTAATCTAATAAACTTATTTGTTCGGTTAGATCAACCAAGATCTAGATTATCAAGATAACCATATATAGGTTTACAAACTATCAGATTTAGATCCTGAAGAAGACCACCAAATGATAAATTACTGATCTATGTAACTGGCAATAAAATGTCTATCAAATGTTAAAAAAATCTAAGTCGGATCCTAGACGATCAAGTGTATCCATGAAGTAAATCATAAATATCAGAAACCAGTTAGAAATCTTCTTGTCTTCAAAGTATTTGCACAAATAAAATTGATCTGACTTGTGATCGATCAAACACAAAACAAAGTCTGTTAACAACGGATGATCGCAAGTCTATCAAATCCAAAGACAAAACTGAACTACCGTCAATCCTTGATCTAGTTTGAGTGACCTTATGTCAGAAGAGAAGTCTCTCAAGAATAATCATCTAACCACCGTTAGTCAATCAAATCAATAATCGAAAACTAAAAGCAATGCAAATTATAGTTTTCTACCGACGGTACTATCTAGATGCATCTTGATCCCACAAAAGTCTTTAAACTAGAGAATTTAAGAGATTTGGCCTAATTAAGTTACTCACCTCTCCAAGATAGTATAACAAGTAGTAATATTAGTCGGCTACCATAGTGACTACAAAATAAAGTGCATGTGTCAGGATAAGTTTATATGAAGAATAGCATTCACTATTTATAGACCAAGTTAGAGTTGACAGCTAGGAATTTCCATACCCAAAAATATCTAAAGATATGCAATAACATCCAATTTTCGATCTAATTCCAACTAATATAAAACTCTTATGCTGAAATCCCTCATGGATGACAACTCAATATTACCTAATGTACAACTATAACAACTTATATTCCGATATGCACAAAACCGTAAAGTAGATTTAAAAACGGAAATATAAGTTTTGCTATTGGGATCGGTTTTTGCAAGATATCCCCAATAGGATTGGTCCTACTGTAGATCCGCAGGGAAGGGATCGGTTTTGGTATAGATCTCCGATAGGAATCATACCACAAATCCCATTGATTCCTTTAAACAACGAAACAAGTTTCCCAAGTCTACTTACTTAAACTCATGTAATTAAACATATAGTTTTCTAGGTATGGAATCAATCCTAAGTTCATTAATCTAATAACAAATTAGAAAGATGGTGTCTGTGTCGAAATTACGAAGTTCAAAAGATAAGACTTATACTTCGTAATTCGATATACATAAGTTGTAATACAACTTGTATATCCTTACTTGAAAGTGACGTAGATATAAATGGAAAAAATTCAAGTATTGTATTACTAACCACGAACAGAAGGATGACGTGTTCGTTGATATTGATAGTCTTCAAATTCTCAAGGTTTTTTAGAGTAATACTTGTATGTCTCAACATTTCTAGACTTCCTAGTCGAACTTACGAAGTTGACTCTAGTAATTTAATCAAGCGGCCTTGATTTTTGGAGCTAAAATATGACAAAAAAACTTGACATACCAACACTTAGAGGGTTGCACCGAGAAATGCTCTAACAAAAATAGAAGAGAGCGATAAAAAGTAAAGGAGAAAGAAAAGCGATAGGCTTTTTTACCCATTTGTATACGGTATGAGCAGACTAGAAATTTTAGTAAGCACATTTGTGTGTGGGTTTTTGTATCGAGTTTAATAATCAGTTTGAGTTGAATCGGAAATTTGGTAAGCACATTTGTGCGTGAGCTTGCTACATATAACCAAGAAGAAGCTTAATTCATTTATGGTTTATATCGAGATAATCCACATATAAGATTTAGGCAACCTGATGATACACTTAGTTAGGTTAGGGAGGGAGGAGGTTGTAGCGAGTTTGGGCTAAATTGGTTAAAAAAATAAGATCCATGGAGAAGAGATCAATGAAAAAGAAAAAGTGGAAAAAAAAAGAGAGATAAGTTTTTGCACCAAGTTGTATAATCGTTGTAAACAGACTTAGAAATTTGGTAAGCACAGTTTTTGTGAGAGCTAGCTACGGAAGACCAAGAAAAACTTGAGTCATGTCTAGTGTTTATCGAGATAATTTCACACATAAAAGATGAGCTACCTGATGATAATTTAGTCGGGTTGGAAGAATGTTTAGTGAAAGGGATTAAATAATATGATCCACAAATATGATGAACTTTCTCTTTGTAATATAAATATATCCGTTAAAGATATTATAAGAGAAGAAAGCAATCAAAAGGAAAAAAAGAAAGAAAATGGATGGATTTTTGTATCGTTGTTTTAATCACTCCATGAAATTACTCATTTTCTCGAGGGGAACATGTAAATTTTTTTTTAAGAGATAGATTGAAACCATAATTAGTATGTAGTTATTACACCGCTAACACATCCTATGTTGGTCATCTAAGTCCTAACAAATCTATCAACCTTTTTGCACTTCCAGACAAGTAAGAAACCTAGGTGATGGTGTTGAGTTAAAAAAACACACAGGAGGGAGTTCAATAATAAAAAATAAAACAAAAACTTTTCGGAAGAACCCGAAGAGATATATCACCTGCTCTAAACTCTCAGGCAAGTCACACTAGTCATTAGATCTTTTGAATAGGGAAAACAAAATATCCACTAAAAGCGCCTTGGCAGCAGCGTACGACAGTCAAAAAGTTTATTTCTTCTCCAGTCATAGTTGTACTGGCTCTTATAGCAACTTATGCTTCAAAGTTGAGCGACTTGTAAGTGTTAGCTATGAGTTTCATTTCTTAGCATTCCTGATGAGTTGGAATCCACGACCTAGGGTATTCAATCTAAGATAGAAAGATAACATTGAATACGTTTTGATTGATAGCTTCACTCACACATTCATCTGATACATTGGTATCTAATTTGTTCTTTTAAACCGCGTAAGAAACCTATGGCTGATGGGGTTGTGGCGCTTCCATTGGTTCAAAAGCGGGTGACCAAGTTAAGTATTTCAGTGGGTACCTACTCTAGAGAAAATAAGGAACTTAAAATTTCATGTTACGATGAGAGTACCCAATCTATTTTCTTTATCTTCCCGGACTTCTCTAGTTAAAAAAAACTCCCCTTTCCTAGGTACCAGTTTTAGAAGAAGTGAAGGATTTCTTGTTTGGGCTCCGAAAAAGCGGGTGTCTAACAACCACATCCAATATTTCGTTTAGACAATTTGTATGGAAAACTCCAATACAATTCAACGAGAATCAACTAGACAGTCAGACTCAATTACAGAAAGGTATCCGAGAGTAATATCTCAATTTCTCAAATCAATCTGCAATCGAACATATAGAAATATGTAAGACGGATAAATATGAGAAATAACTTGGATGATACCAAGTACCAATATGCAAGCGTCAATCAATTTCAATCAATAACCAAAGGTTGGATTTACCAATTGATTGAACTACGCACAACCTGTGATATATCAATTATATAAACAAATATAATGCGGAAACGAAATAACACAGACACCAGAAGTTTTGTTAACGAGAAAACCGAAAATGCAAAAAAAAGCCCAGGACCTAGTCCAGATTTGAACACGACGCTGTATTAAGCCGCTACAGACTCTAGCCTACCACAAGTTAACTTCGGACTGGAATGTAGTTGAGCCCTAACCCATCTCACACTGATTAAGGTACAGTCGCGTTCCTTACACCTATGAATCCCAGCAGGACTGTACGCACTTGATACCATTATATGATCTCACCCACAACTAAGAGTTACTACGACCTAAAGGCGAAGACTTGATAAACAAATTTGTCTCCCGCAGAAAAGTCTATTTTAATAGATAAATTTGTCTCCCACAGAAATACCTACGAAGTTTGTTCCGTCTTTTGATAAATCAAGGTGAACAGGAACCAATTGATAATCCGGTTTTATATTCCTGAAGAATATCCTAGAAATATCAATCACCTCACAATAACTTAACTATATGGAGTAAAAGAAGTTATTGTGGAATCACAATGAATGAGACAAAGAGCTTTGTGACTACTTTTTATATCTTACCTATCAGAGATAAATCTCGAGCAAATCTTATATGATAGAACAAAGTAAGATGAGAACACACAACTAAAGAGTAAATAGTTGGATCTAGCTTCAGAATCCCAATGAAGTCTTTAAGTCGTTAACCTATAATGGTTTTAGGAAAAACCTAGGTTAAAGGAGAATCGACTCCAGTCGCAACTAGTATCACACAGGAGGTGTGGGGATTAGGTTTCCCAGTTGCTAGAGTTGTCCTTATATAGTCTTCAAACCAGTTGACCGAAGTATGGGTAACCGTACCTAAACGTGTATATTAAGTTGACTCAATAACAGTTAACCGAAGTTAGCCATATGAACACTTTTCTCTTAACCTTGTTCATCCTAACACTTCTATATCTACTGATAATCAAATGAATCTAATAGTGTTACTCATGGAGTTGTTCAATTGTTTATATACTCATAGATGTATACAAGATACAATTGAAGCAAAATTGGATTGATTCAAAAGAATCAGTTCATGAACATTTTAGCCACGGTTTGCAAAGATTGTATTTCTTAATTGATAAATGTATTTTTTCATGAGTATGAAATCATACTTTGGCGATTTTAGAACTTGAACCACTTAATTTTGCAAACGGGTACGCAAACTTAAGTTCTGGACATTGGTCACAAGGCGACAGTTTGCAAACGAGTACGCAAACTTTAGCTCTGGACCGAACTTAGTTGAAACCATTTGCAAACGAGTACGCAAACTTGGTTCCCAGACTTCAACAGTTAAATAAGTTTGCGAACGGGTATCCAAACTTAAGTACCCTGACTTAAAAAATTGAATAAGTTTGCGAACAGGTATGCAAACTTCCAATCCTGAATTCCGTGAAAACAGTTCGTACACTAAGTACGCAAACCGTAATGTATCCAGACATAGGTTTTAGCTCTTAACCCCCATTTCAATCATTGAAACATTCTTAGAAGACGACAATAGTTGTCTCACACAAACTATTAGCTTATAAGAAATTTTCAAATGATCACATGATCAATACGAAACATTCCGAGCCTACATAAAATGACCGTGTTACACAAATCATGTAAGATGTTACCTGGTGATTTTCACATATTTAAAGCAAAAATCTTTTCAATGCATATTTCAAGAAAGATATAAGCGAGTTAAACTCAACTCCAAATATCAAATGCATATAATGTAAAGTCTATATAGCTGTACGAATTTGTCTTAATAGGATATATAATAGAATATACTTCTGAGTGGTATATGAGTTCAAGCCTCCACATACCTTTTGTTGATGAAGTTCCACAAGCTCCCCTTAGTAGTTCTTCATTTTCAATCGATGAACGTCCTGAAGTCTAAATCTCAACTACACATTCTATCCTAATCCAAGACATATCTATAAGTAGACTAGAAATCAGGACTTATAGTTTTGACAAATAAACTTAACAAACAAGCTTGAGATAGAAATGCTTGCGAGTTCCAACGAGCAGTGCTCTAACAATATCCAAATTTTTCAATTTCAGTGACAAACCTATCAATACATATGGATTACAAAATAAATAAACTTTGTACGTTCTCATCCAAATGCTTGATTTCCTTGGTTCTTCAACATTACTCGAAATCTTCGTCACTTCCAAGTACTCCAGTAATTCTGAACGTGTTCAACTCAGCATCATAGTTGTTGAAGATCTGTAGCCATAACAATAATCAACAAGATTGTTTTCATATTGTTATACAGTGTCATAGTATTATTACACAACATCAAAGTTCAGTTGTATCACAACTTTGACAATAATACTATGGTGATATGTATCACTCCCCCTTAGTCAATACTTCATCTCACTATGAAAACCACTCCCCCTTACATAATGATCCGTAAACCATTCGTGTATATAGTGTGAAGTACAAAATAATTCCCCCCCTTTTTGTCAATATAAATTGGCAACAGTACGAAAACTAGCAGGATCATAATGAAATTCTCAAAGAGATACTTCATGACTAAAATGGTACGTATCAACTTTGTTTCGATGATTTCACATAGTCGAAACTTAGTGTATTCATCAAGGAGTTTTATAAAGATACAAGATAACTCCTACAATATTCAACAGCCGCACTCCCCCGTAAAGATTTGGAAATTAAGTACAAGTCCAATTAAGAACTCTCCCCCATAAAATGTCATTCCCGAAAGAACAACAAGAGCAACCTTACTTTTACAAGAAAATTAAATTAATCATAAAGGAACCTCAATGATTAATTTAATCGGAAATGCTCAACATAAGAAAACTTGCGGAGCCGTACAATACTTTCACATAGAAGTGGATCAGGGAAAGATCAATACTGCGTATTTTTCATCAAAATTTGCATAATGACGCCATAGACTTAATCTTTGGCATATAATTCAAAAGTTCATTCTATTTTCCATCAATATTTGCATAATGACACCATAAACTTAACTTTTGACATATATGGGATAATCATAGTTCACAGACGTAAATACACGTATCCTATAACATTATTTGTAATATATAAAACCGATAAAGATTAATACTACAAAATCATCTTCTAAATAACTTAGAATTTAAATAATTAAATCTGAAAACATTGCAAGACGAAAATCATTGGCAATAGTTATGTGTAATCACAATGTATGCTATTCCAAACCCTAGTTATCCTTCCTAAAACACAAGAATAAATTCTCATAAGAAGTTTCCTAGACAAAATAAAAACAAAAAAAAACTTTAGATATAACCAGCAACCAGGGATCGAACAAAAACAAGTTCATCAGTTGTTTTCTTCAGTTCAATCTTCAGAAACTCAAGATTCTTTGTTGCAATATCAAGTTGACCACGAACAACCTCAAAATCTCTAAGAAGATCTCCAACCAATTGAGATGACATCTGAACTGGAAGATCGTTTTCATGGTTGACTGCATGAAAGCAGGTAATGAAAACATGGTTCTCGTGAAACTCAATGACTTTGCCTTCTTCAACTTTGTTTTCCTTTTTGCATCCATCCATTGTGCACACCATAAAATCACAAGATTTCTTGATGTTACGGAACGAGTATATATTATAAGAAGGAATCCATGATATATATATATATATATATACAAGATTTTCATAGGGAAAACCTAGGGTTACTCGTTTATGTTCGGTAAGGGTCGGGTGCACGAACATTCGTGGTTATGAACCTGGTTCAACACCAAGAACCAATGGATCCTATTTTTAGAAGTATATTTTGATAAAATCAAAAAAAAATTTTCTAAAGGTATGACACAACATCTTAGCTCAGAAATAGAGGACAAGGTAATTGTTGATAGTCAACAAATCAACTGTCATTGAGAAAAAAGAACGAAGATATTCAAAGTGAACAACAAAGAGAGATTTCTCGAGAGTTAATGATCATTTATATTACATCGTGTAATAATTAACGAGAGCAGATCTCACCAGTAAGATGATCAATTTTGAAAAGGAGAGGGTACCCAAATATACCTCAAGCTAAAACATTTCCTACCTATAAGTCCTTTCTCCGAAAGTGATTGTCTATGGACTGAGTCGAGACAATACAACTAATGGGTTCACACTTCGTGTGATCGTCTATGGATACGAGATCGAGATAATACAACAACTAAGTATGTTTACTTGATATAAAGGTTCGGACTTAACCAAACACAATAGGATTGCTTATCAAGTAAATATGAATTAACGTTTGTGTAATTTACTTTAATTATAATAAAACAATTATACTGCGGAATATAAAAGTAAATGACACAACAAGATTTTTTTAACGAGGAAATCGCAAATGCAGAAAAACCCTGGGACCTAGTCCAGAATTGAATACTCTCAGGATTAAGCCGCTACACAAAATTACACTAACTTCGTATAGTTGAGACCAAGTAACTAACCCTATAGTTCACCTAGTTCCTTCTGTATTCCCACGCCTCCAACTTATGAATAAGTCACGTACTTGGAACAATCCCTTTGGTTCATATTCCAAACAGTAAAGGAACAAGAAATCTGTGTGGTATCAACTCTATTCAACCAAGTTATATGAGTCAGACAAAGGATCTTCTGTTTATCTCAACATAAACTCCTTCGTCGGGTCTAGATATATCTTATGTTCAATCACCCAAAAGTAATCGTTTAGGATTAATCCAACAACACCTTTAATCCGAAGAACCGTGTTGATGCCGATCTACTCAATTAATCAATCCAATCTACCACAAGGATAAACCGATTATAAAACAAGTATTGTGCACACCAAAGATTATAAAACCCAAGTCAGATCTTCAATATCTTCTTTGTCTTCAAATCTTCTTAAATCTTCAATAAAAACCTGCACACAATCACTTGAATCTCTTGTGATCAATCACGCACAAAACGGAGTCTGTTAACAATGGATTATCACAAGATCGTCTTTAGAACTAACAACAGTCCAAAGATCCTTGTCGAAACTCTGAACTAGTTTGAGTGAATCTTATATCAGAAGAGAAGATTCTCAAGAATAAACAAACTAGGTGCAATCATATTTCAACCACCGTTAGTCAATCAAATCAATCGAAAACAAAGATAAACCGCAATTATCTAGTTTCCCACCAACGAGTCGTGCTAGAGATTCTCAATCCCAAAGAAGACTTTAAACTAAGCGGCCGTAAGAGATTTCACCTAATTAGGTTACTCTCCTCTCCGATATGTGGCTACACCAGTAACAAAGACAAAAGAAGAAGTATGTTGTTACGAAGAATTAGTTTGCTAGAAAGGCAAACTTCGTGTATTTATAGACAAGGAAGTTTGGACACCAAGGAATTTCCAAAACCGAAAATATTCTCAAGATATTCATTAAAGCACAAATTTGGTTTCCATAATTCCTGGAAATGCTCTGTCCAAAAATAACGATCGAAATCTCTCGGAAAATCTAATTAGTAAATGCACATTACTAATTCTGTAATTTCCCTACAAAATGAAATTAATAAGTTAATTAAAATATTCTTAACTTACTTATGTTTCGATTCTGGGATTCTCTTCCCTTAGCCGTTAAGGAATATATTTGAACAATTATAGAAATAAACATTCACAACACGTGTTCAAAGTTTGTCGACATCTTTACTTTGTAAGTTCTCTTTCCCACTTACAACCTTGAAACCGATTTGCCACACTTCCAAACAAGTTTAGAATTGGTTCATCTGACTTTCAAGAACTATGTGATTGATCAAACCAACATTCAATCACAATCATAGATTTAACGGTTCTACCAAAACAAGTTTCGGTTCTACCTCCATGTGAGTACTACGCATAGTCACACTAGCTTCCCAAAGATTCGGTTAACTAGGTACTAGGATCGTTTCCCCATATATATATGGTATCTAACTTATATGTGTTGCACATGTCCATAGGATCGGTTCCCCTTTTTGATATAAACCTTGCTGCACCCCATACAAGGATCGGTTCCCCTTGATGTACTGCACACCTTACAAGGATCGGTTCCCTTTCCCTTACTAGGATACGTTCCCTTTCCCTTACTAGGATCGGTTCCCTTTCCCCAAGGAAGACATAATCCGATCATACCACAGGTGATTACTTAAGATTGGTTTTACTAATAAAAGTTATACTAATACATAAGTCAGGACTTTGTGAATAGTTCTACCAAGAACACAACAAGTGTGAGCGGTTATACTCTATCACACATATTGGTTGTTCATAAGATATGCAATGAATAGCAAAACCAATAACTCCTGACAATTTCCTTTTCGGTCCACAAACAAGTTTATAAACTTACTTCCTTAGAACACATGTAAACATTGTTCCCTAGGATGAAATCCTCACCTCATACCCATACATAATCACAATAGCATTCAAATGATTATGGCGATGTCTTATCTACAAAGTTTAATGGTTAAGCAATAAACCTCGTATTGTATTCCTTAATACTATGTCTATCTAGAGTTCAAATATGCTTCGCAGTTATGTTTTCAATATGCACGACTTGAAAGATACGTTAGGGAATGAAACAGTTCAAGTCAAATATCACTAACCTCAAGTGGAAGGATGATTGTTGTCGTTGTAGCTCCTTGCTTCTTCACATCTTCAAGACTTCGTAATACTTGTAATGTCTCATATCCTAATGCTTTCAAGCTAACCTATACGATGTTTAACTCTAGTACATAATCAAGCGACTCTTAACATGAGTTTTGATTCACTAAAATATGACAACCAAACTTGACATACCAACGCTTGGTGGGTTCAACCGAGCAATGCTATAACAAATTTATTTTTAAACTGAAGAAAAAAAAGATACAACAAAGACCACTTTTTCAAGAAGAAGACCTTCTTGAGAATTATGAGCATCCTCACACGGTCTTGTTGATGGTGGTTTTTAGCTTAGGGTTAGAATCGTAAAACCGTACAACTGACATGACGTCACTATGACCATTAACATATTTATTGAATCGATCAGCATGCCTACGTAGGAATTACCAGGGTACCTTTTTTTTATGTGTCATGTTCCACGGCAGAACCCTTAACATTGACCGACATCATCTATGCCAAACCCTAATTCTCATGCTACCGCGCCATGGCATGCCAACCATGCCAGCCGCATCACTGTGCCAATGGAAAACCAAGCCAGACATATCTCCGCACCAAGGCATGCCAACAATGCCAGCCGCACCAATGTGCCAATGGCCAACCATGCCAGCCACATCTCCGCGTCAAGGCATGCCGGCCGCACCACTGTGCCAAAGGCAAACCATGCCAGCCACATCTCCGCGCCAAGGCATGCCAACCATGCCAGCTACACCACTGTGCCAATGACAAACCATGCCAGCCACATCTCCGCGCCAAGGAATACCAACCATGCCAGCCACGTCTACCGCGCCAAAGCATGCGAACCATGCTAGCCGCACCATGTTCCAATGGCATGCCAAACCCTTGGCCCCACCATGCCAAGCCAACCGCACCTTTCCTTGGCCCCAACCATGCTAGCCGCACCATGCGCCAATGGCATGCCAAACCCTTGGCCCCACCATGCCAAGCCAACCGCGCCTTGCCTTGGCCCCAACCATGCTAGCCGCACCATGCGCTAATGGCATGCCAAAACCTTGGCCCCACCATGCCAAGCCAACCGCGCCTTTCCTTGGCCCCACCATGCCAAGCCGTCTGTACCAAACCCTTGGCCCCACTATGCCAAGCTATCCGCGCCATTTGCCTTGGCGCCACCATGCTGGCCTTCCCGATGCGGCTACCAAAACGAAGGCGCACGACGATCAACGACCACCCTTCCATCCTAGATGCAAATCCTAGCCGTCCAAGGTCTCCAAACAATGCATGGTAACCTTTAGCCCAAAAACCTAGTTTTGTCCACGCCAAACCGCGCCAAGGCATGCCATGCCACATGTGCCAATGACATACCAACCACATTTCCGCGCCATACCATGTCGGCCTTCCCCATGCGGCTACCAAAACGAAGGCGTGCGAAGATCAACGGATACCCTTCCATCCTAGATGCAAATCCTACCCGTCCAAGGTCGCCAAACAACGCATGGTAACCTTTATCCCAAAACCCTAGTTTTGGCCAAGCCAAACCGCGCCAAGGCATGCCATGCCACATGTGCCAATGGCATGCCAGCCACCTTGTCGCGCCATACCACGCCGGACTTCCCCATGCGACTACCAAAACGAATGCGTGCGAAGATCAACGGCCACCCTTCCATCCTAGATACAAATCCTAGCCGTCCAAGGTCACCAAACAACGCATGGTAACCTTTGTCCCAAAACCCTAGTTTTGGCCACGCCAAACCACGCCAAGGCATGCCATGCCAACCACCTTGCCGCGCCATACCATGTCGGCCTTCCGTATGCGGCTACCAAAACGAAGGCCTGCAACAATCAACGACCACTTTTTCATCTAAGATGCAGATCTTAGCCATCCAAGGTTACCAGCTAACACATGGAAACCTTTGGCCCTAGTTTGGTCGCACCTAAACAAAGCCAAAACCCTAACTTTTGGCCGCGCCTAAACTGGTCCATATTAAAGTCATACTGATCATAATTTCATGCCACTGGCTACCAAACGAAATGTTGCAATCAACGGCTACCTTCCTCTTACGATGCAAAATCTCAACCGTTGAAGGTCACCACCGAGCCGGAAAGTCTCCCAAGCTCAACTTGCCAGAAAAACAACAACATGCTACATGTTTTCCACGAAAACACTCGAGACATCAACACATGTCCCAAACTGGGGGATGCTCATTGGGTATTGGTTTGGCGGTTTATAGCGTGCGGCGTACACTACGCTCGTTATAAGAAAGTGTCATAAGGATGAGGCGGTTAGTAAATACAGAGAGTAATGGTGAAACGCTTTCTTTTATGGAACATCAATTCCAAGCGTTACCGGTTACCACCTCCTCCCATTTACTCACCCGTTTTCCATTTCTTAATGAGACCAGAGTACGTTTCACTTCGAATTGTATAAATAAGCATTACCTATTTCCATCGAACAACAAGTTCAGGTCAGGAGGATACAACACTTAGAAAACATTTGCTATCTTTCCATCTGTTAGCTTCCCACTTTCTGATACAAGTCGTGAAACAACTACTCTTCCAGAATCAACTATTCTGGTCTCAACACTTTCTTCGCTTCACTCCCCAAAACCAACCCTTCTCCTTCACTTTGTGACCGAAGCAAGTCTGGAATGGCCATTTCTTGGTTTAATCCGGATTTGTACAGATTGATCTCTCGAATCTAAAGTACTCCCTTGTTGTACATTGTTTAGGATTTAACTTCGTTTCTCACCCACACACCCGAAAT
Organism: Papaver somniferum; assembly: GCF_003573695.1. NCBI lineage: Eukaryota > Viridiplantae > Streptophyta > Magnoliopsida > Ranunculales > Papaveraceae > Papaver > Papaver somniferum. The sequence continues at coordinate 112,662,804 of NC_039363.1, forward strand.
TACCAAAATCAGCAGAAACCGTTTTCACCCTCAAAAAATTAGCGATCACAGCGGGAGATTGATCTTTCGGTTACAATGTCAATTTTCGACCATCGAGCTCATGCTTCAATCCAGACATCAAGGCGGTTGAAGAAGGTGATCCGCTCAGGGATTGACGACTCAGTTACCAGACGACCCGATTATCAGTCTTGACACGACGAAGGATGATTGTGGACTGCCTAGAGGTTAAAAGAGAACGATCCAACCAGGGATTGACCACTCGATTATCAGATGATACGGCTGGGGACTTTCCACAATCACGGCGCTGCCTCCCGTAAAACTCGGTCTTACACCCGGAAGATTCCCCTTTCATCAGGAGACCTGAAAAACCGAGTAAGTCTTACCTAGACAAAATACATGGTTTGATATTTCAAGTTTTCACGGGAATGATGAAACCGATATCCATGTTATGTTTCACCCCATGTCATCTACCGACACGCAACACTCACGATTCCATGGATTTCCTGGGATGTTTGCGTCACTTGAAATCGTAACCAAGACAACGTCATTCCCAAAACAATCCATTCCAAAACAATTCATTCCAAAAGAATAATCCAAAACCCTCAAGGTAACATTTTTCTATCAACCCAAAAATCCAGGAAATCAAAACCATAAACTAGGCGTTTCATTTTCCTTTAAAGAAAAAACCTAAAAATAAGAAGTTCAGAAGACAGAAATATATTCAAGGAAGGTTTTTCAACAATGGCTTGATCTTCTTAGCAAGAGACTCCTTCGTTCTTTGGAGAGCCTCCCTCTTCAACTGCAGCTTCCTGGACAATTTTTCGACTTCCGCTTCCTGCTTCTTCACCATATCCGCAGAAGGACCTTCGACTGTTTCGACCAGCAACTTTTCAACGTCAGAGAAACCTTCAAAAAACCAAGGAACATTGAACTCGAAGTTTACACACATATCACGATGGAACCTCCAGCTTGAGCTTACATCATCAGAAACAGTATTACCGTTCACGTTGCACATGTCGTCAATCGAAGACAAAGCTTCATCCACACACTTAACCAACGCAAATCGACTAGTAACCTTCTTGGTCGTGGCGATATGTCCGTAGCTTTCCCATATCTTGGTGTATAGCGCCACATGTTTGGCTTGCATGCTAAATCCCCCGATCAACACATGATCTGGATAAGGAACCACGTATAGAGGGTTGAAAGTGGCGCCCGCGTCTACATCAGCAACCGACAGGGATTCCTAACGACAATTACACCTTCGGCCAGTGGAGTACTCTCCATTGTCTGAGTCACAACGACTTTTTCATCTCGAGAAACATCCATTCCAAGGTCGCCCGGTGTGGCTGCCACAATTGGAGACAAAGTTGTATCACCACCAGTCTCCGTCTCAGGGACATCTTCAGAAACGGTTTCCCCATATGACATCGCAGATTAGATATTTTCCAAAGAGAAAGAAAAAAAAAATGCGGGAGACTCACTGATTCGCTTTCAGACCGGATAGAGGAAGATTCAGCACTGCTGTCGGAAGAACTACTCTCTCCATCATTTAACTCTGAGCTTTCATCCTTCTCGGGTTCCCCATCGCCACGAATAGGCTCAGCACCGCCACCCTCCGTCTCAAGAAGCGATGTTTTTTTGACTATTTGCAAGTTTGGTAAAGGCGTTCACGCTGCTGAGACCCTAGGCAAGATACAAAGACGGATACTCAGGAAAAAAACAAGGATATACACGATCCAACTAAAGTCAAGAGGAAAATCACACGTACCCGCATATTGGACGAACTGAAAGTCGGTAGGGCTGTCGAAATTGACTGGGAACCATCTGCAGGGCTTTTAGATCTTCGCTCCTTCACTTAGGGACTATCTGCATTCAGGCTAACGGATTTTCGCTTGGGCGAAGAAGGATCCCTCAGCATTGGATGCTCCGCTAAAACCGCAGGAGAAGGCTTACCGCGACGGTTTTCTACCACATCATTCACGAATCCATGGAAAACGAGAAACTCATCCTACCAAAATATGTTATATTTGGAGGTTGTTGATGGATTTCGTTCCGCAAGCAGGAAATGGATACTTTTACCCGACAAAAGAACAATAGCATCGAGAACAGTTGGCAACGAGACTTCTGGAACAACCGGCTGACGAACAAGTGGGACCCCTTGGTCAAAACCCATATGCCGAGCCGCCCTATCGATATTGTAAGAGACTGCTTTGCAAGGTCCTCGAAAGAAAGACGACACATAACCGGGCGTGCAGCTTTGCGTGAACACCATCTCTCCAACACTCATATCCTTTTTATCAGAAGACAAAGACATGCTCGGAGCAGGAGCAAAGGTATTGATCTGAGTTATGGATGCATGCACCGAAGCCCATGGACGAAAATTGACCGTGTGCGAGTTGTCAAGGAATCCAACCAGGTTCGAACCAATCTTTGGGCGCCTATTCGACCAGAGCAGTATCCTAGAGCCATCCCAAGACTCGGGAAGTACGGCCAACGGTTTTGGAGCATACCTTTCGAAGTGCTCCCACAACCACGCTTGGAGAAAGGCGACATGAATATACGAATCCACTTTCATGTAACCATTTGAAGAGCACATGTCCGCGACCAGCTGACCCAAGTGTGTGTACAGAGAACCAAGAAAAAATCCGCCAATAGGGAGAACGACACCTTTTGCCAATTTTATGAAAAACTTGATAGTTCCTGTCTTATCTCCTTCTTACCGAGCCGTCATCGAAAATATCTCTGGATAACCAAAGAGCCAAGAACGCCGAGACATGAAGCGTACTATTCTTCTGATTCGGCTCCAACTCATCGGGAAACCACTGAGACGCCCACCATCCATAGAAGCACCTCGTCTAGTTTTCTTTCCGAACGAATCCTTTTGATTTCGTAACCAGAGCGGTGAACATTTCTTCTTCATCTGCAGATATTTTGACATCGAGGTTTCCTATTACAGGAAGGTTCAGCAACACGGCCACGCTCTCTAAGGAGATAGTCATTTCACCCCACCTGCATATGGCCGTGTGAATGTCTGGACACCATATGGAAATAAAAGCAACCAAGCCTGGAATATCTTTCCTAATTTGAAGCATTGCGGAAGCCGCGACAGCATCAATGATCTGTGCCTTGGTCAAACTGGCTTATACACATTCCTGGCTCATCATGAATCGCATCCATTTCTCAAAGGACGCAACAGACTCACATAGATTTTAAAGTCAATAGGAGAAGCATGATACTCTTTCCTCTGAAGACAAAACCTTATTACACCTCCTGGCCGAACTGACCGGGCCTCTCCTTCACTTTCCGGACCAGTCATAAGAATCGACACATACTTGGGATGATTTCTCATAATCGTGGCGGATGTTGTAAAGAACTCATCATCTATGTTTGGCTTGGAATTGCCAACATCTTTCGGTACGGCAGAACTTTTCTCAAATGACATCCTAACGAAAATTCTCTCACGCTACTTCCACCTTCGAAATAACTACAATTGAACAATAAGAAGAGAAATTATTACGGAAAGTGCATGGAAATTATTTTACACAAGATATCTATCCTGGACGCAAGCCAATTTGTTTCAAAGTCATAATGCGCATAGGCAAAGAAATGGGAACTGACAGACCCTACATCACCACCTCATGCCAAGCCGTACCCTGCAGCAGGAAATTTGCGCCTGGTCGAGGAGGCGCGCCCCACCGCGGGAACCATACACACAGTCACACCAGGAAAAAGGAGTAAACCCTGGAAGATAGGTTTTCGCGGGAAGGGAATGACAATTACCAGCTCATGTATGCCTACTTTGCACGGTAATTGAGGCATCCAACATCACTATGGTATTCATGCCTAAATGTTACTACAAGTTCGTGCAAAGCATACCTACGGCTAGGATTCATACCAACGCAGAAGGACAACATTTCTACAAGTTCATGAAAAGGTACGCCTACAGCTAGGGTTTGCACTAACACAAAAAAAACACAAGAAAAGCAAGTTAAAGAGGAAGTGTTGGAAGACATACCTGGGATTCGCTCGTCCGCTTTACTGTTACCACACATCCAAAATTTAAAAAAATATAGGTGTGAAGTAAAAGGACAGGCCGACTCTCCTTTTATAGGCGTGATACTTGGGAGTTTGAATAAGGAAAGGACTTCCTATTTGAGTCAAGTAAGGAAAAGAGGCAATCGGGCCCGCGAAGACCAATCACCATGCCAAGACCGTCCGCGCCATTTCCTTGGCCCTACCACGCCAAGCCGTCCGCCATGATTGCCTCGCCAGGACCGCGCCATCCCTTGCCCCCACATGCCAAGTCGTCCGCGCGTGCTTTGCATCACCAAACTGCGCCATTGCCTTGGCCCCACCATGCCAAGCCGTCCGCGCCATGACTTGCCGCACCAACACCGACAACTCGCCAAGCCAGCATCATGATGTTCCCTGACCGAGCCAAGGTGATGCATATCCATACTAAGCCGACGATCTTCATCTCACCAGTTCACGGTCTACACCATGAATAAAATATACGCTAGGCCGCCAAACACGAGGATCATGGACTCTCCTTACCTCTCGAAAAAGGTTAGTCGGACCTTCCCGGCCATCTTTCCACGACTTTTCGTTTCGATTTTTGTCCTTGCCCGTCACCATCTTATGCTTACCTCGCAACAATGCTACTATTCAGAGCTAAGCAGGGGACTTAATGTTGATGGTAGTGTTTAGCTTAGGGTTAGAATCGTTAAACCGTACAACTGACATGACGTCACTTTGACCATTACCACATTTATTGAATCGATCAGCATGCCTACGTAAGAATTACCAGGGTACCTTTTTCTTATGTGTCATGTTCCACGGCAGAACCCTTAACATTGACCGACATCATCTATGCCAAACCCTAATTCTCATGCTACCGCGCCAAGGCATGCCAACCATGCAAGCCGCACCACTGTGCCAATGGAAAACCATGCCAGCCATCTCTCCGCACCAAGGCATGCCAACCATGCCATCCGCACCACTGTACCAATGGCAAACAATGCCGGCCACATCTCCGCGCCAAGGCATGCCAACCATGCCATCCACACCACTGTGCCAATGGAAAACCATGCCAGCCACATCTCCGCGCCAAGGCATGCCAACCATGCCAGCCGCACCACTGTGCCAATAGAAAACCATGCCAGCCACATCTCCGCGCCAAGGCATGCCAACCATGCCAGTGCACCACTGTGCCAATGGTAAACCATGCCAGCCACATCTCTGCGCCAAGGCATGCCAACCATGCCAGCCACACCACTGTGCCAATGTCAAACCATGCCAGCCACATCTCCGCGCCAAGGCATGCCAACCATGCCAGCCGCACCACTGTGACAATGTCAAACCATGCCAGCCACATCTCCGCGCCAAGGCATGCCAACCATGCCAGCCGCACCACTGTGCCAATGACAAACCATGCCCGCCACATCTCCGCGCCAAGGCATGCCAACCATGCCATCCGCACCATTGTGCCAATGGAAAACCATGCCAGCCACATCTCCATGCCAAGGCATGCCAACCATGCCAGCAGCACCACTGTGCCAATGGCAAACCATGCCGGCCATATCTCCGCGCCAAGGCATGCCAACCATGCCAGCCGCACCACTGTGCCAATGGAAAACCATGCCAGCCACATCTCCGCGCCAAGACATGCCAACCATGCCATCCACATCTCCGCGCCAAGGCATGCAAACCATGTAAGCCGCACCACTGTGCCTATGACAAACCATGCCAGCCACGTCTACCGCGCCAAGGCATGTCAACCATGCTATCCACACCATGCGCCAATGGCATGCCAAACCCTTGTCCCCACCATGCCAAGCCAACCGCACCTTGCCTTGGCCCCAACCATGCTAGCCGCACCATGCGCCAATGGCATGTCAAAACCTTGGCCCCACCATGCCAAGGTAACCGCGCCTTGCCTTGGCCAAAATCATGCTAGCCGCACCATGTGCCAATAGCATGCCAAACCCTTTGCCCCACCATGCCAAGCCAACCACACCATGCCTTGGACCCACCATGCCAAGCCGTCCGTACCAAACCCTTGGCCCCACTATGCCAAGACATCCGCCCCATTGGCCTTGTCCCCACCATGCCGGCCTTCCCTATGCGGTTACCAAAACGAAGGCGTTCGACGATCAAAGACCACCCTTCCATCCTAGATGCAAATCCTAGTCGTCCAAGGTCGCCAAACAATGCATGGTAACCTTTGGCCGAAAACCCTAGTTTTGGCCACGCCAAACCGCGCCAAGGCATGCCATGCCACATGTGCCAATGGCATGCCAACCATATTGCCGCGCCATACCATGCCGGCCTTTCCCCTGAGGCTACCAAAACGAAGGCGTGCGACGATCAACGGACACCCTTCCATCCTAGATGCAAATCCTAGCCGTCCAAGGTCGCCAAACAACGCATGGTAACCTTTGGCACAAAACCCTAGTTTTGGCCACGCCAAACCGTTCCTAGGCATGCCATGCCACATGTGCCAATGGAATGCCAACCACCTTGCCGCGCCATACCATGCCGTCCTTCCCCATGCGGTTACCAAAACGAAGGCGTGCGATGATCAACGTCCACCCTTTCATCCTGGATGAAAATCTTAGCCGTCCAAGGTCGCCAAACAACGCATGGTAACCTTTGGCCCGAAACCCTAGTTTTGGCGATGCCAAACCGTGCCAATGGCATTCCAACCACCTTGCCGCGCCATACCATGTTGCCCTTCCCCATGCGTCTACCAAAACGAAGGCGTGCGACGATCAACAACCACCCTTCCATCTTGGATGCAAATCCTAGCAGCCAAGGTCGCCAAAACAACGCACGGTAACCTTTAGCCCAAAACCCTAGTTTTGGACACGCCAAACCGCGCCAAGGCATGCCATGCCACATGTGCCAATGAAATTCCAACCACCTTGCCGCTCCATGCCATGCCACATGTGCCAATGGCATGCCAACCACCTTGTCGCGCCATACCATGCCGTCCTTCCCCATGCGTCTACCAAAACGAAGGTGTGCGATGATCAACGGCCACCCTTCCATCCTGGATGCAAATCCTAGTCGTCCAGGGTCGCCAAAAAACACCCTTTGGACAAAAACCCTAGTTTTGGCCACGCCAAACCACGCCAAGGCATGCCATGCCACATGTGCCAATGGCATGCCAACTGCCTTTCCGCGCCATACCATGCCGGCCTTCCCCATGCGGCTACCAAAACGAAGGTGTGAGATGATCGACGGCCACCCTTCCATCCTAGATGCAAATCCTAGCCGTCCTTGGTCGCCAAACAACGCATGGTAACCTTTGGCCCCAAACCCTAGTTTTGGCCACGCCAAACCGCGCCAAGGCATGCCATGCCACATGTGCCAATGGCATGCCAACCACCTTGCCGCGCCATACCATGCCGGCCTTCCCTATGCGGCTACCAAATGAAGGCCTGCAACAATCAATGGCCACTTTTTCATCTAAGATGCAGATCTTAGCCGTCCAAGGCCCTAGTTTGGTCGCGCCTAAACAAAGCCCAAACCCTAACTTTTGGTCGCGCCTAAACTGGGCCATATGAAAGCCATACTGATCATACTTTCATGCCACTGGCTACCAATCGAAAGGTTGCAATAATCAACAACTACCTTCCTCTTAAGATGCAAAATCTCGACCGTTGAAGGTCACCACCGAGCCGGCAAGTCTCCCAAGCTCAACTTTCCAGACAACAACAACATGCTACATGTTTTCCACGAAAACACCCGAGACATCAACACATGTCACAAACTGGGGGATGCTCATTGGGTATTGGTTTGGCGGTTTATAGCGTGCGGCGTACACGACGCTCGTTATAAGAAAGTGTCATAAAGAAATACTTTCTTTTATGGAACATCAATTCCAAGCGTTACCGGTTACCACCTCCTCCCATTTACTCACCTGTTTTCCATTTCTTAATGAGACCAGAGTACGTTTCACTTCGACTTGTATAAATAGGCATTACCTATTTCCACCGAACAACAAGTTCAGGTCAGTAGGATACAACACTCAGAAAATATTTTCTATCTTTCCATCTGTTAACTTCCCACTTTCTGATACAAGTCGTGAAACAACTATTCTGGTCTCAACACTTTCTTCGCTTCCTTCCCCAAAACAAACCCTTCTCCTTCACTTTGTGACCGAAGCAAGTCTGGAACGACCATTTCTTGGTTTAGGCCGGATTTGTACAGATTGATCTCTCGAATCTAAAGTACTCCCTTGTTGTACATTGTTTAGGGTTTGAATTCGTTTCTCACCCACACACCCGAAATTACCAAAATCAGCAAAAACCGTTTTCACCCTCAAACAGGTCTGAAAGAGGATGCACATTTATAAGCAGTCAAGTTGTAATTTGACGAGCATATAGCTCATCAAGGGTATTGACATTTTCCATTTTTGTCTCTTGGGTATCATCAGTAAAGTCAATAGAGTTAGTCTTAAGAGAATTAAAAAGAGGAGGACAAGAGATACCAGAAGCTGCTGCCTTCCTTGCCTTCTTAATGCTGCGCTTGAGTCTATTTATACTGGTTTTCAGTTCCGAAACACGATTATTGATATGAGTTTCTTCAGGAACGATTGACACTTTTGATCCAACACTTCCTTTAGTCACCGAAGAAAGGTTTGAAGAGTTTTCCTTACTCATTGGATCAACAAGGAAGTCATTTGTCCTATACCAAAATTCTTTTTACAATTGTAAGAAGCCTGAAAAAGCGGGAGTCTAACAACCACACCCAATACTTCATTTAGAAAATCTGTATGGACTAACTCCAATATATTTCCAATAGAATCAACTAGACAGTCAGACTCAATTAAGGAAAATTCATCCAACAGTTATATCTCAATTTCTCAAATCAATCTGCAATCGAACATATAGAAATCTTTAAGCCAGATTAATATGAGAAATAACTTGGATGGTACCAAAGACCAATATCCAAGCGTCAATCAATTTCAATCAACAACCTAAGGTTGGATTCACCAATTGATTGAACTACGCACAACCTGTGATATTTCAATTATATAAAAATATAATGCGGAAAAGAAATAACACAAACACCAGAAATTTTGTTAACGAGGAAACCGCATATGCAGAAAAACCCCGGGACCTAATCCAGATTTGAACACCACACTGTATTAAGCCGCTACAGACTCTAGCCCACTACAAGTTAATTCGAACTGGAACGTAGTTGAGCCCTAACCAATCTCACTCTAATTAAAGTACAGTCGCGTTCCTTATGCCTCTGAATCCCAGCAGGACTCTACGCACTTGATTCCCTTAGATGATCTCACCCACAACTAAGAGTTGCTACGACTCAAAGTCGAAGACTTGATAAAAAAAAATCTATCTCACACAGAAAAGTCTATTGAATAGATGAATCTTTCTCCCACAGAAATACCTACGAGTTTTTGTTCTGTCTTTTGATAAATCAAGGTGAACAAGAACCAATTGATACACCAGACTTATATTCCCGAAGAACAACCTAGTATATCAATCACCTCACATTGATCTTAACTGTATGGTAGCGGAAAAGATATTGTGGAATCACAAACGATGAGACGAAGATGTTTGTGACTACTTTTTATATTACCTATCGGAGATTGAATCTCGAGCAAGTCTTAGAGAAGATAGTAGTCAATACGATAGAACAAAGCAATATCAGAACATGCAACTACAGAGAAAATAGTTGGGTCTGGATTCAGAATCCCAATGAAGTCTTTCAGTCGTTAATTATAATGTTTTTAAAAAAAATTAGGTTAAAGGACAATCGACTCTAGTCGCAAATAGTATCACACAAGAGGTATGGGGATTAGGTTTCCCAGTTGATAGATTTCTCCCTTATATAGTCTTCAAATCATGGTTTGCGATCAATGCTAACTTGGTAAAAAATCATTCAATATTCACCATTAGATGAATACATGATTATATTCAAGTTAATATCTTTCAACCGTTAGATTGAACTTAGCTTGTTATACACATATGAAATGTGCCTTCATTTAGATATAGGTAACTGTACCTAAACGTGTACACATGGTTGGCTGAAAAGTAGTTAACCAAAGTTAGCCATATGTACACTTTCATATCAACCTTTTTCATCTTTATCACAACTAGTTCAAATAACTCAAATGAAACTAATTATAGAGTTGTTCAATTGTTTATATTCTCATAGAAGTGTACAAGACACAATTGAAGCAAAATCGATTTTGATTCACTTGAATCAATTCATGAACATTATAGCCACGGTTTGCAAAACATTACATTCCTTATTATATAAATGTATTTGTTCACGAATAAACCGATTTTAGAACTTAACTCACTCAAGTATGCAAAGGGGTACGCATACTTAGAATTCCGGACTTGGTCTGTCTGCCAGTATGCAAACAGTTACGCATACTGTCGTTCACGACCGAACTCAGTTGAATTAATATGCAAACGGGTACGCATACTAAATTCCCGGACTTGAACTGTTAAGCCAGTACGCATACGGGTATGCATACTAAGTTCCCGGGCTTCAACTGTTAAACCAGTACGCATACTGGTATGCATATTATGGTTCCCGGACTTGGAGTAACATGCAACCGTTAGCATATACGCACGCATACTGTTCTATATCGAATCAATGATTAATTGTTATAAACTCCATTTTAATCATTAAAACATTCTTAGAAGACGGGAATAGTTGTCTCACACAAACTATTAACTTGAAATCAATTTTCAAGTGATCAATAGATCAATACGAAATATTCCGAGTCTACATTAAATTACTGTCTCACACAAATCATGTAAGATGTTACCAGGCGATTTTCACATGATTATCTTTTGACTTTCGTCAAAAATAAAATATGAACTTGGTTAAAGAAAAAGATTACCAACACATATTTCGAGAAATATGTAAGCGAGTTAAACTCATCTTGAAATATCAAATGTGTATAAAGTAAAGTCTATATAGCTATACGACTTTTTTTCTCAATAGAAAATAGAATAGAAATAGACTTCTGAATGATAGATGAGTTCAAGTCTCTACATACCTTTTGTTGATGAAGTTCCACAAGCTCCCCTTAGTAGTCCTTCGTCTTCAATCGATGAACGCCGTGAAGTCTTAAGCTCAACTACACATTCTATCCTAATCCGAGACATAGCTATACGTAGACTAGAAATCAAAACTTATGGTTTTGGCAACTAAACTTGACAAACAAGCTTGAGATAGCAACGCTTGCGAGTTCGATTGAGCAGTTCTCTAACAATTTCCCCTTTGTCAATTTTAGTGACAAAACTATCAATACATATGAATTACAAAATAAATAAACTTTGTAGCTTCTTATCCAAATGCTTTACTTCCTCGGTTTTTCAACATTACTCGAAATCTTCGTCACTTCCAAGTACTCCAGTGATTCTGCTTGGAGCATCTATTCCTTCATAGCCCAAACCTCGCGTATCACGATGTTTCTTACAAGCTCCCAACAGAGTGGATAATTTTGTTGAACTAAGATTAAACTTTTTCAAGTTTTCCTCCAGCATAATTACCTTTTTCAGAGCAGGAGAAAGCTTATCCTCCAATTGTTTCTCTCGTGAGAGAAAAACGTTTCTCTGTCTTTAAAACAACATTTTTCAGAGCTACATTTAGCTTTAGATTCATCAAGTTCTTCTTTCCACAAAAAGATATTTCGACAAAGATTTTCATATTCAGAATCCTTTGAACACACATATTCTTCTCGATGTCTAAGAAGATATTGTAATAGACTATATCCCCAATCGTAACCTTTAAAGAGCTTTCTCATTTTCTTGTTTTCTAGACCGAGAGGAGTCAGAAACTCAAGCAAGATGTTGACTTATTTTTATTTACGAGATGGTCAAAAAGCTTGATGTATTACGAGACTTCCTCATTAACATCATATCCATCGTCTAAAGCACATTTATCCGAAAGATCATCCAAATGTTCATCTAGGCGTGCTTCCCAGTTATACACAGTTGCAGACCATGTAAAAGATGTGATAGAATTCTCAGGATAAACAGAGCTTTGAACCAAGTCAGAACGTTTTTGAACTGGTAATGCGTTGTTTGAGATAGTGTTTCTGTCCATAGAGTCAGATTGCAACAAACACAGACTTATGAGGTCTTAAACGTGTTTGCCTGCTCTGATACCAATTGAAAAAGCGGGGGTCTAACAACCACACCCAATATTTCGTTCAGGCAGTCTGTATGTACAACTCGAATATAATTCCAAGAGAATCAACTGGACAATCGGACTCAATTACGGAAAAGTATCCAAGAGTTATATCTCAATTTCTCAAATCAATCTGCAATCGAACAGATATAAATCTGTGAGCCGGATCAATATGAAAAATAACTTGGATGGTACCAAAGACCAATATCCAAGCGTCAATCAATTTCGATCAACAACCAAAGGTTGGATTTACCAATTGATTGAACTACGCACAACCTGTGAAATTTCAATTATGTAAACAAATATAATACGGAAAAGAAATAACACAGACACCAGAAGCTTTGTTAACGAGAAAACCGCAAATGCAGAAAAACCCAGGGACCTAGTATATATTTGAACACCATACTATATTAAGGCACTATAGACTCTAGCCTACTACAAGTTAACTTCGGACTAGAATGTAGTTGAGCCATAACCAATCTCACACTGATTAAGGTACAGTCATGTTCCTTACGCCTATGAATCCCAGCAGGACTCTACACACTTGATTCCCTTAGCTGATCTCACCCACAACTAAGAGTTGCTACGACCCGAAGTCGAAGACTTGATAAAAAAATCTGTCTCCCACATAAAAGTCTATTTTAATAGATAAATCTGTCTCCCACAGAAATACCTACGAAGTTTGTTCCGTCTTTTGATAAATCATGATGAACATGAACCAATTATTAAACCGGTCTTATATTCCCGAAGAACAACTTAAAAATATCAATCACCTCACAATAACTTAACTATATGGTAGTAGAACAAGTTATTATGGAATCACAAATAATGAGACTAAGAGCTTTGTGACTACTTTTTATATCTTACCTATCGGAGATAAATCTCATGCAAATCTTAGACAAGATAGTACTCAATACGATAGAATAAAGTAAGATCAGAACATGCAACTAAAGAGTAAATAGATGGATCTGGCTTCAGAATCCCAATGAAGTCTTTAAGTCGTTAACCTATAATGGTTTTAGGAAAACCCTAGATTAAAGGAGAATCTATTCTAGTCGCAACTAATATCACACAAGAAGTGTGGGGATTAGGTTTTCCAGTTTCTAGAGTTCTCCCTTATATAGTTTTCAAATTAAGGTTTGATAACTTTGGAACAAAGCAATCAATATTCACCGTTAGATGAAACCTGATTCAAGATTCAAGCTAATAGCTTTCTACCGTTAGATGGTCTTTAGCTTGTTACACACAAAATGAAATATACCTTCATTTGGATATGGGTAACCGTACCTAAACGTGTATATTGGGTTGGCTCAATAACAGTTAACCGAAGTTAGCCATATTTAAAAAGTGGGGGTCTAACAACCACAGCCAATATTTCACTTAGCAATCTGTATGGACAAACTCCAATATAATTCCAAGAGAATCAACTAGACATTCAGACTCAATCAATGGAAATATATCTAAGAGTTGTATCTCTATTTCTCAATTCAATCCGCAATCAAACAAATAAGAATTTTCGAGCCCGATTGAATATAATATATAACTTGGACGGTATCAAAAAAAGTATCCAAATGTCAATCAATTTAATCAACTACCAAAGGTTGGATTCCCAATTGATTGAACTTACGCATAACCTGTGATATTTCTATCATATAAAAAAATATAATGCGGAAAAGAAATAACCAGACACCAGAAATTTTGCAAACGAGGAAACCACACTGTATCAAGCCACTACAGACACTAGCCTACTCCAAATTAACTTCGGACTGGAACATAGTTGAGCCCTAATCAATCTCACACTGATCAAGGTACAGTTGCGATCCTTACGTCTCAGAATCTCAGCAGGACTCTACGCACTTGATTCCCTTAGCTGATCTGACCCACAACTAAGAGTTGCTACGACCCAAAGTCGAAGACTTGATAAACCAATCTGTCTCACACAGAAAGGTCTATTGTATAGATAAATCTGTCTCCCACAGATAAACCTATGAGTTTTGTTTCGTCTTTTGATAAATCAAGGTGAACATGAACCAATTCATATACCAGACTTATATTCCTGAAGAACATCCTAGAAATTTCAATCACCTCACAATAATCTTAATCGTATGGTAGCGAAACAAGATATTGTGGAATCACAAACGTTGAAACGAAGATGTTTGTGACTACTTTTTATCTTTCTTATCGGAGAATAAATCTCGAGCCAATCTTAGAGAAGATAGTGTTAGAGCACTGCTCGGTCGAACTCGCATGCGTTGCTATCTCAAGCATATTTGTCAATGTTAGTGATCAAAAATATAAGTCTTGATTTCTAGTCTACTATAGCTAAGTCTCGCACTAGGATAGAAAGTGTAGTTGAGCTCAAGGACTTCATGGAGATTCATCATACAAGAAGAAGAACTACTCAAGGAACCGGTGGAACTTTTAGATAAAAAGGTATGTGAAGACTTGAACTTATCTGTCACTCAAAAGTCTATCTACTCTATCTCCTACTTCTTGAGAAAAAAATTCGAATGCTATATATAGACTTAGATTATACACATTTGGTATTTCGAGCCGAGTATACCTCGCCTATCTATGTCTCGAAATATGTATTGGTAAGCGTTTCGCTTCGACCATGTTTGTCTTTACCTGGTGACGAAAGTCATGATATATTTCAATCACTTTGAAAATTGCTTTGACGAGAAATGGTGTAACAACTATATAGCGTCCTCTAAGAATGTTTCAGTGGTTGGAAAGAGAGTTTAGATTACATAATCAATGATGAACATAAGTATTGTTGTGGAAACACATATGTGCATAAGTCCTATCCCTTGAACCAAAGTTTGCGAACTTTGTTGATCAAGAGAAACCAGAAGAATGGCTTGTTGCCAAGTCCCCGAAGTCAGTCCGCAAACTGCCGGACTTCTCATCCAAAGAAATTCTGCTGAAGTTGACAAACTAGTTGCGTGAGTACCAGTCCGCGAACCGGCGGAAAGTCTTTGCCGAGATTTTCTGCTGGAGTTTGTAAACTCTGCCCGGTTGCTTAAGTCCGCGAACCTAGTGTGCAAACTTAAGAAGGTTATATATCTGAAGATGATTTCTGAACTTAAACTTATAAAGGCTAAGGAATGCAAATTGCAAACCGTGGCTATAAAGTTCATAAACCAATTAAAGTGAATCAAATCATCTTTGCTTCAATTGTGTCTTGTGTAGTACATAAGATTTCCTTGGAATTGAACAACTCTCTAACTAGTTCATTTGAGTCATTTGAACTAGTTATGGTGAAGAAGAATATGGTTAGTATGAAATGCTCATATGGCTAACCTTTTGGTTAACTATTGTTGAACCAACAATGTACACGTTTGGGTACGGTTAACAAACATAGAAGCGTGCATTTAATTTATGTATAACAAGCTAAGTTTTCGATCTAATGGTTGAGAAATATTAGCTTGAATCTAACTCAGGTTTTCATCAAACGGTGGATATTGTTTGCTTTGTGACCAAGGCGAAACCCTGATTTGAAAGACTATATAAGGGGACATCTAGCAACTCTGCAAAACTAATCCCCACACCTCACGTGTGATGCTAGTTTGCGTGCTAGAGTCGTTTCTCCTTTAACCTTTGGTTTTCTTCTTCTAAAACCAGGTTAACGACTTAAAGACTTCATTGGGATTGTGAAGCCAGACCGATACTACTTTTATCTTAGTTGTGTGATCTGATCTTGCGTCTTCTATCGTACGAGTACAATCAGATTGATTGGCTTGAGATTAGTATCTCTGATAGGCAAGATATAAAAAGTAGTCACAAACATCTTCGTCTCATTGTTTGTGATTCCGCAACATCTTGTTTCGCTACCATACGATTAAGATTGTTGTGAGGTGATTGATTTATCTAGGTTGTTCTTCGGGAATATAAAATCGGATTATCAATTGTTGTGAGGTGATTGATTGACCGGATTATCAATTGATTTATCTTTTTCACCTTGATTATTATCAAAAGATGGAACAAAAACTTTAGGGTTTTTCTGTGGGAGACAGATTGATCCTTTGATAGATTTGTTTGTGTGAGACAGATTTGTTTGTGTGAGACAGATTTGTTTATTGTCAAAGCCTGCGATTTTGGGTCGTAGCAACTCTTAGTTGTGGGTGAGATCATCTAAGTAAATCAAGTGCGCAGTATCCTGTTGGGATCAGAGGCGTAGGGAGTACGACTGTACCTTAGTTCAGTGGGAGACTGATTGGGGTTCAACTACAGTCTAGTCCGAAGTTAGCTTGGAGTAGGCTAGTGTCTGTAGCGTCTTAATACAATGTGTGTGCAATCTGGACTAGGTCCCGGGGTTTTTATGCATTTGCGGTTTCCTCGTTAACAAAATTTCTGGTGTCTGTGTTATTTCAGTTTCCGCATTATATTGTTTTATCTTTATAATTGAAATAATACAGGTGGTGCGTCAGATCATCAATTAGAGTAATCCAACCTTTGGTTGTTGATTGTCATTGATTGATCCTTGCATATTGGTCTTTAGTACCATCCAAGTTATTCCCTGTGTTTGATTAAAGACTCGCTGATTTCTATTAACTCGAGTAAATCAAAACAAGAGAGAGATATTAATTCCTTGAGATACTTTTACCTAGATTGAGTCTGACTGTCTAGTTGATTCTCTAGAAAGTATTTCGGAGTTAGTCCATATAGATTGCTAAGCGAAATATTGGGCGGTGTTGTTAGACCGCCTCCTTTTCAGATAGTACTCAATACGATAGAAAATGCAAGATCAGATCACGCAACTACAGAGAAAATAGTTGGGTCTGGCTTCACAATCCCAATGAAGTCTTTAAGTCATTAACCTACAGGGTTTCGTGAAAAACCTAAGGTTAAAGGAGAACCGACTCTTGTCACAACCAGTATCACACATGAGGTGTGGGTATTAGGTTTCCTATTTGCTAGAGTTCTCCTTTATATAGTCTTCAAATCAAGGCTTGCAATCAATGTTACCTTGGTAACAAAGCATTCAATATTCACTGTTATGAAAACCTGATTAGACTCAAGCTAATATCTTTCAACCGTTAGATCGAACCTATCTTGTTACACAGAAATGAAATGTACCTTCATTTATATATGAGTAACTGTACCTAAACGTGTACACCTTGTTGGCACAAGAATAGTTAACTAAAGTTAGCCATATGAACACTTTCATATGAACCTTATTCATCTTAACCATAACTAGTTCATATGACTCAAATGAAACTAGTTCTAGAGTTGTTCAATTGTTTATATTCTTACATAAATATACAAGACACAATTGAAGCAAAATCGATTTTGATTCACTCGAATCAAGTCATGAGCATTATAGCCACGGTTTGCAAAATATTGCATTCCTTATTGTATAAATGCATTAGTTTATGAAAAAACCGATTTTAGAACATCATACACTTAAGTATGCATACAGGTACGCGTACCTAAGTATCCGGACTAAGTTTGGGCTTCGCCAGTATGCGAACTGGTACGCATACCATCCAAACTCAGCAGAAAATTTCGGACCTGAACCTTACGCCAATACGCGTACCGGTACGCATACCAGGTTCCCTTATTTCACAAACCAACTAGTACGCATACGGGTATGCATACCATGGTTCCCGGACATGGATTACATATATGCAAGTACGCATATTATGCTTAAATCCAATTGTTATAAACTCTCATTTCAACCATTGAAACATTCTCGGAAGATGGGAATAGATGTCTCACACAAACTATTAGCTTCAAAGCAATTTTCAAGTGATTGAATGATAAGTACAAAACATTCTGAGTCTACATCAAATGACTGTCTCACACAAATCATGTAAGATGTTACCAGGTGATTTTCATATGATCATCTTTTGATTTTCGTCAAGAATATAATATGAACTTGGTTAAAGCGAAAGCTTACCAACACACATTTCAAGAAATATGTAAGCGAGTTAAACTCAGCTCGAAATATCAAATGTGTATAATTGACGTCTATATAGTTATCTACTTTTGTCTCAAATGGGAGATAGAGTCTTTTGAGTGATAGATGAGTTCAAGTCTCCGCACACCTTTTGTTGATGAAGTTCCACAAGCTCCCCTTGATAGTTCTTCGTCTTCAATCGATGAACTCCATGAAGTCTAATGATCAACTACACTTTCTATCCTAATCCGAGATTTAGCTATAAGTAGACTAGAAATCAAGACTTATAGTTTTGGAAACTAAACTTGACAATAAGCTTGAGATAGCAACGCTTGCGAGTTTGACCGAGCAGTGCTCTAACACAATTGAACACTTTTCTCTTAACCTTGTTCATCTTAACACTTCTATAACAATTGATAATCAAATGAGTCTAATTGCGTTACTCATAGAGTTGTTCAATTGCTTGTATTATCAAAGAAGTATACAAGACACAATTGAAGAAAAATCAGATTGATTCAAAAGAATCAGTTCAGGAACATTTTAGCCACGGTTTGCAAAGATTGCATTCCTTAATTTATAAATGTATTTGTTCATGAGTATGAAATCATACTTTGGCGATTTTAGAACTTGAACCACTTAAGTTTGCAAACAGGTACGCAAAATTAAGTTCCGGATATTGGTCACAAGCCGACAATTTGCAAACGGGTACGCAAACTTTAGCTCCGGACCGAACTCAGTTGAAACCGTTTACAAACAGGTATGCAAACCTGGTTACCGGACTTCAACAGTTAAATCATTTTGCGAACGGGTATGAAAACTTAAGTATTCTGACTTAAACAATTGAATAAGTTTGCGAACAGGTATGCAAACTTCCGGTCCTGAATTCCGTCAAAACAGTTCGTACACTAAGTACACAAACCGTAATGTATCCAGACATGGGTTTTAGCTCTTAACTCCCATTTCAATCATTGAAACATTCTCAGAAGACGACAATAGTTGTCTCACACAAACTATTGACTTATAAGCAATTTTCAAGTGATCGAATGATCTATACGAAACATTCCGAGCGTACATCAAATGACTGTCTCACACAAATCATGTAAGAAGTTACCAGGTGATTTTCACATGATCATCTTTTGACTTTCGTCAAGAGTAATGATGAACGTGGTTAAAGCAAAAAGCTTTCCCAACACATATTTCGAGAAAGATATAAGCGAGTTAAACTCAGCTCGAAATATCAAATGTGTATAATGTAAAGTCTATATAGCTATACGACTTTGTCTCAATAGGAGATAGAATAGAATAGACTTCTGAGTGATAGATGAGTTCAAGTCTCCACATACCTTTTGTTGATGAAGTTCCACAAGCTCCCCTTAGTAGTTCTTCGTCTTCAATCGATGAATCCCGTGAAGTCTAAATCTCAACTACACATCCGAGACATAGCTATAAGTAGACCAGAAATCAACACTTATAGTTTTGACAACTAAACTTGACAAACAAGCTTGAGATAGCAATGCTTGCGAGTTCGACCAAATGATGAGTGCCAAATATTGTATATATTTATCCCTTTTTGTTGGCATTTAACTCATCTTTTGTGCAGTAATTCTACATTTTATCCCATATTCTGTATTTTCATTGTTTTCAAGAATAAATATTTTTCTTACTTAATTTTGCATTTTTAGGTAATAAATAAAGTTTGGATGAATAGCAGAGCGGAAAAGAGCGGAAAAGTAGTGAAAAGCCGGGAGGAATTACACAAGGAAGCCGCGAAGAATGTTGTGCACAAGACCAAAAGGCTAGAAGTGGGCTTGAAGAAGAAGAATTGTCCTTAAAGAAGACATGGGCTTGGCATACCCAAGGCCCAAAACCCTTACTCAAACACATTTCCACTATCCAAGCCCGTCTCGGATTTCAGCCGTCAGATCGAAGCATTTCAGCATCCTACGGTCGCTCCATCATCGCACATCAAACTCCGAAGCCCCCGCTTTACATCGCAACGCCCATCTCCATCTTGGGTCGTCCGTTTTGCTACATCCCTTCATCCGACAGTCGCTCCACGCTTACCTCTGTATCGCCGTTGGATCCACCTACCATCTTCCCATCCATCGCTCCTTGTCGCAGATCATCAAACTCCGCTGAACCTGCTTCACACCCTAGCAACCGAACACCTACACCCCAAACAAACAGACCCTAATCCCATTTCCATCGAGTTCTTCCCCTTCTTCCCAAAAATTTGCAGAGCTCTGCAAATCCATCACCACCATCTCTTCCATCTCCACCTCGAACACCACCACTACCACCTTCCCCCGACAAACTCAGGAGTCAATCACCACCCTTGTCTCTCCCTTTCTCGTCTGTAGCATCGAGTCCTGATGCTGCAAACTCGACAGTGAGAGAAGCTAGGGTTCACAGAAGTCTAGGGCTAGGCCAACAGCGCAACAAGAGCTAGAGGAGGAGCAGTAGAACATCAACAGGGCATGGGTCGAGCAGAATTCACACATGGGTATGTCGAATTTGATTTTCCTCAAAAAATTAGGGTTTCGAATTAGGGTTTTGTATTTTGTTGTAAGCTATAAAAGGGAAGTGATGTAGGATGTTAAAGGGTGTTCTTGGTTAGCCGAGATACCCCCTAATTGGGTTAATTTAATTCTCAATGTTAATTTGATTTCACTGTTAATTTTTAGGGTTCTTCTTTTGCAATTTTCATTCACTGTTTAGTAGTTTAAAATTTGTTTTGTATCTGTTAATCCTCATTGTTTTGTCATTGTTAGTGTTAATATAATCCCCTGTTTTGTCACTGTTTTGAATCTCTTGTTTTGTCAACTGTTAGCTTCTCAAATGTTAGGATTAGTTTACTGTTGTGTGTCAATGCTAGGTTAGAGCCTTAGAGCATTGAGTTGATTGAGCAGTGGGGAGAAACTAGTGCTCACTAGTGACTGTGAGCAAGCTGGTTCTCTTCCCACTCTAGATGAATGCCTAAAGCCATTGCCTTGGCTTTGCTTTTTTTTTTTTCCTTTTTTTTTTACTTCATTGTCAGCTTATCTCCACATCCCTGCCCTTGGCTAACAGCCTTGGTTTATTTGGTTTTGTTTCCTGTTAACTGCCACTGTTACCTTTGCTTCACTGTCACATTTACTTCACTGCCTTGGTCTTTCTCTTTGCTTCATTTCCATTGTCTCATTGTTTCACTACCATCTTCATTGCTTTGTAAATATCACAGTTCACTGCCACTATTTGCTCTTTTTTCTCTTTTGTTTCTCCTGTTCTTGTTACTGCATTCACTGCCTAGTGCTCTGCTGCCTTGTTCTCCCCCTGCTGCTGTGCACTTGCCCTTTGCACTGCTGCTCTCCCTTTCCCTGCTGAGCATCTGCTGCTGTGCACTGCTTCTGCTGCTGCTGTGCACTGCTTCTGCTACTGCTGAAGCCCAGATTCATAACAAAAGCCCACTGTGGACTTAATAAAAGCCCAGGTTCAAGGCCCAGCCACAGTTCAGGTTAAGGTCTAAGGCCCAATTCACTGTTAGCCCAAATCCCAGTGCAACTCAAAAGACCAAAAGCCCATAAGTTCACAGTCAATCCAAAAGCCCACTGAGCCCAAAACCATTTCATTGTTACAAAAACCCACTAAGCCCAAAGCACAATTAGAAGCCCAATAGCAATTTAGAGCCCAAATAGCTAGAAACTCCAAACACACCCAGTCTCTGTGGATCGACCCGTACTTGCACGAGCTACAACTGATGACCGTGCACTTGCGGTATTACTGTAGGCCCGTTTCATTTCGCTTCAATTTTATACGCTTTCCCGGGTCCACCAAGTTTTTGGCGCCGCTGCCGGGGAAAGCAAAGCCAAGGCAATGGCTTTAGGCATTCATCTAGAGTGGGAAGAGAACCAGCTTGCTCACAGTCACTAGTGAGCACTAGTTTCTCCCCACTGCTCAATCAACTCAATGCTCTAAGGCTCTAACCTAGCATTGACACACAACAGTAAACTAATCCTAACATTTGAGAAGCTAACAGTTGACAAAACAAGAGATTCAAAACAGTGACAAAACAGGGGATTATATTAACACTAACAATGACAAAACAATGAGGATTAACAGATACAAAACAAATTTTAAACTACTAAACAGTGAATGAAAATTGCAAAAGAAGAACCCTAAAAATTAACAGTGAAATCAAATTAACATTGAGAATTAAATTAACCCAATTAGGGGGTATCTCGGCTAACCAAGAACACCCTTTAACATCCTACATCACTTCCCTTTTATAGCTTACAACAAAATACAAAACCCTAATTCGAAACCCTAATTTTTTGAGGAAAATCAAATTCGACATACCCATGTGTGAATTCTGCTCGACCCATGCCCTGTTGATGTTCTACTGCTCCTCCTCTAGCTCTTGTTGCGCTGTTGGCCTAGCCCTAGACTTCTGTGAACCCTAGCTTCTCTCACTGTCGAGTTTGCAGCATCAGGACTCGATGCTACAGACGAGAAAGGGAGAGACAAGGGTGGTGATTGACTCCTGAGTTTGTCGGGGGAAGGTGGTAGTGGTGGTGTTCGAGGTGGAGATGGAAGAGATGGTGGTGATGGATTTGCAGAGCTCTGCAAATTTTTGGGAAGAAGGGGAAGAACTCGATGGAAATGGGATTAGGGTCTGTTTGTTTGGGGTGTAGGTGTTCGGTTGCTAGGGTGTGAAGCAGGTTCAGCGGAGTTTGATGATCTGCGACAAGGAGCGATGGATGGGAAGATGGTAGGTGGATCCAACGGCGATACGGAGGTAAGCGTGGAGCGACCGTCGGATGAAGGGATGTAGCAAAACGGACGACCCAAGATGGAGATGGTCGTTGCGATGTAAAGCGGGGGCTTCGGAGTTTGATGTGCGATGATGGAGCGACCGTAGGATGCTGAAATGCTTCGATCTGACGGCTGAAATCCGAGACGGGCTTGGATAGTGGAAATGTGTTTGAGTAAGGGTTTTGGGCCTTGGGTATGCCAAGCCCATGTCTTCTTTAAGGACAATTCTTCTTCTTCAAGCCCACTTCTAGCCTTTTGGTCTTGTGCACAACATTCTTCGCGGCTTCCTTGTGTAATTCCTCCCGGCTTTTCACTACTTTTCTGCTCTTTTCCGCTCTGCTATTCATCCAAACTTTATTTATTACCTAAAAATGCAAAATTAAGTAAGAAAAATATTTATTCTTGAAAACAATGAAAATACAGAATATGGGATAAAATGTAGAATTACTGCACAAAAGATGAGTTAAATGCCAACAAAAAGGGATAAATATATACAATATTTGGCACTCATCAAATACCCCCAAACCTGAATTTTACTTGTCCTCAAGTAAAACAAAACTAAGGAAATCCTACCTATACCACTGTCGCTGGTCTCTCGAATGCATTTAGCGTATGCACTAAGCCTTTTAAACCACTAAGTGTCCCTAGTGGACGAGTTAAGTCTCGTGAAGGTTTGCTTAGAACGTACCTACAAAGTTCTAGGTCAAAATATAAGCTCAGATTCCATCAAATGTGACATGTGCAAGTCAGTTTAAGCTCGCAGCAAAATGGAGATGTCAATCTAGCTATCGAAGGCACAATCCTAGCACTGATAACAAATAAGGACATGTGATAAGAGTGTAAAGTGTATCTACACATGTGTAAAGAAAGATCGGATGTTATGACTACTAATCACCAAGAGATAGTTTCTCAGGCTAAGAACCAAGGTCGAAATCTAGCTAGCTGTCCGGACTTTACGAGAATTGTGAATGAGTTGGAGGTATTTCACAATTACTCGCGTTGTACATCAATGGCATACACCCTCCTTGCTTATTACAATGAAACAACAAAATGACTCTTTACATGACTCTTATTTACATTGATTACTCTCTTTTATTTTTGGAACAAGAGAGAATGGAATTGATAATCTAAAGAGTTGAGGATCAACCCAAAAGACAAAGTGTAGAGGTTTCAACAGCTTCACACAATAATAATATGGTAGGCATGCAAGTGAAGCTGTGAAACAAAATGAGCTACCCCCAAACCTGGATTTTTCAACGGATAAAATTTTGGAAACAAAATCTCGCAGTTTTGGGGGTTCATCATGTACAAGGTCTAACTCGAAATGAACTTTGCTAGGGACGGGTACACATGCTAATTCCAACTGTGGTTCCTCAAATGTATTATACTTAGATGAAAAATAGTCCAAGAGGACTTGGGAAGCACACAGTTCCAAACCTAGATTAGGGACTCTCAGAAAAGTTGGTTTGACAATATCGGTACAAACCAAATCTAGGTTGGATGGAAGGGTATCAGATTGTGACTTAGGCAAGAAAGTGACATCTAAGCGTCTCACATGCATGAGATCAAGAGTATCAATATTATCATTCACATCAGCATTATCTAAGTCACACTCAAGATGTGTAGCATGCTCATCATCACAAAAAATTTGCACAAGTCTTAATTCAGAATCATGGTTATCCGATATATTCAAATTATCATCAACAGAAGCAATATATTGTGGCTTAAGTATGGAATCAGACACATCAACTATGTTTTCATGCATAGGATCATTAGTGTCAACAGAAGATTTACCTAAGTCATGCTCTTCACAGGATAATTGCACAATATCTAAATCAGTATCAACATCACATGCATATGGAATATTAGAAGAAATATCATTCATGAAGGTCGGGGCAGAAAAGCCTAATGTATTTGAAACCAAAGGTTCCACAACATTTTCAGCATAGACATGTTCTTCTAACATAACATTATCATCATCATCATCATAGTAATATGCATACTTTTCCCTATTAGCAGTTGTGGTGTCATTAGTCAACTCATGTTCCTCTAGATTAGGTTCATATTCAATATCATACACATGAGAAGGACTAGACATGCTATTTTCAAAGTTCAATTCATTACCACCTATATCATGTGATAGTGTCTCAGTTTCCCTAATGGATTCCCATTGACGGGTTTTCTCCGCAATCTCAGCTAAAAATTTCCATGCATCATCCACAGTTTTATCAAGAAATTCACCATTACACATACACTCAACCATGGCTCGAGATTTAAAGTCTAGTCCCTCATAGAGGATAGCGACAAGTCTCCACTTCTCAAATCCATGGTGTGGACATTCACTCAACAAATCATTAAAACGTTCAAAATAGTCAAAAACAGTTTCCTCATCCAATTGGACAAAACAATTGATACTTTGATGAATAGCGATGGTCCTATGATGTGGAAAGAATTTTTTAAAAAATAGATCTGTGAGTTGGTCCCAAGTGTTGATTGATTGTGGTCTCAAACCGTAAAACCATGTTTTGGCCCTTTCCTTTAGAGAAAATGTAAACAAACGCAATTTCAAAGAGTCTTCGGACATATGATCAGGTTGCATAGTCCGACAAATTTGTTCAAACTCTCTTACATGAGTATAGGGGTTCTCAGAATCGAACCCTCGAAATAAAGGAAGTATTTGTATCATGCTTGCATTTATTTTAAAAGGGTTATTGGTTTGAGGTAAGACAATACATGATAATGGAATTTTTATTGTGGGATACATGTATTCATGGAGAGCACTAGGTTGGCCCATATTGTAAAGACACAAAGCCCATTATTTGGTTTTAATGGGTTTGGATTTTTGGGAAAAATATTTGGTTTTAATGGGTTTGGATTTTTGGGAAAATTTTGGTTTTTGAAATAAGGAGCAAATTTTTTTGGTTTTTTTAAAATTTGGGAGCAAGTTTGGTTTTAATGGGATAAAGAAGAAAAAATTTGGTTGTTAAAATGGGAGCAAGTAAAATTTGGTTTTTGAATAGGAGAAAAGTAAAAAATTTGGTTTTTTTTTTTTTTTTTAAAAAATAAAATAAAATAAAATTTGGTTTTTGAATGGGAGCAAGCCCACTGTTTGGATTTGTGTTTGCTTTGGCTCAGCTGGTTTGAAAACGTTTGGTGAAACTGAGTCCAAAATCTCGGCCTAGAATTTGGGTACTCGGCCCACTAACGAGTTAACCTAGCGTGATCGGTTACAAGCTCAGCTGGGTTTAAAAACCCAGAATACAAAATACAAGTCTAAATTAAACAAGCTCACAAAAATTAAATACAAGCCCACAAATTAATCAAACAAGCCCACAAAAATTAATTACAAACCCAACAGAAAATAAAAAGCCCAAAAATTGGCTTTAATATTACAAGCCCACAATTAAAAATTGGAAGCCCACAATTCGGGTTCTCTTAAATGGGTTACCTTTTAAGCACAACCCAGCTGCTCTGATATTGTTGCAAAAACCCAGTTGGGCTTTGGTTCTTTTCCTTGGTGGCGTCCCAGCAGAGGAAAAACTGGTTCAGAACAGCAGGACCAACAACAAATGAAGTGAAGCAGATGCAGATGCAAATGCTATGCAGTGAAATGCAAAAATAGCTAATAAAACTACAAGAAAAACACAGCACCAATCCCCGGCAGCGGCGCCAAAAACTTGGTGGACCCGGGAAAGCGTATAAAATTGAAGCGAAATGAAAACGGGCCTACAGTAATACCGCAATTGCACGGTCGTCAGTTGTAGCTCGTGCAAGTACGGGTCGATCCACAGAGATTGGGAGTGTTTGGAGTTTCTAGCTATTTGGGCTCTAAATTGCTATTGGGCTTCTAATTGTGCTTTGGGCTTAGTGGATTTTTGTAACAATGAAATGGTTTTGGGCTCAGTGGGCTTTTGGATTGACTGTGAACTTATGGGCTTTTGGTCTTTTGAGTTGCACTGGGCTTTGGGCTAACAGTGAATTGGGCCTTAGACCTTAACCCAAACTGATAGCTCTATCAAGCCCAGCCACAGTTCAGGTTAAGGTCTAAGGCCCAATTCACTGTTAGCCCAAAGCCCAGTGCAACTCAAAAGACCAAAAGCCCATAAGTTCACAGTCAATCCAAAAGCCCACTGAGCCCAAAACCATTTCATTGTTACAAAAACCCACTAAGCCCAAAGCACAAATAGAAGCCCAATAGCAATTTAGAGCCCAAATAGCTAGAAACTCCAAACACTCCCAATCTCTGTGGATCGACCCGTACTTGCACGAGCTACAACTGACGATCGTGCACTTGCGGTATTACTGTAGGCCCATTTTCATTTCGCTTCAATTTTATACGCTTTCCCGGGTCCACCACCAAACAATGCTCTAACAGGCTCATCATATGTTTACTGTGGGCTTAGATGTTGATAGGCATGCCTACTTCACGATATCTACTATGATCATTGTTGACCCTATTGAAATCAAAATCTTAAGTTGGATCGCAACTTTGTGGGGTTTATCTCTCGAAATCTTAGTATAATTTGGGATCAACAGGATGGTTTACTCTCTTTCTAGCTCGATTCTAGGGGGTCGGTTTTATAGGTCATTTTTAAGTTCCACTGAACTAAACCTTGAGCGGATTTGTCATCTTCTTCATTATATTCTTTCTAGAATCAATTGCATTTCGTAGGTTTTTAAGACTAGCGACAACATATCTTGTAATTTTGAACAATATGTGGAAAAGAAAAAAAAAATGTACCTTAACTCACTTGACCCACCTGTGCATCAAATCCTATGAAGATCCGCTCTCTTCTTGCAAGCATATGATTTGGGTCGATTCGACTCCTGACTTATGGTTATACCTGTGATTTTACCCGAGGAATCACAAACCTAAATTTCACTATAGAAATATTAAAAAGTGGGCTTGTAACGGACAACTAAACGTTGGGTTTGTCAAACCAGATAAATATACCCTTCACTTTTAATTACTTTCTTTCTTTTGTTCATTGGTCTTTCCAATTTAAAATCTATCGCGAAAAAAATATCAAAAACTTCTGAAATATATGTCGGATTTGAATGAAACTTATATTTTTGGAATGGGTTTGAGATGATCTACAAAACAAAACTCATTGTTGATATTATATTCAAAAAGTAATATTATTATTTAAAACAAGACCCAAGATGCATCATGCACTCAATTGCAACCTGGACAAAACCTACTTCCTACAAGAATATGCATTATATACCCAGGTGCAACATGGAAAAACCAATTTTCTGTCATAATATTCATTATGCACTCCGATGTGATCTTGCCAAACCCTATTTTCCTGTCAGAATATGCATTATGGTCGCTAGCTAAAACTTGTTTTCTTGTCAGAATATGCATTATGCACGCCCGTTGCAACCTGTCCAAAACCTATTTCCTATCAGAATATGCTTTATGCACTTCGGTTCATGAATTAACATAATTATTGCAAAAGGTTTGTCTGTTGTATGAAAAGTAACTTGGATGTAACTGGATGCATTATGCACTCAGATGCAACCTGGATAACCTAATTTCATGTCAGAGTATGCATTATGCACTCCAGTGCAACATGAATTAACTGCTTTATGTAAACTTCAAATCAATATTAGGTTTAAACTTTATTTTGTTTAAACCATGCAGTACGAAGAATGGTAAGGATCCTTATTTTCTTAAAACTTGATACCCGACCCCTCTTCTAATGACTTTGTGAACTCTTTTGAACTTGGCCCAACACCATTTCCTTATGCCCACTCAAACTAAATCTTTATCAAAGTCATTCTAGATTTTTTATGTAAATACGTTCAGTGCAGTATGAAAATTAACTTCCTGGTGATTCTAAACACCAACATTCACCTTCCCTGCACATAATCTAATTCCATAACAAACCCATATCTCCAACATCATTCAACATTCATGAACACTCAAAAATTTCATTGTTCAAAACTTTTGTAATCATTCAACATCAAACTCTTTTATTTCTCCATGCAAAGACTTCAATAATTGACATTTCTCAACACCACCAAAATCAATATCTTCCAGCAAACACGATCTCCTTGATGTTCTCTCGATATCAAATTCATATCGGCATCATCTTGAAAACTTGATTCATTCATCACTGAATTCATCCGGCAACAACAATATTATCAGTTACATAAGGCTTACTCTAATAGGGAAGCAAGATTCAACTTTCTCCCCCAGAACTGTCATTTTTGGATCGTTAATAAGTTGAATGCAGAAAGGGTTCTTCTGTTTCGTTGAACGTGAGATGGGATCAACACTTGGACGCTATTAGGGTTGGCGTCCCAAAAAAACACCAGACGCCAAGAGAATTACCCTCTAGAAAATACTTTATTGAAAGTCAAACATTAGGATGATATAGACCGTTGGATTCATAATCTTATTGGTGACCTAATGGTTGATACATCAGACGCCATTTGAAATGGCGTCTGATGCCATTCAAGTAGCGTCTCTGTTTTGAATCTTGGATTCCCACTATGATTGGACGTTGAATTTGGATGATGTGGGTTCTCCAAAAATATTGAATGTTGGAGAGCCATGAGAGCCAGCCTATTAGCAATGCCATCTTTCATTTATCATGCTAGGTAAAAAAAAATAAAAAAATAAAAAATTTCATTGGCACTTTGGATTATAGCAATAAAATGTTGCTGAACAATTTCCATGGACTAGACGATACCAGCCCACAATTTTTTTTTAACAAGACTAAAGATGTCACTATGTATTAAAGCATGTATATTATCATTAATTTTATGATCTATGACTGATCTCGAGAAAACATTTTGAGCTTTTAAAAATACCTACACCACCTAATTTTTTTAAAAATTTAAATTTTTGCCACCAATCCAACTTCCTTTGTTAATTGAATTAGAAAATCCCCATAAGGATTGGTCTCATAGTTTAATTAAAATGATTCTACATACCTTTGTAAGATATTTGCATTTGCATGCGCTAAACCTCTTTAGCGATTTCGGCAAAATCATTTCTCAAACTGTTACAGATTTAGATCTATTGTCTAAAGGAATGGCCAAGTAATTTAGAGAAACATTTAGAAATCTTGACACTGGAATCGGCAAATTGAGCGCTCCTCTTGTAACTCAACTTAGCCCATAAATTATTTCAAAATCAACAAGGAGGTTCTTTAAGTCGATGTGCATTTTTTTCATTGAACTATTTAGTCTAGCATGGGCAACCACGATGGTAACGAAATTTGCATATTTTTAATAGTTGATTAAGTGGTAGCTGATTTGAACTAGGGATCTGTGATGTTGATAAGCTATGTCTTAGCTCGCGTAAATCATGTTTATTTTGTGTACGACAACTCAGTTTCCGCCTTGTTTTCTGACCGAAACATAGTTGCCTCCTAAAATATGAATTACTTGCTTAACCGTTTTCTCCTCAAACTATTTTCACATTCAATATTGCTCTTCCATTTGTCATTAACAACTCTAGTTTCTGAGTCGTTGGATCTCAATGAATGTTTTTTATGAAAAATCTAGTCGATTCTCCGTTGAAGAAAACCATTTTCTCCGACAAAGTTTACCCCAATCAGTTGAGTATTCATTAACACTGATATCCATATTTTATTCCTCAGCCTTTCATGCTGAATCAAAAGCCTTGCTAAAAGCGTCTACTTGGCTAAGTAAAAATATATTATCTAGTGTTTCAATAGTAACAGACTGCAAAATTTTGACGGAAACGATCAACAGGTCATGCAAAGATTCTCCTTGGAGTGCGGAAAATACCATACAAGAAGCGGTCTCAATTTTGGAAAAATTACTGCAGGCTCAAGTTAAGTATATAAACAGGAAATATAACTCTGTGGTGGACTACATTGCGAAAGAAGCTCGTCTAAGGAATCTTTTGCACATGTCATCCTAACTGCAGCTAAGAGTTATTTCCAATGTATTTGATAAAAATGATCTTACAAATCTTTTGTTCTATATTATTTGATTAACTTAAATTAACCTTTCTACAAAAAGAAGAAATCCTTAGCACCGGTTGTGCAACCATTTTGCCTTGTCTAACTTCATTAAGGCTGCCAACCATCAGACCACTGGTCTGATGGTTGGCATGTTCCCTCCCACCGCAAAGGTAGGGGTTCAAACCCTGTAATTGTCTGAAATAACTCCTTATAAGGAGTTAATGATGTAGCCCAAGACTACTGTTCTAAACCATCAAAGAAAGGAAAGGAAAAAAAACTTCATTAAGGCTAGCTGTCTGTGTGATTGTATCATCTTGCTAGTTCTATGGGTTTATTGACAACCCATTTATTAATCTAGTAAATTAGATATCGAAATGGGCCAAGTCCAGTTTGACACAACTTAAACTATTGTTTCTTGTGAAAACTACAGCCACATCCATTTTTAGAATTTTCCCTACTGCGAAACCCACACACGTGAAATATCACACGCGCACCCAAAACTGCCGTGAATACTATTCCGTCACCCAGAATTTTCGAAATTACGTTTATTTATTTATTTTATTTCCAAGTTTAACCTCAGTTGTTCACAGCTTCAGTTTCAGTTTTGAGAGATTCAGTTTCGAGAGAGAGATTTATAGTTGAGCGATTGAGAAGGAGAAGGAGATAGAATACGAGAGAGAGCTGAGAGATTGAATTATCGAGAGCTGAAGAAGGAGATGATTTGGGAGATTGAATTTACTCAGCGAAGATAATTCAAGCTTTAGCCTCACTTTCAGTTTCTGAGATTCAGCTTCGAGAGATTGATAGCTCATAGATTGAGAAGGAGATCGAAAGAGCTGATTGAGAGATTTAATTTACTCTGAAATTCAATCATCAGGTTCGTTCGAGCTACATTCCAATCTTGATTCTAATTTTTGTTTAATATTGATTCGATTCTAGGTTTTAGTTTCTGTAAGATTAGGATCTATTATTATAGGTTTCCGAAGCTTAATTTAGGTTTTCAAATCGGTTTTTAGATCTTTTAAGCTTGTTTTTGATTTTTTTTTTTTGATTTTTCTAGGTTCTGAAATTGTTACGATCAATGTAGATCTTTCCGGTTCAATTTTTTGTTTCGATTTCATGTTCGGATGTTGATACACCACACCAATTTTTTAGGTTTTGCTTCTGTTGTATTCGATTCCAGTTTTCATTTGATTTGTTTTTCCACTCCTATTTTTAATCTGTTTTCTGTTACGTTAATGGAGATGTTATTGATTTTGGTATCTTGTTGATTTATGATCTGATTATGGTTAATGTAGATTGTCTTTGATGTTGTTGATTAGATCTTTTAATTTTGAGTAAGAGTTCTTGTGAAGCAATATGCAGGATAAATATGTTTGATTTTTTATGTTGTGTGTTTTTGCAGGGTGAAATGCCTGTTGCTAGTGCACTAGCTGTAATACACTACTTTAGTGAATTCTTAGCACATCCTGTTGATGTCAACACAACTCTGGAGACTTTGAAGACAGCCGTTTTCCATAGTGGCCTCGTTTACTACCTCATCATGTCAGATTTTCTTTTAATGATGGAAGCAAGTTTGTGCGAGTTGATTTTGATGTCCTGCTTCAGTGTTTTGTAACTCGTTTCCACTATAAAGGTCAGAAGATATTTGATTTACTTGTTGAAGTTAGCTCCAATTCTTCCAACAGTCGTAGTAGAGCTTCATCAAGTAGACGTGTAATAGAACCTGAACCAGAAGAAGCTATGGTGAATTTCCTTGAAGATGGTTTTGTGCCTATTAACAAGGTTCTTAGGACTGAGGGCTGGGATAAATTACTTGGTGATGTTGATAAAATTTTTTTTGGAGGTGTCGCATAGGTACGTATTGCAGTAAAGAAATACGAGTTAAAGACTGGGAATATTCTCGTATATACTAAGAATGAACCTAGCAGGTTCTATGCAAATTGCTCTAACGAAGAATGCCCCTGGGAGTATAAGGTTTGTGATGTTGATGTTGAAAAAAGGATGCTTAAGGTTAAGAAGTATTTTAGGAGTCATACCTGTGGTGTTGGATGTGAAAGGCTTTTCTAGAGGCTCAATTTGTTGCTAGTCTTACCAAGGATGAAATTACAAGTGATCCGAGTTTCAAAGTTTCTGATTTGAAAAAGTTTTTTAAAACTAGCTACGGGATCAATGTGAAATATTACCAAGCTTACAATGGAAGAGAAAAAGTGTGTGAGGATATATTTGGTGATGAGTCCATATGGTATTCGCATCTGGTATGGTATGTAGATGCCATTCGCAGCACAAATCCTGGTAGTTGGATTGATTTTCAAGTTCAAATGGATGAACCTGAATCGAACGAGGATATCTCAACTGAATTAGAAGATGAGGAGGCACCTTCAAATAAGTTTGTGCGTCTTTTTATTGCTTTCGAGGCATGCATCCATGGTTACCGCTACCTGCGTCCCATGATTTATGTCGATGCTACCTTTCTTACAGGGAGATATAGAGGATGCCTCATGGCTGCAACCGCTATCAATGCTGAAAATGGTATTTTTTTTTTCTGATAATGCATCCTTCTTATATATGTGCATAATGTCCTATGCATTATTTGTTTTGGCTTCATAATGTCTTATGCATTATTGTTTTCACTTTTTGGTTATGCATCATTTTTGTTTAGATGCATATGACATTGTACATTATTTGTTTTATCTGCAGAATGTCTTATGCATTATTGTTTTCACTTTCCTGATCTTATGCATCCTTTTTTATGCAAGTGCATAATCTCTTATGTATCATTTAGTTTAGATGCATAAGACATTATGCATTTTTTGTTTTCACTTTTCTGGTTATGCATCATTTCTGTTTAGATGCATAAGACGTTATACATTTTTTTGTTTTAGTTGCATAATATCTTATGCATTATTGTTTTCACTTCTTCTAATCTTATGCATCCTTTTTTATGTACGTGCATAATGTCTTATGCATCATTTAGTTTATATGCATAAGACATTATGCACTTTTTTAGTTGCACGTACTTCATGTTTACGCTGGCTTGATTTTATATTTTTTGATGTGCAGGGTTCTTTACACTAGCCATGGCCCTGGTACCTGGTGAAGATAATGATAACTGAGAATGGTTCATGAGGAATTTGTATAATGTTCTTGATCATGATCAAAGACCAATCACATTTTTATCTGATCGTGCAGAAGGATTAAAGAGAGCGATTCCATTTTATTTTCCTGGAGCCTTCCATAGTTTCTGCTATTATCATATTAAGATGAATATACCTATTAATGCATCCGACGAAAGGTATGGTGCCGTTATTGATTCATTTCAAGCTGCTGCGTATGCTCTTAGTCCCAAAGGTTTCCAAACGGCCATCGCTACGATTAGGGGTCTTGGTTGTGGTTGGGTTGCAGACTATATATTAGATATCCATCCAGAGAAGTGGTCAAATGCCTTTTTTTCAGGGTTGTAGGTATGGTAGGACATCTTCTACTTTTGATGAATCCTTCAATAGTTGGATGAAGGTACACAAGAAGCTCTCTGCAAATGCTCTTCTGGATCAGATAAGGAAGGATGTGATGAATATGATGTCAGAAAGGCGGAATACGGGTAAAAGTTTCATAACATTTCTTACACCGAAGAATGAAGCTAAGATGAAGGCTCTTATTGATGAGGGTTTAACCTGCAGTCCGATACTCATGTTTATGAAGTGGAGGGAGGGGAGAGTTCTCATAGTGTTAACCTTGAGGAAAGGACATGTACCTGTCAGAGGTGGCGCGTCTATGGATTTCCATGTGTGCATGCTTTTGCTTCGATAACAATGTCTGGTTCTAATCCATATGATTTTGTTGAACCTTATTTCACTACTGAATACTTCAATAATGCCTACAGCCATGCAATTTATCCTACTCAGAACTACAACATGCCTGAATTTTATGAAGGTAATGATATTATCGATGTACCTGATGTTAGGAGGCCGCCAGGGAGACCACCAGCTAATAGACATTTGAGACGTTACGAGAAGACTCCCAGGAGAGCTATGCGCTGTGGTAATTCTTGTGAGATTGGTAATCACAACAAGAAAACTTGTACAAAATCTACCTGTTACAAGAAGCCACCAAATCCGCCGAAGAAGCCTAAGGGAAGTTAAGGGAGAGCATTTAGCTTGTTGATTTTTTTAGACTGTTACTTTTGTGTTTGAACCTAATTCATATTTCATTTACAGTATTTTTTTATTTTGTAGGACTTTTTTACTTGGTACGTATTGGTTTTTATGAAAAAGAACTTTCTTTTTTACTGTGTGTTATGCCCTTTCTTTTAAATGCATAATTTGTTATAAAATTATTTTTGAATGCGTAATTTATTATGCAATTATTTTTTAGATGCATAATTTGTTATGCTTGTTTTCTAAGATATGCATAATATGTTATGCATTCTTTTCTTAAAGTGCTTAATATGTTATGCATTCTTTTTTTGTATTGCATAACCTGTTATGTGTTAATTATTTTAGCAATCTGTTTTCACTTCAATACTTTGTGATTATAACATGTTATGTTTATAATCGAGGGTCGAGGGGGCAGCGCCCCCTCGTTAACTAATTTTTGAAACAAATAGATGAACTGAAACAAACATTAATATATATAAACATAGTAATATAACAAGATATTTAGTTTTTCTAATCTTCATAGTAATATAACAAGATAACCAACACATTACACCAACTACTTGCGAGTTAATATTGACAGACTGAAGTTAAGCTTTACCAACTACTGAAGTTAAGCTTTACATATTACACCACCGAAGGTTTTCGGTTTCTATAAATAGGTATCCCAGAAGTCTTCATTGGCATCTACGGCCCAACTGTTACCAACATCTGTCAGAATTTTCAGTGCCAAACTTAGTATCTTCTTTTTGACTTTCGCTATTGCTTCTTCAGTCGTCAACTTCTTTTGGCCTTCTAACTTTATCCTCATCTTCATATAGTAGCAGACAAATATGAGGCAGTCGGGGTAAGAACCTTGTTCATGGACCTTTTTTAAAAGTATATCCTTGTATACAAGTTTCTCTCTCTTTATATCCATGACCTCTGCTGATAGTTTCAGGTTGTCATATCTTTGGATCAAATAAGGCATACAAGCAGTTTCCATCTGAATGGCTTGATGCTTGCATTTAACTTTATAGCTCGGCAGACTGTTGAAGAAGTTCCACTCACCCTCAGAGAAGTCATACTCTAACAATGTCGAATGTGAACCACTAGGTATTTCCTTTGGGATATAGATCATTGGAATGAAAATTTTCTCAACTTCCATCGGTAGATTTAAGATGAATTGTTCAACATACCTGGAAATCCCAACTAGGTCCTTGCTTTTAACAAAATACTGCACAACAGATGTAGTAAACAATGCTGAATAACTTATTGTGCAGAAGAAACAATGGGTATCACAGGTTATGCAGTAAAACAATGATGAATAAATTTTCATGCAGCAAAAGTAGTTGTTATGTAGCTGAAGTAAATGGGTGTAACAGTTCTTTAACTTACCCAAGCATCTGGCCTCATGAATGCCGTCTCAGCATACCTAAGTTGATAACTCACCAGATCCTTCTCAATTTTCCGCTTACGGAACAACATATAACAGTGGAAGCGTAATACATTTTCTTCCAGGTATTGATTGTTTAGCAGTTGCGTTATTACATCTCCGTGAATCCGAATATCCCATAGGTACGGACCTTCATCTGATTCTCCTTCTTTGATAAACCAAGCAGAATTGTTGCAGAAGACACAATAAGTTTTGTTTTTTTTTAAAGTGACCCAAAAAATGTAATAAACTGCTATGCATTTATTTTTTTGAATGTAGAACTTGTTATGCATAAGACATTATCAATCCTATAGCCATGCATTGAAATATGAGAAGCATAATTTGTTATGCGTTGATTTTTTTAAAGCTTAATCTGTTATGCATTTTTTGTTTATAAAGCATAATTTGTTATGCATTTAACTTTAAGAAACATAACTTGTGTAATGCATTGAATTTTTTTAACAAGCATATAAAATAGTTTGATGTACTCACAGGCTATTGGCATGCTCAAAGTATCTCTCCAGTACTTCCATGTTGGCTGGTTCTAATGTATCTTTGTAAGTATGAAAGCATTCCATTGTTTCCAGTGGAGGTAATTTTGTGAACGGATTACCAGAATTACGAGGATTTACTTCTTCAACTTTATCATCTGCAGGCTTGTCTATTTTCTTTGGCTGCTTCTCTAGGTAACAATCTTTGAGGAGTACACTGGTTGTCCTTTCCTCACCTGTTGTCCTATCCTTGATTCTTTTTATCTTACTCCCCATTTGCACCTGGTTCTCATCTTTCTGATCCTGCTTCCCATTGTCTGTTCGCTTCGGTACTAGATTTTTCTTCACTGGTGACCTCCTCTTCGCAAATTCTGTTCTTGGTTCATATTCCCCTCCCAGTTCTTCTTCCTAGAGATTCATGTAACCAAATGTGTTAGATATAAATAATTTATATCGAAATAGTTGATTAAAGAGCAAAATAGCAACATAGTAAATAGTTTGCAGTTGATTAAAATAATAAATAATACATAGTTCATTTGACATTAAAAAAAACATATAAAGATGTTATGCTGCTTTCTTAAAATACATAATCTGTTTATATTTTATGTACCAGGTCTTTTGTTTTTATCTCTGCATCTTCATTCGAGCTTTTTTCTTTTTCAGCATCTTGTGTGGCTGGAGTTAGAGGATTCTCTTCCAGATACTTCAAGACATCAGTGGTCGTCTCAAATATTATCTCCTTCTCTGCTTCAACTATTGTCTCAACAACCCTCTCCTTCTCTGCTTCAACGACCGTCTCAACAGTTGATTGTTGTAGCTTTTCAGCCGCCGGCTCTTCTGGGTGTTATGGTTCTTCAGCATCATCTTTAGTTTCAACAGCAGGTTGTGAAATATGCAAGTTAAATGTGGGCGCTTCATGTTCTTCTTCTTTCTTCTGAGTTTCTGGAAGAATGTCATCATCACCACCGGCCAAAAAATATTTTTCACGTGCTTTAATTTTTTCTTGTTTTGTTGCTATATTGGGTGTTGTCTCCAATTCCTCTTGAGTTTCTGTTTCCTTTTCGTCGCTGGAGAGATTAACAGCTTTTTCCAAGTCCATGAACTTGAAAGGTGAAGACTGGATTCCTTGACTAGCCGTTTGGTCTTGGCTATCAAGCGTGATAACTTCTGGCACTGATTCTTGTGTAGGTGGTTCAGTTGAAGATACCAGTTCAACAAGAGTCTCATTCCTTGGCAAGTCTTGGCTCAGTGGGACACTTGGATCAGCTGATGATACATCAACGCTAGGGCCACCTGACGAATCCACATGCACCTCTTCGTTTCCACAATCAACAGGCAATTCCTTCACGTAATCATAAAACTTTTCATTGAAGTTTCCTCCACTCTGTCTGTTCCTCTCCTGAGTCTGTGATGTGATTTGTAGATAGTGGTAAAGGTGATTCGATTCTCGAACTTGTGAAGGATAACTTTAGACTTAAATTCAAAACTAAATAGAAAACTCACTAATAATTATAACAAACACTAACAAAGTTGATATCAATATTAAAAGAACACTGAGGCTAAGATTCCACTATTTTCCAAGTTTAAGGTGATTTAATCCAATCTTTGTATTCATGCAATTTTCTTGTTCAATTTGATTCTTACTATTGCAACAAGTAGATTTTCAAAAGAAATAATTGTAAATACCAAGCATGAAGCATCAAGAGTCTATAACTAAGCATACTCTATAAAAATAGATCACAATCACTCAAATAAAAATCATATTCACTAATAGTTCAAGGCAAATAATCATAATAATAATTGAAATAAATTAAATAAAATAGATTGTACCACTTTTTATTGGAAAAATAGCTTCCTCTATCGCCTCATCAATGGGGTTTAGCTCCTCATATCAAAAACAAGTTCAAAATAATAAATCATGGCTTAAAAGGTGTTTTTATTGAAGAGAATATATAAAACAGCAAATCTGCAACGGTGTATAGATGTTACAGAAGTCACCGTTACAGTTGGTGTTGCAATACTGAAGATATACGTTACTAATCAACTGTTACAGGATCAGAAATTTGAGACCCTAGAATACGACTGTCCTGCACAGCTTAATGTTCTTCAGCTTAGGGTTCTTGAGAACGACACTTTCTATATGCCGTCTGCAACTCTTCTCTTCCTATTCTCTGCTGCTGCTGCAACTCCACCTGTAGCGTGATTCTCTGCTCTAAACCTACCCTCAAACTCTCGATCCCTCTTTGATACTCTTCTCTCGTATTTATATACACAAAGGGTTATTGAATCCCGAGAAATCTTCCCTTTTTCTTTCACCACAAGACACGGTCTTTCCTTCCCTTCCTGCTTCACCTTACACGTTTCTGGATTGTTTTAAACCTCCCAAATTGTCTCTGTGACGTAATAAAATCTTACGGGAAAAATATCTTCCCTTTTAATCCCACGTAACTTCCATGTAGAATCAAACAGGATCGGGTTTACTCCCCTGTTTCCGTAGATATTTTTCTTCCATATTGTTTTTGATAACTTCCAAAACTACGGAGATTTGATATCTTTTTTTTCCGTCTTCCAACCACCTTCCCTGTTTCATCCAACTAAGCCCATATGTAACCAAATCCACAAAGAAATCCGAGATACCATTGCCAGAACCCAATACAGTGAAGTACGCTGTTATTGGAATTTCAAACCATATTTCCCGCCTATTTGCTAACTTTGAACCATGAAGAAGAAGGGCGCCCCTATCCAGATTAGGGGTGCCTTTATCTCGATTAATCATTCCAATATTATCTCTTTTCCTCCACCACAAGTTTCGGGAATAATTCTCTCCAAATCTTTCTTTACGCGTCTTCTGGCGTATTTTACACTTTCCAAACTCTTCAAAGGATGTATTGATATCGAATAGAGCATCTTAGTTACTCATATGGCCACGTAACTTCCATAAACAGAGAAACAAATCTCGGAAACTTTCTCCTTCTCTGTTTTTACGTAACTCACGTTACTCTCCTATTTCTTCGAAACCAAACTGCTTACCGTTCATATCTTGTCGCAAAGTGTTGGTCTGAATTTATTCCCATGAATAACTCCATCTATACCTCTCTCGAATCCTTCCCTGAAAACCCGAGAAACCCATCCTCCACTGTTTCAATCAAATTCGGTGATCCGGACCTACTTAATCAAATCCGATGGACCTATCCACCCTGTTTAACCTTAAGAAGTCTGTCCCAACCAATATTAACGATCGAGTCTCTTTAAATCTTGCCGAAAAATCCAACCCTAAGTCTGAACTTTGCTGGACAAACTTTCCCGCCAAATTTGAGATTTGAATAGTTGAAGATGACCTCCCCTAATCTGTGACTGGTCTCTCTTAAGCAATTGGGGTGTAGATAGCCATAGGGCGCCCCTTGGTAACTGGGTGCCCCTTATCCAAACTCGAGGGTCCGTATAGCAGGTTCCTCCGGGTGCTTTTATCAACTTTTCGAGCCAATTTTTCCAAAAATGTTTATTGGCCAAAAATACCTACAAATAAATAAAACACCATAATAAGTACAAAAATGAGCCCTAACAATATATAGAATCGAGACAAATCGGACACAAAAATGTGTCTATCAAATACCCCCAAACCTATTATTTGCTAGTCCTCGAGCAAAAATAAAATAGAAATAAAATCCTAACTCACTGTCGCAGGCATCGTCGATTGCATTTAGCGTATGCAATAAGCCTTTAAACCCCTAGGTGTCCCTAGTGGCGGAGTATTGTCTCCGGAGGGCTTACCAGAGGTATACCCACAAAACCTTTATACTCTAGACCCTAGCTATCTACACATAACCTTGGAAGGCACTAAAGAATCTCCTTGGTTGGCATACTTATTGACTACAGGAGGAAGTACCCTGATGCGAAATTCCAATTGTTGTACACGAGTTTGCACTCAAGCATACTAAAATTCATATGAAGTGACAAAGCTCTACTCAGATAGTCGCACTATGAACATCAATATCCGGAGTCAAAACTAATCACATGGATAGATCAAGAAGATGGATATAGAAAAACATAGAAGGTTTTGATGTTTACTAGGTGAACAGTGTTTCTCATATCTGTCTGAAGGCCTCCGCCAAAATGAACCTATCCTAATGGACTGAGATACCGGTCTGACTAATATCAACACACTGGCATATACAAGGGTACCAGTGGTCGATAATCCTAACTCTAGGTCAACATAACTGGCATATACAAGGGTTCCAGTGGTCTACTTTATTGAATTTATTCCAGTTGGTTTGGTCTTTTTTTTTTTGTATCTCAATCACTCTAATTCACTCTAGCATTGGTAACAACTTGAATCGTGAGCCCCACCTAATCACTTAGAGAAACATAGTTTAAAAACAAAACAAAATAAAAACAGAAGTGAAAAGGACTCAACGAGATATGGTGAAACTATCATGTTATTTCTAACACCTGAGCTCTGTGCTTTTATGAATAGATTCTTTAGATGTTGTCATCTAGTCAGATTGGTTCCTCAACTCCTACAACCAAAATGCTTCCATCCACTTAGATTGGTTAGTGACATCCTTAATAGGGATAAATTTCTAGGCTCTGGAGTTTATTTATTCCAACGAAAAGGTAACAAAAAGTTCTACCCCACCCCCAAACTTAAATCTAACATTGTCCTCAATGTTTCTAATCAAAGAACAGTACCAAAAATATAAGTAACATGAGGAAATAGTAAAGAGAGAAGTCGGAAAGATAGTACCTGGGTGAAGTGTAACCAAAAACCTACAAAAATATTATACAACATACAAAATCTCCTCGATGGTCAATCAAGGTAAACAGGGTCCTCCAGAGGGACCTCCTCAACATCAACTGTAGGAAAAGGCTCTAAAAAGGGCTTCAATCGCTGACCGTTAACCTTCGAAGAACTATTACCATCTGGTGTCTCAATGTCAACAGCGCCATGAGGAAAAACAGTACGGACCACAAAAGGACCGGTCCACCGAGAGGGAAACTTCCCTGGGAATAGATGCAAACGAGTGTCATACAGAAGAACTTTTTGACCTGGAGAAAATGACTTTCATAAAATATTCCTATCATGCACAAGTTTCATTTTGTTCTTATACTCCTTAGCACTATCGTATGCATCTCTACGAATCTCGTCCAACTCATTGAGCTGGAGCTTTTTTTGAGCTCCTGCTTTGTCAAGTGAAAATTTTAAGTTCTTAATAGCCCAATAGGCTCGATGCTCTAACTCAACAGGCAGGTGACATGCCTTGCCAAACACTAAACGATAAGGTGACATTCCAATGGGTGTCTTAAACGCAGTACGGTAAGCCCATAAGGCATCAGTAAGCCTCGACGACCAGTCTTTCCTATTTGGATTAACTGTTTTCTCTAGAATACGTTTAATTTCCCTATTGGAAACCTCTACATGACCACTAGTATGAGGGTGATATGGGGTTGCTACTTTATGGGTAATAAAGTATTGTTTCATTAAAAGAGGAAACAGTCTATTACAAAATTGTGAACCTCCATCACTAATTATATCTCGCGACGTACCAAAACGTGTAAGTATATTCTCCTTCAAAAACTGGACTACGACCCTGTGGTCATTCGTTTTACACGGAACCGCCTCAACCCACTTAGACACATAGTCTACAGCGACATGTATGTAAAGATAACCAAACGAAATAGGAAATGGACCCATAAAATCAATGCCCCACACATCAAAGACCTAAATCACTAAAATAGGGTTCAAAGGCATCATATTTCTACGGGAAATGGTTCCTAACTTCTGGCAACGCTCACAAGAAACACAATGACTATGGGAATCTTTAAACAACGAAGGCCAGTAAAATACACACTGCAAAATCTTAGCAGCAGTCTTCTTAGCACTAAAATGACCCCCACATGCATGTTCATGACAAAAGGAGATAATACTAGACTGGTCACTCTCAGATACACATCTCCTAATAATCTGGTCCGGACAATACTTAAACAGATAAGGATCGTCCCAAAAGAAATGCTTAACCTCGGCTAAAAACCTAGAACGATCTTGCTTACCCCAATGTTGAGGGGTTCGACCAGTAACAAGATAATTCACTATATTTGCATACCAAGGTGATTGGGAAACAGAGAACAATTGTTCATCAGGAAATATCCCTTATAGGAAGGGAATCACTAGGGGAACTAACAACTAGCCTAGACAAGTGGTCTGCTACTACATTTTCTGCACCCTTTTTGTCTCTAATGTCTGGGGAAAATTCCTGTAACAATAGGATCCATCTAATCAATCTAGGTTTGGTATCCTTCTTAGATAAAAGGTATTTCAAAGCAGCATGATCTGTATAGATTATGATCTTAGAACCTAATAGGTAGGACCTAAACTTATCCAAGGCAAACACGATGGCTAAAAGTTCCTTCTCGGTAGTTGTGTAGTTCATTTGGGCATCATTCAGAGTTTTGCTAGCATAATAAATCACATGAAGTAATTTGTTTTCTCGTTGTCCTAAAACGACGCCTATAGCATAATCTGAAGAATCACACATAATCTCAAAGGGTAGGTTCCAGTTAGGTGCCTGGACTATCGGGGCAGTAGTGAGTAAAGTTTTAAGCTTCTCAAAAGCCTCTAAACAAGCATCATCAAAGACAAACTTAACATCTTTTGCAAGCAAATTGCAAAGAGGTCTAGAAATCAAGCTAAAATCCTTAATGAATCGACGGTAAAAACCTGCATGCCCTAGGAATGACCTAATATCTTTTACGGTTTTTGGGACCTGTAAAGTCTTAATAAGGTCAACTTTGGCTTTGTCTACCTCTATACCCTTTGAAGAGACGATGTGCCCTAATACAATTCCTGATTTAACCATGAAATGGCATTTTTCCCAATTAAGCACTAAATTTTTTTCCTTACACCTAGTCAACACTAATGTCAAATGATGCAAGCACTCATCGAAATGAACCAAACACTGAAAAATCATCCATAAAGACCTCTAAGAACCGTTCTACCATATCAGAAAATATGCTCATCATACAACTGAAAAGTTGCAGGGGCATTACATAGCCCGAAAGGCATGCGTCTATACGCAAAGGTACCAAAGGGACAGGTAAAAGTG
The DNA here is from genome assembly GCF_003573695.1 of Papaver somniferum. Taxonomy (NCBI): domain Eukaryota; kingdom Viridiplantae; phylum Streptophyta; class Magnoliopsida; order Ranunculales; family Papaveraceae; genus Papaver; species Papaver somniferum. Next base: position 112,706,785 of record NC_039363.1, read on the forward strand.
GTTTTCTCTTGGTCTTCTGGGGCAATAACGATCTGATTATAACCGGAGTAGCCATCTAAGAAGCAATAGTGACTATGTCCAGCTAATCGCTCTAGCATTTGGTCGATAAAAGGAAGGGGAAAGTGATCCTTCCTTGTGACCTTGTTCAATTTCCTATAGTCAATACACACACGCCATCCCGTGGTCACTCGGGTTGGGATTAATTCATTATTATCATTCTGGACTACAGTGATACCTGATTTCTTGGGGACAACCTGAACAGGGCTGACCCACTTACTGTCTGAAATTGGGTAAATAATACCCGCATCTAACAACTTAAGCACCTCTTTTCGAACTACCTCTTTCATGTTAGGGTTCAGTCGACGTTGCATCTCCCTAGAAGGTTTGGAGTCTTCCTCTAAATGAATCTGATGCATACACACAGTAGGACTTATACCCTTAATGTCTGCTATAGTCCACCCTAAAGCTTCCTTATTGTCTTGAAGTACATTTACTAGCCTACTTTCCTGATCACTATCCAAATTGGAAGCTACAATCACAGGTAAAGTCTCAGATGGGCCTAAAAACACATACTTTAGAGTATCGGGTAGTGGTTTAAGGTCCAACTTTGGGGGCTCTTCTAAAGAAGGAATTAGGGTAGTCTCAGAAACTGGTAACGGTTCGAACCTAGCTTTCCATCTATCAGTGTCTAACACAGGGGTAGAATCTAATAGAGCATTCACCTGTTCAATAGTGCTATCGTCGTCAAAATCTAAACCAAAATGGGATAGACAACTTTCTAATGGGTCTTCAGACAAGATGTTTGGTAATGACTCCTGAACTAAGGCTTCTATCATGTTCACCTCCTCAACACATGTGTCATCTAGCTCATGAGGTTGCTTACTGACATTAAAAATGTTCATCTCCATAGTCATATTACCAAAAGATAAACTCATCACACCATTTCGACAGTTAATGATCGCATTAGACGTAGCTAAAAATGGGCGACCTAAAATCACAGGTATCTGGTTCTCTGGGTCAGGGACAGGTTGGGTATCTAGGACCACGAAATCCACTGGATAAATAAACTTGTCGACCTCAATAAGAACATCCTCGATAACACCTCGAGGGATTTTAACAGACCTATCAGCTAACTGCAGTGTCATCTGAGTAGGTTTCATTTCACCAAGTCCTAGCTGTAAGTATACATGGAATGGCAGTAAGTTCACACTGGCTCCTAAGTCAAGTAAAGCTTTTTCTACCCGGAAGTTACCTATTGTGCAAGCAATGGTAGGAGAACCTGGGTCTTTGTACTTTGGAGTTGTGGTGTTCTGAATGATTGAACTTACGTGACTAGCTAAAAAGGCTTTCTTATGGACGCTAAGTTTTCGCTTTCGCGTACACATATCCTTAAGGAACTTGGCATAAGCAGGAATTTGCCTAATTGCATCTAATAAGGGAAGGTTTATGGTAACTTGCTTAAAAACCTCCACTATGTCATTAAAGTTCGATTCCTTCTTTGTTGGTACTAATAGCTGAGGAAATGGGGCTCTAGGCCTAAAATCAGACCTTTCAGGAACCGAATTCACATCAGAAACTTTATCAGTCTCTTCAGCTACTGGTCCTGAGAGGTGAGATCCTGAGGGGTGAACTACAGTATGTTCACTATCGGGCATGGTTACCTTATTGTCTACAACTCTACCACTTCTAAGGGTTCTAACAGCATTCAATTGATTCGATGGTTTTGCACCTAATTCATGAACTCCTCTAGGGTTGGGTTGTGTTTGACTAGGAAACTTACCTTTTTCTCTCAAAGAATCACTTATCAGACCAACCTGGGTTTTTAACTCGGAAATAGCCTGACTATTTTCTTGTCCTATCCTGTTACTAGCTTGTAGACTCTGTTCTACGGATAACTGGAAGTTTGCAGTTTGCTGAGTTAACAAGGCGAGAGATTCCTCTAAACTTAGGATTTTCTTATCTGACTGATTCTGAAACTGAGCTAGTCCTGAAGGATTCTTAGTATAGCCAAAACCTGGGGGAGCATTAGAATTACTAAACTGACCTTGACTTTGGCCCTTAGACCACGAAAGGTTCGGATGGTTTCTCCAACCAGGATTATAGGTTTCTGAATATGGGTCAATCTTTTGACGGTTATCAAATCTAGTGTTATTATAAAGAGCATTGGCTTGCTTTTCAATATTCTGGCCTTCCCAAAAAGGCTCCACTCTACCACTAGTCTGGCCCACTTCTAAGGCTTCTAACCTTTTTGCTATAGCAGCAATTTTGGCATCTGATTCATAGCCTCCTTCTACCCTATTAACGTTTCCTCTACTTAAAAGAATTGTTTTCTGGTGTGCCCTACTATTTTCCCATTGCTGGGTTTTTTCGGCGATTTCATTAAAAAATTCCATCGCCGCATCAACAGTTTGGTTTTCAAATCCACCAGTGCATAGAGACTCAACCATGGTCGTTGTGGAATAATCTTAACCCTCATAAAGTATCTGAACTAGACTAACCTTTTCTAAACCATGATGAGGACACTGGGATAATAAATCATTGAACCTTTCCAAATACCTATATAAATATTCTCCCTCTTGTTGTGAAAATGTGCATATTTTCGTCATAATAGACGATGTTTTGTGCATAGGGAAAAACTTATTGAAAAAGACAGATGTAAGTTGTTCATATGTCTCAATTGACTCGGAGGCCAAACTATACAGCCACGACTTGGCCTTATCTTTCAGGGAAAATGGGAATAACCTAAGTTTCAAAGCATCATCATCTAAGCCTCTAATTCTTAGAGTACTAAAAATTTCCTCAAAATCCCTAACATGGTAATAAGGGTTTTCATTTTCTTTCCCTAAAAAGATTGGGAGCATCTGTAAGGTCCCAGGTTTCAGTTCATAGGGTGCCTCCATTTCAGCTAACTTAATACACGAAGGACGGGTAGTCCTAGTTGGATTCAACAAAGATTTCAAAGTTGCCATTTCTGGCGCTATCGTAGCAACAAGGATTCTCTCCTCAGTCAAAGAACGTTCAAAAACAGACTCTTCAAAAGCCGGAATTTCTAGATTAAGGTAATCGAGACGCTTCGAACTACTAGGTTTCTCTTTAACAAATCTACCTAGTGCATCTCTTTTACGTTCATGCATACAATAGAATTTTCTAAATTGGAAGGGTAAGCAAACACAGATCAAGGCCGACTCAACCAAATCAAACCTATTGATTTCTAGCAAACAAAAAGCATGATGGCTCCACTTAGATTGTTTCTAGACCAGCTTCTAATCCTTCGAACGGGAATTCGTTACAATTTAAGAAAACCCCTCTGGAATCAATCCGAGTTAACGTAAGTTGAATAGAGGCGAGGGAAGCTCGGTGGAGCTTTGATACCCAAGGCCTCACCGATATTACAAGGCGGCGCAGTCACGCATTCAACTTACATAAACCGCCAAGAACTTCGAAGTATGCTTAAAAGAGTAACCAATATTTTTCGATTGACTTTACTGTTAAGCTCGTTACCTTATCGGTCTCGTTCTAGTCATAATTTTAGGCTTAGGTTCGCGTATGTTACGTGTTCCTAAAGCGGGCAAGAAGAGAACGGTGATGAAATCCGAACCCTTATCTTGTATGGCCAGGCCTTGCCCTTTACTAGAAAAATAAATGTCCGTATTCAGTCCTCAACATATATGCATACGAAGGAGTCCAGTAACTCGCTGACAGGAGATTCACGAGTGTTTAGAATCTTACCTCCTGTTCCAGACGGGGGATGAATCGGTTGTAGTCGACTCGGGCCACTGACTCCGATGTCTAGTGTACGAACCCAAGGTGCAGAGACAATATCGTAATTGTCCTCCTTCTCTGCAAACAGTTTATATTTAAAGTACCCTTCCGTAGGGTAATAAAAAAAAAGAATGTCCCAAAGTCCAAAAAAGATATAGAAAAATTACAAAAATAATAAACCCTAATACAATTTTTTTTTAAATAAAATAAACAAACTCTAAACTAAAATTGTCTAAAATAAAATTGTCTTCTTTTCTGTTCTTTTTGCTTAAATCTTTATCTCCAAGTCTTTATGAAATCACCAAACTCCTTGGCTCAATTTTCTTTATGATCCTGAACCTGTATACACAAGATAAATACCCAAAAACATAAAAAGAACAAAAATAATAATAATAAAAAATAAATAAAATAAAATAAATCTAAAACCCTAAAAACAAGTCCGTGTCGGAGGTGCCAAAATTGATGTGATTTGTAGATAGTGGTAAAAGTGGTTCGATTCTCAGACTTGTGAAGGATATTAATTAGACTTAAATTCTAATATTAAAATAGAAAACTCACTAAAAATTATACCAAACTCAATCAAAGATGATATCAATACTAAAAGAAACACTGAGGCTAAGATTCCACTATTTTCCAAGTTCAAAGTGATTAAACCAATACTTATATTTATGCAATTTTCTTGTTTAATTTGATTCTAAAATATTGCAACAAGTAGATTTTCAAAAGTAATAATTGTAAATACCAAGTATGAAGCATCAAAAGTCTTAAAACTAAGCATACTCCATCAAAATAGATCATAATCACTCAAATAAAAATCATATTCAATAATAGTTCAAAGCAAACAATCATATAATTATTGCAAATAAAAAGATAAAATAGAATATACCACTTTTTGTTGGAAAAATAGCTTCCTCTATCGCCTCAGCAATGGGGTTTAGCTCCTCATATTAATCACTTGCTTAAAATATTGGTTTATGGTTCAAAAGTTGATTAAAAGGAATGAAGACAATAAAACATACAATTTGCAACGCTGTATTGGCGCTACAAAGAAGCTGTTACAGAGACCTGTTGGTTACTGTAGCAGTGTTACAAATTGAGACGCCTAAGTGTTGAGATATTAAGACTGACAAAACGACTGTTTTGAATGGTGTTTGTTCTTCAACTTCTTCTTCTTCTCCTACTGGTGTAACTCGCTCTACAACTCGACTGATTCTTCTCTGTTGGGTTCTAAACTTCTCTTAAGGTTTCCAAACTCCAGACTTCTTTTCCTTGACCTCACCATAGGCTATATATACATCTTCGGGAAAAAATATCTCGATTAATCATTCCAATATTATCTCTTTTCCTCCACCACAAGTTTCGGGAATAATTCTCCCCAAATCTTTCTGACGCGTCTTCTGGCGTATTTTACACTTTCCAAACTCTTCAAAGGATGTACTGATATCGAATAGAGCATCTTAGTTACTCATCTGGCCACGTAACTTCCATAAACAGAGAAACAAATCTCGGAAACTTTCTCCGTCTCTGTTTTTACGTAACTCACGTTACTCTCCTATTTCTTCGAAACCAAACTGCTTACCGTTCCTATCTTGTCGCAAAGTGTTGGTCTGAATTTATTCCCATGAAAAACTCCGCTATACCTCTCTCGAATCCTTCCCTGAAAACCCGAGAAACCCATCCTCCACTGTTTCAATCAAATTCGGTGATCCGGACCTACTTAATCAAATCCGATGGACCTATCCACCCTGTTTAACCTTAAGAAGTCTGTCCCAACCAATATTAACGATCGAGTCTCTTTAAATCTTGCCGAAAAATCCAACCCTAAGTCTGAACTTTGTTGGACAAACTTTCCCGCCAAATTTGAGATTTGAATAGTTGAAGATGACCTCCCCTTATCTGTGACTGGTCTTCCTTAAGCAATTGGGGTGTAGATAGCCATAGGGCGCCCCTTAGTAACTGGGTGCCCCTTATCCAAACTCGAGGGTCCGTATAGTAGGTTTTTCCGGGTGCTTTTATCAACTTTTCGAGCCAATTTTTTCCAAAAATGTTTATTGGCCAAAAATACCTACAAATAAATAAAACACCATAATAAGTACAAAAATGAGCCCTAACAATACATAGAATCGAGACAAATCGGACACAAAAATGTGTCTATCATTATGCAGTTTATTTTTATGCAGAATCACACATAAATTAGTGAGGATTCATACCAGAAACTTCCTTTCTCTTCACAACATCTTTCTTTGCCTTCTTTTTCATCTTCACCAGTGGTTGTTGGTCACTATCACTTTCTCCTTTTTCATCTTCAATATCATCAGGTAAAATTGATGTTAAAACCAAAGAGTGGGTAAGTTATAGAGCAAAATAAATTATGGGTAAACATATTTAGGATGAAAATTTCACCAGAAACGTTTCTCTTCTTAGATTTGTTCTTCTTTTTGGGATTTCCGTCTTCTGGTTCATCATCGGCTTCTGGTACAACAAAACTTAAAATTTAAAAAAAAAATATGGAAAAAACAAAATCAAAACACTAACAGATGAAGTAAATGCCAAATCTCACCATTGTTTTTCTTTTTCTTCAACTGAATTTCTCCTTCTTTGTCTTCAACATCAAGAACATAAGTTAAAATCGAAAAAAAAATAATCAAATCTAGTTTCAATACCTGAATCATGCAATAATACATCGATTAAAACTAGTTTCAATACCTGATTTCTTTTGTTTCTTCTTCTGAAGACGCGTTTTTGAAGGTGTTTCATCCATTTTTGCTGAAACTGAATTCTAGGGTTAAACAGTAAGTAGTTATAGGGTTACTGTTTAGAATTTAAAATTGATTTATAGGGTTTGATAAACTAACAGATGATTGTTTTCTTTGAATGATGGAGAAGAAAATCTTTGCAGATCCGTTACAGAATTAATGGAGGAAAGAGTTAATGGAGGAATAGAGGAATAGAGAAAGAAGAACGGTAAGAAACTGATGGGGAATAAATGTGCGGACCGTTTCTAGAGTTAATGTAACTGTATGAACGACTGAAGGTATTGACGTCCTTCCGCACGTTAAAAATATTTTTAAATTATTATGGGTGCGACTGTAGAGAAAATTAATTGTGGGCCTGAGGGTAAAAAAAAAAAATCTGGGCCTCCCCCTAATTTTCCCTATTTCTAATGGTAATCTTTTTTTTAGGGAAAACTACAGGGAGACCCATTTTACAGATTCTTCCCACTATGAAACCCACGTTCAGAAATTCTCAGGCACGCGCCCATTTTCTAGGATAAAATATCTCTCACACCCAGAATTTCTTCTTCAATTAGTTGTAACGCTCACGGAGCTAATACCAGCGAATCCCAATTTAAGACCATAACTAAACGACTAACCAATTCAGCCAATATAAATCTCCACTTCCTTGACCAAACTTCAAAATACAGATTCACACTAAAACCCATTTTACAATATAAGGTTGCACAATAATTGGCTATTTGTTTACTACTTACAGTTCGTAAGCTTCACCAATGTGGATTTCTCAAAAGGTTTTCGGCTTGGATGGGTTATTTTACCTAATATGGTTAAATTTGCATCATTGGTAACTTACTGTTCCTCATGTTTCTCTCCAGCTCTTGAACCTTCGAAGATTTGGAGAACAAGACTTAACTTCAATTTCACACGACATTCAGTAACTTGGCTAAAGGAGATGAAACTGATGATGTTTGTTTCCCTCATTCGTTTCCTTAAGGTTCATAATTCAATGTTGATGATGACGACACCAAGGAAGACATACCCATAGACTATTGTTTTATGTGTGGCAAAGTCTTATTTGAAAGAATATAAAAATGTTTTGATATTTTTAATCAATTTTCTATATAATCCTTTAACAATCTTTTTTTATTTTTTTATTTTTTATTTTTGGAAAGGAGAGGGGGTTAAGGGGACCCAACCAAACACATGAAAACAAGAATAAAAAAACAAAAAAAAACGTTCTACAACAGAAACGCAAAGGAAGCTACAAGGGACAAACCCCTTGGCCAAAACTATCTGTAGTAAACTTTACCATTGGCGTCATCTAGAACTTTTTTCTTCAGGAAAAGAACTAGGGTGTATCTCGACAAACCTACTACCATCAAGTCTGAAGCTTGCGATGAGATCCGCAGAACCATTAGCTTCTCTACAAGTATGAGATGAAGAACATCTGGCAAACTGAGCCTTAAGCCTTTTTATGGACTCCCACACATGATGGCAGGTCCAGGGAGGTTTACTTCCATCTTCTTTGAGATATCTTAAAGCTGTCATTGAATCTGTTTGAATGAAAACTTTCGGAAACCCTTTAAGCTGCGCAAGTTGAAGACCTGCTTCAATACCTTGTAGCTCATGCACAGTGATCGAGGAAGGAACTGTGCTGCCTGTTACAACACCAAGAGGAGTGTCGTGTTCATCACGTATAGTAGCCCCATACCCCGCCCCTTCATCACACAAGGACCCATCAGAGTTAATTGCCACCTCCCCTGTCTCTGGTTTCTGCCAGATAATATCCTTTTGGGTAGGCAAATAGAACTCAACTGTGCACCTCATTCTTGCAGCCAAATCGCGCGACTCATTGCAGTCAGGCATTGAAGCCTTGCAAGAGGCCATCCGCAGTCTAACATCATCGATGATTTTATAGAAGATAACACTAGCATGCACACTTATTTGAGTAAAGGTTCTCCTGTTCCTTTCACCCAAAATATGATAAATATAGGCATTAAAAATGAGCTTTTTGATAGTACCTACAGCATTGACTCCTTTAATATCTTCCACACACCAACGAATCTGGTCATCCCAGTCAGTATGAACTGTTTCCCTAAGCCCCATAAGCCGCTGAAGATATCTCCAGATGTCGGAAGAGTAGCTGCAACCAAAGAATAAGTGGTAGTCATCTTCTAGCATAGAGTTACAAAGGCCGCAAACTGGATCCACGTCCATTCCCCGTGAGAGAAGTTTGAACTTGGTTTTCAAGCCTCGGTTAAGTCCAACCCAAACTATAAAGCATTGCCTAGGTATGCAGTAGGGAAACCAGACCAATTTGTGCCAATTCTTCTTAGTCTCTTTATGCCTTAGAGCATTATAGTTATCTTTGAGCACAAATTCTCCGGTTTTTCCAGCAGTCCACACCACTCTGTCATTGATAAGGTGGTCGGTTCTAACTTCTTCAACCTGCAGCTATATTCCCCAGAACGTTTCTCAAGATGGGAGATAAACTCCAAACCCCATCAATCAAGCAACTGCTAACTTTAGCCTCAATGTGATGCGGGGTATCATACTGCATGTGAGGAGGGGAGAGACTCAACAGATTGCCTTACCCACCCAGTTATCTTTCCACAATTTGGTGTTTTTACCATCGCCGATAAGGTGAAGAACAAACTGCGTCGCAATACTTCTATGCTCCAAGATGCGCCTCCAGCACCAAGAACAGGCCAAGGGGGCTTTCATGTGCCATAAGGCTTGTTGCTTGATAAGGTTGGCATGTACCCATTTGACCCATATTGTATTCTTGTTGCTTGTTAAGTCCCATATGTGCCTGAGATTAGCCGCAGTATTCATGGTGGCAATGCACCTAATTCCCAACCCTCCCTCTATGGTAGGATGACAAATGGTCGTGGAAGAAAATAGACAACAGGCAATCTAGCTAATCAATGAATGATTCAGTAGGATGTACTGAATTGTGTAAATGTACATAGTACTAATGAAGTAACTGACAATTATCTCCCATTTTATGGAGGTGTGAATTCATTCATTAAAGTTATTTATACGTCGCTTGAGTATAATGTAGCTCATACTCCTCCGTGTTATGGATCTATAGGAAGCCGCTGCCAACAATAGCTGTCAGCTCGCACCCCAAATCCAAAATGAAAAATACGGGCGAAGCCAAGACACACCAAGTGAAAAATACTTAGAGTCGGGGCGAGGCGAGCCAAGCCAAACCAAATCAAAAATCCTAAGAGACGCGGCGAGGCGAAGCCGAGCCACATCAAAATATAAAATGTATGGGGACGGTGCGAAGTGAAGCCGAACCACACCAAATCAGAAATCCTAAACATGAATTGGGACGGGGCGAGGCAAAGGCAAGCCAAGCATGCATTGGGACGGCCAAATCAAAAAATACAAAGCATGTATCGGGACGAGGCGAGGCGAAGCCGAACTACACCCAATTAAAAAATTCTAAGCATGCATCAAGACGGAGCGAGGCAAAGTGATTTTCAGGTCCGCCCGATGCATAGCACGGACACAAAATCTGGTAGGAAACTAAAAAGCAGACGGGAGGAGGTTCCAGAAAGAAAAAAAAGTGAAAAATACTTGTTAGTACGCTAAAACGGATTCACAATTCTAGACATGTATCATAATTACCCTTTTTAACTTCTTTATTAATCCAGAGCGTGAGCTATAGCCCGATGGGAATAAAGTCCGTATGGTGGTTCGCCATGATACACCAGTCATCCGTCGGATCATATATGAAGAAAAATCAACGAGAGTAGTTTAACCCTAAAAAAAATCTGAGCCCTATAAGAGGAATAGTCATCTCCAAATTCTCAATTCACCTCAAATCTGTCCAAGAGAGGCAGAGAAAGAAAGAATTCAACAGCCAACAGATCTGTCAATTTATGTTCATAATGGTCCATCAATGGAAACAAAAGCATCATAACAAATGCATGGCTGATTCTTCAACAACATCGGCAACAACAACTTGTCAACATGAGATTTTTCCTCTCAACAACTAATCATCAAATCTGTTGAAGATTATGAGGATAACGTCGCCCAATACCACAGTGATGGAGATTCCGTGGAGAGCATCGCTAGGGATCAAGAAAAGAAAAGAAAAGAAAAAAAGCAAGAAAGGTGAAGAAGCTCAGATCCAAGACATGAATTGGCGTGCAGTCATCAAATACTTTCAGTTTATCTGAGATTATTGGGTTACACATCCTTTCAGTTTGCATGTGAAAAGAAGATTGATCATAATATAAGATTAATGCAGTTGCTTGCTAATGTTTGTTTTCAATAATCAGATCTACTGTAAATTGAAGGTTGTACTTATGATATTCTTTTGATTGTATTTGCACCTTAATTCAAAACTACCAAATATCTAGAGAGTGAAAAATCTTTGCACTTCCATTCAAAACTTGTCATTTTTATTTGAAATCTTTATTGCGGCTCTTATCGAATTCGTTCCATGACCAAATATCTATCACCATACTGCGTGATTCTAATTTTGTGTGGCTCAAAATCTCTGATCTAACCCAAAGTTTATTGAACCAAAGTTTGAACCTAGTAACGTTAAGTAGACAAACGGGTAATACAACTGACCAGTATTTCTAGTCCGACTTTTTGGGCTAATACAGTTTGGGTCCGAATATCAACACATGGGCTAGACTTAGACCTTGTAAAAGCACCATTATCTACATGCATAAAACAAGGTGAGAATTAGGGGATCTAAAAAAAATAATATTCTCATTGTCAAGCCCACAATTAATTTTAGGTACCATGACACCCATAATTATTTCCGTGACACCCATAATTATATGAAATCATTAAAAATGTATGCATGGCGGATTATGCATCCGCATGACAGGTTATGCATCGGGGGTATAATTGGCAACGTAACTTGGATATAACATATCTAAAAATTCGCGCCTTGGAATTTTACAAATTTTATATCGTTGGAAATCTTTTTAAGAGAGCTACGCAACGAGTACAAATAAGAATATAAATTTTTTGTTTTTCACGAAAAAATTGGAGGTGATCATCATTTTATGCAAAATTTTCGAAAACTTGATATATAAACATTATGCAGCCACAAAAAAAGATGCATAACACATTCTGCAGACGCATAACGAATTATGCAACCATTTTCTGCACTGCATAACAAATTATGCATTTGGATAACAAAGTTATGCATCTATAACAAGTTATCTAACCATTGTTTTGGTTGATTTTAGTGCGTACATAAAAAAGATTGATGCATAATGCAGTATGCATCCATATTTACGGATGCATATCAGGTTATGCATCTATTTTCTCGATGCATAAAAGATTGTGCAACAATTTTCTCGATGCCTAACGCATTATACAATCATATTTTCGGATGCATAACAGGTTATGCATCCATTTTCTCGAATGCATAACATGTTATGCGGATATTATTATAAGTGCATAACGTGTTATGCAACCTTGTTTTTTGTTGGTTTCAATACTAACAAAAAGCAACTGCATAACGTGTTATGCAACCATTCTCTGTACTGCATAACAAGTTATGCAAAAAAAAAAGGTTGCATAACTTGTCATCCACCTACAATAATAGATGCATTACGTGTTATGCAACCATTTTCAGGACTGCATAACAAATTATGCAACATATTTTTTTAGATGCATAACACCTGCAGCACAACTTTTTGTCGATCTCCAACCACTGTTAACAGCATCTCAACTTCCTTCCCAACATCTTCCAGCATTAAGACCATAACTAACCGACTAACCAATTCAATCAAATTAATCAAAACTCCCTCTAATCCAAATTCTAAGTACGTTCATACAAGATTTAAACATAAGCAACATTTTATCCATATGAACAATTACAACATTCGGTAAACAAATAAAGAATTAAACAAACATGTTATGTAACGGGGCCTCTGCCATCCCGTTTAATCAACATACACAACATAATGATTGGTTGGTTTCATTTTAGAAAACATAATTATGTCATGAGATTACAAGCCAATAAACCATTCTTCAATATACGTATGCATAGTGTTCCTACGGCCTTACCTTGTGTTATTGCTGACCCCCATTCTTCAATAACTGGTCGGTCATGCTTTTTCTCGAACACTTGATGTACATCACTGACAATGGAAAGGAACTGCACATCAATTCCAACAACAACCGAAATATATAGACGCATCAAAATCATCACAGCAACAATCTTCTTCTCTTATTGTCTAAAAAGTTCCCCCTAAACCTCCAATTACGACTACATCTTGTATGGACTTGATACATTCCACTGTCAAAACCCGTGAAAACTCCCTTGTTTAGCATAATTAATTTCACCAATTTTGCTGGCCATAGGTGAAACCAATTGAACCAGCACATTCGAATTTCTTCTTCAATTAGTTGTAACGCTCACGGAGATAATACCAGCGAATCCCAATTTAAGACCATACCTAAACGACTAACCAATTCATCCAATATAAATCTCCACTTCCTTGACCAAACTTCAAAATACAGATTCACACTAAAACCCATGATTCAAACAATCAATAACCCATGATTCAATTCCATAGCATCAACGCAACACCTTTCTTCACCTAATTGATTTGTTCTCAAAATTCAGACCCAATCAAGACACCACCGTAATGATTTTCCCATCTGATTCTTCATCTTTTCCTCCTCAATCTCAATCACTACCACCCAATCTCCATTACCACCACCACAATTACAAGACGAAGTCAGAAAAAATAGTTCAGAGGAGAGGAAGGGGGAGGCGCAGTGATAATGGGATACGAGATATTGAAGGTTAGAAGAACAGAAACGACCGAAACCTAATTTTAGAAATTCTGGGTGTAAGAGATATTTTATCCTAGAAAATGGGCGCGCGCCTGAGAATTTCTGAGCGTGGGTTTCATAGTGGGAAGAATCTGTAAAATGGGTCTCCCTGTAGTTTTCACTTGTTGTTACGGTATTGAAGGTGTGATGCATTTTCTACATTTCCGGAAACGACATTTCGTGTATTATCATTGCAATTGCAAAATTAATAATGGATTTGTAAACAAACATACAGTAAGACTGCATGTTAGTTTATACAGTGTTTGAGATAGAGTAAGTTGCAGTATACTGGGTATTGGTTTGTTACATTCAATTTCACCTCAATTTGACCAATTTCGAGCGTCTCTCGATCACACCCGAATGACCAATTAATAGGGATGAATGATATTTAAATATCAACAACATGACCTGCATGCTGATAGGGTGTAGAATACATCCTATTTATTGTATATTGTTTATGCTTTCTCTGCTATTTTTCTTGTAAATTATGTATTTTACGCATGTTTTTGAGTTATTAGGTATTTTGGAGTCGCATGGAGGAAAAGAAGAAGAAATCACCCAATTTGTGCGAAATGGGCAATATTGTCATTTCATAGGCGACTCATTTAATGAAGAATTTTCTAGACTCATCTAGACTCACGGGTTTGAATAATTGGGCTTGGATTTGGAAAGAGAAGATGAAAGATTTGAGAAAGACTTGGATTTGGAAGTTGAGATACAAAGGGAAAGTAGTGTTATTATGGAATGAGGATTCTATTCCTAAGAGGATTGCTAGGAAATTGAAGCCTATAAATAGAGAAGTTCTCTACACCTCTCTACACACCTTTTACACACACAACACTTCTGTTTTCTTTATTCTTTGTGTGAACTCCTTAGCATGAGTAACTAATTTTATTAATTAAGAATGAATTCCTAGTTCTTAACATGTTTTGAGTTTTGTTTTAAATCTACTTTGAAGTTTTCACATGATTATCGTTTGTTTTTAGTAATAGGAATGTTTATACATTCATGGTTGATTGATAGGTCGTTTTTGATGCATACTAAATTGATTTGTTAATTGATCTAAAGCTAGTGAAATTTAGGGGATAAGTAATCGTTTCTTGACTCTTTACACAGGTAGAAAACACGAGACCTTGCGGAGGGATTCCGTGAAGCAATTGTGTGTGGAAACAACGTTAGCAAGTAGACCTTGAGCTAAGAGTCTAACTACTAATATCAACCTAATAAATTCATAAATCTTAATGCGTTTAACTAAATTACATCTTTAGTGAGATACTACTAGGTGGTTTGGTGAATAGAATCCGATAGTTGAGAACTTCCGTATCCGGTGATACTATGGATTTAGGGGTTTAGCACTGAGCTAGCTGCTTTACCTACGGTTGGTGATAATCTTTGACTAATAACATGTGGATGAAAGACATAACTTGAATCATTGTTTTGCAACGAAGAAGGATTCCTTGATCTAATCTCTCTTATTGATTTTCCTTTATCTTTTAGTTTCTTTGTTTATTTATTTTTCTTTATAAAATCTAAAACCAAAACCCCTCTTTGTGACATTATAAGACAACTAAAACCTCTTGCTCCTCGTGGGAACGATCCTTACTATCGCTATATTACTTGTTAATTAGTGATAAAAATATTAATTAATTTGTTGTGGTTACGACACACATCAAATTTTGGCGCCGCTGTCGGGGAGCAGCGGAGCAGCTTTAGTTGTTTTTATTTTCGTTTTATTTTTGTTTTTAACTTTGTTTTCTAGATTTTTTATTTCAGGTACCAGTTTTCCATGTACGGTGGACAAGAGCAAGCATATTACAACAATCAATACGGTTTTCAACCTTAACATTATGGAAACTTCCAACCATCTTTAGGATACAATCAAAACCAATCTTTTGGCTATGATCAATTTCCTACAAAATCTTATGGATATTCTCATACATATCAACAACCTTGTAGTAGGTATGTAAGTCAAGCACCAAGGTGGGATAAGTCTACTTCTAAATGGCTTCATTCGAGTTGTATGCAGATTATGAAAGAATTGCAAGATATGCGACAAATACTAGACCAACTTGACCGTGATAAAAAGAACGTCGCACAAACCAATTTCTGCAACACTTTTTCTTATCCGACTCTGGATCGTAGTTATGATCATTCACCCATTCAAAAGGAAGAGTCCTGGGAAAGAGAACCTATTGTAGCCAAAGGTGGTAAGCGTGTGAACGTCAAGAAACTTGCACAGAAAATATACAAGTTGGAAGATGATGGAACCTCGTAAGAGCTTGTCGCAGAAATTAGTAGGACCATTCATATGGAACTTAAACGACGTCTGGATAAAGGTTATGAAACCGATGAAGATTCTTATTATGGTGAGTCTGAAAGTGAAGATGATTGTCTTGAAAAGGACCAACCTTTGGAGATTTTTGATGACGCTAGTGCAGCCTACTCGAGCATTGATCTTAATAATGATCAATCACCTATTCAAAAGGTAGAGCTAGAGGAAGATGCAATTAGTTCTTTTAAAAAATTCCTTAGGGAAAGAAATGAGTCCGCGGTAGTGTATGAGCGTTGCAACAATGAGGAAGTTATTCCAACTCCAGGATCATAATAACGATCCTTCACTTATTCAAAAAGAGGAGATTGGGTGTGACTTACCTATTGTTATAAACGGTGTAACACCCTCACAAGATCTTACAATTTATACCGATGAAAATCATTTTAGTGAATGGACCGATTACGATGATGAGAATGTTGAAGAAATGATGCTAGAGGATGAAACCAAATTCATTGTTTTTGTGGAAGACCCAATTGAACTTGCCAATGATTTTAATGATGCCGAGACTTTGGTTAAGGTAGAAAACGACGAAGAATGGTTGCAAGGTTTGATAGAGGACCACGATATGCAAGAGGTAAGTAATTCACTTGAATTTTTTAAAGATGAAGAGGATTCCGTAATACAAGAAATTGTGCAAGGTTTGTCAAACCCTTTGCATATTGATTCTTCTGCTTTACCTCTTATTGGTTTGAATATATGTGCTTCGAAAGTATTTTTGGATGATTTTGTTTTTATATATCCACCATTGGAAACACTTGATGCTAACACTATGCAGGTTTGCCAAGAGAAATACATGGAAGTTCCCAAATTCTATGTTTTTTATACACTTCCGAGTGTGGACAAGAATAAGTGTGGGGGAAGTTTCTATCGAGCGATAATTTCACTATTGTTTTCTTGTGCTAACATTTGTATGGAGTTATTGTTTGCAAAACAGGTACTATGGGTGGATCCCCAAATTTTCCGATTGTTAGTATATGGGGAGTGAATCTTACAAGAGCCAAGTCGGGCCGTCGACTTTAAAACAAGCGCTTAATGGGAGGCAACCCATAGGTTTTGTATTTCTTATCCTTTTGTTTTTTGTTTTGTTTAGTTATTGTTTCTTGTTCCATATCATGTTAGGATTTCCCACTTTTACTTTACTTGGACGATTCAATTACATTGAGGACAATGTAAGGTTTAAGTGTGGGGGAGTGATTAAGTATTTATTTAAAAAAAAAAATATTGCATAAAACCTCCAACTTTTAGAGATTTTAGAGTCACTAGCATACTTCTAGGTATGTTTACATAGAGAAGTCTGACCGACATAACTGAACTTGGAAGTGTTAGGGAACTACGTTCGGATTTCTTGCTTGTTAGAATGTTAAATAATGGATTTAATCATGCCGGTGATGCAGATTAGGAGCAGGGAAACATGCATTATTAGAATTGTTGATCAATCATTAGTGGAGACTACCCTATTTATATCATGCGAGGCACCGACCATATTTCCTTATAAATAACTAAATAGCTTTCTTTTGAGTGTGTGTCACCGTAAGTTAATTCCGGGTAGAATGGTGAGCTACCCAACCTCCCACCAATAAAAGCACTACTCTTTGATCTCTTGAGTGCTAATTTTGTCAATCATGAGGGTGACTTCTATAGATGAAAGCCTCCTTCTTGTAGTTCGATTTGCAGTTAGCACCATTCTCTCTCTCGACAAAAACGGATCCATAGAAACACCATCATCATCAACAAGGGAGCGACATCAAAATCTACAAGGAAAGTTGAAAACGTTCAAGGTTTACAAGCTACGGAACAAGAAAAGAGTAAATTTCATATCCAAGTAAAGCAACATATAATGAGCGGATTTTTATATATACATGTTGAAGACTTACATATAAGGAGCGTAATTTTATATTCAAGTTGAAGACTTATTTACAAGAGCAAAGAAAAGCAAAATGTGAGAATTATTGAAGTTTATGATTTCGAGACGATACAAGTTGTGAAGAATCAAGCGGTAAAGTACTTTTCCCACGGCCATGGTTTGTTTTTATTTTCACTTTGTTTTGTATTTTATTTCTCTTGTCTTCCAAAAAAAAAGTAAATTAAAAAAAAAAATTTGAAAAAAAAATGAAAAAGAAAAAAAAGAAAAAAAAAAAAAGAAAAGAATGATGGCAAGAGAAATCTTTGTTTTTATCTTTTATTTAATAAGTCGTGGGGAAGGAAATTCTATAAGGAAGTTTCAAGCGACAAGGATTTAAAGGTAAAGAGTTACAAATTGTCAAGGATCTATGAAGTTCAAGAGTTTATCATAAATAGTTGGAACCGAAGATGAGGACGAGGAGTCGAAGATGTTTCTATTGGATGCCGTGAGAGTGGTGTTATCATAATTGGCAATCGGATGTGAAGGTAATTAAGTAATCACATCCTCGATAATAGTGGTTGATTTCCTTTCTTAGAGATCTTCAGAAAAATGGTTTTTCAAAACGTTAAAAGATGTGGGTTTTTAAAATATTTCAGAAGTTGTCCTTCCCACCATTCAACGTGTTGCAGGAATTCTCTCTTCATTCCTACCTGCACACATGTGAGAACCATAAAAGTACGTCTTTTGAGTGCAATTTTATAAAACCCTTTTTGGTGAGGCAGAAGTCGAGGCGAAATGCTTATTGATCGTTTCTCAAACACGCATTCTCTCATATGGTGTGGTTATTTCTCACTCAACATTTAAGAATGAGAATATGTTCTTTAGTATTTCTAACTTCTTATTACTAGCATGCAGAAACTCTATGTCCTCATAACTCTTTGGATGCTTGGGACGCTGGAACGCTTTGAAGTTGTAAGTTTTAGTTTCATTTGCTCGAGGACTAGAAAAGTGTAAGTGTGGGGGAATTTGATAGGGTGTAAAATACATCCTATTTATTATCTATTGTTTATGCTTTCTCTGCTATTTTTCTTATAATTATGTATTTTACGCATGTTTTTGAGTTATTAGGTATTTTGGAGTCGCACGGAGGAAAAGAAGAAGAAATCACCCAATTTGTGCGAAATGGGCAATATTGTCATTTCATAGGTGACTCATTTAATGAAGAATTTTCTAGACTCATCTAAACTCATGGGTTTGAATAATTGGGCTTGGATTTAGAAAGAGAAGATGCAAGATTTGAGAAAGAGTTGGATTTGGAAGTTGAGATACAAAGGGAAAGTGGTGTTATTATGGAATGAGGATTCTATTCCTAAGAGGATTGCTAGGAAATTGAAGCCTATAAATAGAGAAGTTCTCTACACCTCTCTACACACCTTTTACACACACAACACTTCTCTTTTCTTTATTCTTTGTGTGAACTCCTTAGCATGAGTAACTAATTTTATTAATTAAGAATGAATTCCTAGTTCTTAACATGTTTTGAGTTTTGTTTTAAATCTACTTTGAAGTTTTCACATGATTATCGTTTGTTTTTAGTAATAGGAATGTTTATACATTCATGGTTGATTGATAGGTCGTTTTTGATGCATACTAAATTGATTTTTTAATTGATCTAAAGCTAGTGAAAGTTAGGGGATAAGTAATCGTTTCTTGACTCTTTACACAAGTAGCAAACACGAGACCTTGCGGAGGGATTCCGTGGAGCAATTGTGTGTGGAAAAAATGTTAGCAAGTAGACCTTGAACTAAGAGTCTAACTACTAATTTCAACCTAATAAATTCATAAATCTTAATGCGTTTAACTAACTTACATCTTGAGTGAGCTACTACTAGGTGGTTTGGTGAATAGAATCCGGTAGTCGAGAACTTCCGTATTCGGTGATACTAGGGATGTAGCATGAGCTAGCTGCTTTACCTACGGTTGGTGATAATCTGTGACTAATAACATGTGGATGAAAGACATAACTTGAATCATTATTTTTCAACGAAGAAGGATTCCTTGATCTAATCTCTCTTATTGATTTTCCTTTATCTTTTAATTGCTTTGTTTATTTATTTTTCTTTATAAAATCTAAAATCAAAGCCCCCCTTTGTGACATTATAAGACAACTAAAACCTCTTGCTCCTCGTGGGAACGATCCTTACTATCGCTATATTACTTGTTAATTAGTGAGAAAAATATTAATTAATTTGTTGTGGTTACGACACGCATCACATGCACACACAATTAGCATGATTACAATTACCGTAATACACTTACAAATCCAAAACACAACTCTGTAAGTTTAACAAAACAAAAATTTAGCCTAACCAAATTAACAAGCAGTCAAATAAGTTACTGTCTTGCTAATATAGGTTACTGTATTACTGATCTAAATGGATGTTGGGGCACCCGTAGACACAACATTGTGAAAAGTTCAGCTAAGCAATTCATGCTCAAAACTGACATAAGGTCAAATGGGAGCAGCCAATAAAGATATGCTAGGAATTTCTGTCTGCAGCAACATCCTACGCTTCAACTTACCAATAATACTCATCATATATCTTTCCATTTACCATAATACTCATCTTATAAATCAAATCTAACCAACTAAAATAAATAACAAAGAAGAATAAACAATTTGAAAAAAAGGATATAAAAAAACCAAACAAACGTCTCTAACACAAAATCAAGTTCAATAATACCTCACTTAGCTTGAGTAAATCAAAATAAGAGAGAGATATTAACTCCTTGAGATACTCTTACCTAGATTGAGTCTGACTGTCTAGTTGATTCTGTAGAAAGTATTTCGGAGTTAGTCCATACAGATTGCTAAGCGAAATATTGGGTGGTGTTGTTAGACCCACGCTTTTTCAATTGGTATCAGAGCGGGAAAACAAGTTCAAGACCTTACAAGTCTGTGTTTGTAGCGATCCGACTCTATGGATAGTAGTGTTATCTCAATAAATGCACCACCAGATCCAGGGATTTCAGAATTCTCTTCCATGACTGATTTAATGAAATCTGTAGAAGAAATTTTATTTAAACCTCCACCAGGTTATAAATCCCTTGAAGTGTTTTCAGGGCTTGAAAAGAAGCTTGAGAGCTTATCTCTTGATGTTGAGTTATACCTCCAGAAAGAGCAAGAATCTCTTGACATGCTAAATCAAGTTATGATGAATAATATTCATGTTGAGGTTGATATTGATTTACTAATCAGTGAGAGCAACTGCTCCTCCTCTGCGTAATCCAATTAGTTGTGATAAACTAAACGAATTAAAAGAGGAGTTTAAATCTCAGTCATTTGAGTGTATCAACTCAAAGCATGAATTGATTCGTTGCTCAATTCCTGATACTTCCTATCAAGATAGTAGTATTGTCTTCTTTTATGAAGAATCTAGGACGTCTCTTTTTATCAAAAGAGTTTCCCTTTGCAGTACTAAAAACTATCTGCAAAAACTGTTTTTTATAAGTTGCAAAACAAGAAATCAGAAACACAAATACTTTTGGGTCCTCTTGAAGTTCTTTGATAGACTTATAAAAACAGTTCCTTGGGTGTTTCTCAACACTACAAGATTTAAGAGTTGTTGGAAAGAAACTCTTTCTTGGTGCCATGGTGAGTAAGACATTGTTCACCTCAACACAACATGTTTGAGTTGAAATTGCATCCTCACCAAGAAATGCCCTGCTATGTATACGGTAAGGGAAGCACAACAACTGGGGCGCACAAATTATATTCAGTAAGGCTGTAGAATTCAATTGGACTTTTCTAAAAAGATATGTCTATAAACTTGAGAAAGTTTTATGTTTTTATTACTTGTTTGAGTACTTATAATGATCCATGTACCTTGATTATCGTTCATTTCTACCTAACTTGATATGTGTTTAAGGTTCTTAAATGTTTAGGTTTGAAAACATTAGTTCGGGATGTTTGTATTTCATGGTACACATACCAAGTATGCATAACATTATTTAAAACCAAAATCCAGGGGTTTAAGTTCGCAAACCCCGTCTGCATACTGCTCCAGGATACGGAAATTCGTTTGCAAACCCGTATGCATACTTGACGTCGATATTCGGTAAACTTGTTTTGGAGGTAACTTCTTCGTCCGAACTCGGATTGACCTCATTCTTTTTGAACTCTCTTCCTATTTGAATTATATTCAAAATGGAGATGAGAAACCTTGAATTTGTATGAGTTAAGATTGGTGTTTGTCCTGTCTCTTGTTTTTGAGTATTTTGCTCCGTTTCGTTGCACTTGTTCCACTTCTCTTGAGATTGGGCACACGGATTCTTGGAGTAATAATCTTCTAAGCTAACTTGTAGCTTTTACAAGAATGTTGTTGGTGAATCACAAAGAAGGAAGTTCAAGAATGGAAAGTAGTACGCAATGCTATGGAATTCTTGAATGTTCACAATCATCATATGTGAACTACGGTGCATGGTCGTTATTGAATTTGTATGTTCTTCTTTTTTAAGAAAATCTTTTTATACGCCTTTGGCAGCTATTATTGGTGAAAATCCATGCGAAAAATATGATTCTACCCTGAAAGGACAAATCATCTTATATGTGCATTACGAGTTTGTCTTGATGCCTAGGAAACTTCTTATGAGAATTTTTTCTTATTTTTGAGAAGGATTAATAGATTTTGGAATAGCCATTAATGTGATTACACATAGATATGTCCAACGTTTTCATCTTCATGTTTTTAGGTTTATTTATTTAAATTCTAAAAAAAAAATATTGTTTGGAAGATGATTTTTGTAGTATTAATCTTTATGGTTTTATATATTGCAATGTGTTATGGGATATATGTGTTTGCGTCTGTGAACTATGATTGTCCCATACTTTGTCAAAAGTAAAGTCTTTCGTAAGTCGATATTCACGTATTGATAAAAGAATGAATAGACTTTTGACAAATACAAAAGTTAAGCCTATTATGTCAATTATTGATGGAAGATAGGTTAAAATCTTTTGTTTACAAGGATTATGTCTATTGTATATCGTTATGCGAATAGTGATGGAAAATAGAATGAATCCTTGTGTATTCCGCAATATAGATCATCCCTGATCCATATTTTATGTATTACTGTGAGGCTCCGTAATGTATCTTATGTTGAGCACTATACAACCAAGTTGATTTTCTTAACTTAGTTGGTATTCCGTGAGATATATTATGTCGAGCATATTGAACTAAATTAATCATCTTGTTTGGTTATTTAGTTATTGCTCCGTAAGTATTCTTATGTCGAGCAAAACAAATGACAATTAAATTGATTACTTTTGTAATTAGATTGGTTGTGTATTCCAATTAGATTAATTATGGGTTCTCTTATAATTAATCTAGTTGGGTTTTTTAGTGTCTCCATAAGTTTTCTTATGTTGAGCAAAAACAATTGAATTGATCACTTTTGTGTTTAATTTGATTGCATATTCCGATTAAATTAGTCATGGGTTTACTTGTGATTAATTTGATTGAGTTTTTGGATATAGGAAATCATTCTTATGGTTTTTGGTGTCCAATAAAAATCCTTCTTTTCTTTGAAAATTAAGGTCGCTCTTGTTGTTCCTTCGGGAATGACATCAAATGGGGGAGAGTTCTTTTGAACTTGTGCTTAATGATCATATCTTGAGGGGTGTGTAGCTGTGGAATTTTAGAGGGGTTATCTTGTATCTTTAAACTCCTTGATGAATGCATTTAGCTGCGACTTTATGATTGCGTCTAAATTAGTTGGTATGTATTTTTTCCTTTTGTCATGAAATGTCTCTTTCAGAAATTTCATTATGATCCCGTTCTTGTACCTTTGCCAATTTTATTGAAAAAAGGGGGATAATTAATATGTAGTTCACACTACAAATACATATGGTTTTCGGATCATTGTGTAAGGGGGAGTGGTTTCCATGTGAGATGGAGTATTGACTAAGGGGGAGTGATACATATCACCATAGTATTATTGTTGAAGTTGTGATACAATTGGACTTTGACACTGTGTAATAATACTATGACACTGTATAACAATGATCGAGAACTATGTTTTCTCATTGTTATAGCTACAGATCTTCAACAACGGTGATGCTAAACTTACAACCTTTGGGATCATTGGAGTACTTGGAAGTGACGAAGATTTCGAGGAATGTTGAAGATTAGACATGTGGAATAGGAGATACTAAAGTTTCTTTATCTTTTTTTGTATTCCATATGTATTGATAGTTTTGTCACTAAAATTGACAAAGGGGGAGATTGTTAGATCATTGCTCGGTCGAACTCGCATGCGTTGCTATCTCAAACATGTTTTTCAATGTTAGTGATCAAAACTATAAGTATTGATTTCTAGTCTATTATAGCTAAGTCTCGGACTAGGATAGAAAGTGTATTTGAGCTCAAGGACTTCATGACGATTCATCATACAAGTAAAAGAACTACTCAAGGAACCAGTGGAACTTCTCGACAAAAAGGTATGTGAAGACTTGAACTTATATGTCACTCAAAATTCTATCTACTCTATGTCCTACTCTTTGCGACAAGAAGTTGTATGCTATATATATAGACTTGGATTATACACATTTGGTATTTCGAGCCGAGTATACCTCGCCTATCTATATCTCGAAATATGTGTTGGCAAGATTTTCGCTTCGATCAAGTTTATCTTTACCATGTGACGAAAGTCATAATATGTTTCAATCATCTTGAAAATTGCTTTGACGAGAAATGGTGTAACAACTATATAACGTCTTCTAAGAATGTTTCAATGATTGGAATGAGAGTTTAGATTATATAACCAATGGTGGACATAAGCATTGTTGTGGAAACACATTTATGTATAAGTATTATTCCTTGAACCAAAGTTTGCGAACTTTGTTGATCAAGAGAACCGGAAGAATGGCGTGAGCCAAGTTCGCGAACTCAGTCCGCGAACTGCCAAAGTTCTCAAACCCGAGAATTTATGCTGGAGGTGACAAACTACTTGCGTAAAGCTAAGTCCGCGAACCCTGTCCGCGAACCGGCGAAGTTCTCAAACCCGAGAATTTCTGCTGGAGTTTGTAAACTATGCCCGGTAACTTAAGTCCGCGAACCTAGTCTGCGAACTTGAGAAGGTTATATATCTGAAGATGATTTCTGAACTTAAACTTAAAAATACTATGGAATGAAGTTTGCAAATCGTGGATATAAAAGTTCATGAACTGATTCGAGTGAATCAAATCATCTTTGCTTCAACTGTGTCTTGTGTAGTACATAAGATTTCCTTGAAATTGAACAACTCTCTAACTAGTTCATTTGAAGTCATTTGAACTAGTTATGGCGAAGAAGAACATGGTTGATATGAAATGCTCATATGGATAACCTTTGGTTAACTATTGTTGAACCTACAAGTGCATAAGTTTGGGTACGGTTAACAAACCTAGAAACGTGCATTGTCAAGTGTGTATAACAAGCTAAGTTTTCGATCTAACGGTTGAGAAATATTAGCTTGAATCTAAATTAGGTTTTCATCTTACGGTGGATATTGATTTCTTTGTTACCAAGGTAACCTAATTGCAAACCTTGATTTGAAAGACTATATAAAGGAGACATCTATTATTGTGCAAAACTAATCCCCACACCTTACGTGTGATACTAGTTTGCGTGCTAGAGTGTTTCTCCTTTAAACTTCGGTTTTCTTCTTCTAAAACCAGGTTAAGGACTTAAATACTTCATTGGGATTGTGAAGCTAGACCGTTACTACTTTTATCGTAGTTGTGTGATCTGATCTTACATCTTCTATCGTATGAGTACAATCAGATTGATTGGCTTGAGATTGATATCTCCGATAGGAAAGATATAAAAAGTAATCACAAACATCTTCGTCTCATTGTTTGTGATTCCGCAACATCTTGTTTCGCTACCATACGATTAAGATTATTGTGAGGTGATTGATAACTCTAGGCTGTTCTTCGGGAATATAAGACCGGATTATCAATTCGTTCCTGTTCACCTTGATTATTATCAAAAGACGGAACAAAAACTTTAGGGTTTATCTGTGGGAGATAGATTGATCCTTTGATAGACTTGTCTGTGGGAGACAAATTTGTTTATTGTCAAAGCCTGCGATTTTAGGTTGTAGCAACTCTTAGTTGTGGGTAAGATCAGCTAAGGGAATCAAGTGCGCAGTATCCTGCTGGGATCAGAGGCGTAGGGAGTACAACTGTACCTTGGATCAGTGGGAGACTGATTGGGGTTCAACTACAGTCCAGTCCGAAGTTAGCTTGGAGTAGGCTAGTGTCTATAGTGGCTTAATACAATGTGTGTTCAATCTGGACTAGGTTCCGTGGTTTTTCTGCATTTGCAGTTTCCTCGTTAACAAAATTTCTGGTGTCTGTGTTATTTTTATTTCCGAATTATATTGTTTTATCTTTATAATTGAAATAATACAAGTTGTGTGTTAGATCATCAATTAGAGCAATCCAACCTTTGGTTGTTGATTGTCATTGATTGATCCTTGGATATTGGTCTTTGGTACCATCCAAGTTATTCCTTGTGTTTGATTAAAGACTCGTTGATTTCTATTAGCTTGAGTAAATCAAAACAAGAGAGAGATATTAACTTCTTGAGATACTCTTACCTAGATTGAGTCTGACTGTCTAGTTGATTCTCTAGAAAGTATTTCGGAGTTAGTCCATACAGATTCCTACGCGAAATATTGGGTGGTGTTGTTAGACCCCCACTTTTTCACTACTAATTTTCCCATAGTCTACGTAATATATACAGCTCAGAGAATCGTCTATTAAGTAGTATGGTTACCTCTGTTGAACTGTCGATGGTAAGTAAATAAATGGTACTCAATATCAAGATGATAAAAAAGAATAATAAGTAAAACAAGTAAAGCTAAGTTATCATAAAACACGAGAGATTGCGTGGTTCGACTATTTAGTCTACATCCACGGGGAAATGAGTCGGTGTTTGTATTAAATTTAGGTGGTTACAAAAGATCTTAAATGCTTCCAAAAGTAATAGAGATAACTCAAGTTGTTATATCTACTTAAGTTCTAAACATTAAAGAGGTATAAGCTTAAGACTAGATCTTCTTATCCTAAGAATTGAATGCCCTACTTTGTCGGTGAAGCTTGGTATTTATAGCCCCATTGACTCCAGGCATGTCTTTGCTGTCTATGGGTCCATCATTTCCTGGTACACCTTCCGTACGAATGGTACCTTCGTTCACCGCATGTATTCTCTAGTCGGACTTTGACACCTTAGCTGACCCACGTTCCTTCGGGAACTCCCCAGCCTCAGTAAAGATTGTACTTCGTTCATCGCTGTCCTTCTCCAATCTGGTTCTGCCATATTCTCTCTCTCCACGTGCTTGGATTATGCGTGTAGATAAGAGATTTGTGCATTTAATGCTGATTAGATGTGTCATCTACCTCTGTCCCCTCGTTAGTTGCTTCCATCTAGGTTTAGGTTTTACTTTATCCATCTTGACCATCGAAGCGCTTCTCCTTGGGGAAAGAGAAAGTAGATCTATGAAGTTATCTTCTGTTGCTTAGATACTTCTGTATAGCGAGGGCTGTGCTGTTATCTTGTATGCGGCCGCCAAGATTGCGACACGTGCTCTGCGAAATATTGGTATTCACAGTTTGCCCCTTTTTTTTTCACATTCTACCGTTTTGTAGGATTGGAAGAAAATACTCCTGGTAACGCCGCCATTTTTGCACGTACCAATTTAGGGGTCCCACATGTCCTTTCATGCAATAACTTCCCCTTGATTTTCGGGACCTCCAAGTTTTTGGATTTTCAGCCGCCTATAAGAAAAGAATAATAGAAGATATTCTCATTAACTTTTTTTACTTCTTCGTGAACTGTCGCTCTCCATCCTCTTTTTCAGAGACTTTTTGTTTGCCCCCGACTGTTGTTCCTCTGCCGATTCTCCTGGAGCTTTGTTCTTTAGCGTTTAATCACTACTCCCTGGTTGGTAGTTATCCATTTCGTCATTGATGTATTTTTCCTTTAATTTGTCTTATTTTTTCTTCAACTGCCTTGTTCCGAGTATTGTTGATGCTTTCGGATTTTTGCATGCGTTAGTTATCGCCTTTAGTTTGTCTTCTTCGCCATTTGCAGAACTGGGTGTTACTCAAATTGCTCCATTGTACAACCTTCCTTCATGCTTTTTTTTGATTTTATGATTTTGTTGATGATGTGAGATTGCGCTCCAATATGCTTTATGATTGGGTTTAATCGTTTCTTTTGGTTGGTTTAGTAAAACCCATGCCCAAAGTACTTTATACTTTGCCCCTATTGCATTTTTTCCATTTCTGCAATTTTTAGTCTGCCATTGTTGATAACTGTTTTTCTTCCGGCTGATGTTAGGAAGTATAAAGGTCCCGAAGAGACCTGCGTGTAAAGATGCGAGGCCTCGGTCATCTACCGAGCCTCCTCCGCGTATGGATCATCATGATGTTACGCCTTCTCCTCCTCCTGAGGAAACTGACATTGTTGAGGAAGCTGAGATGACTAAGACTCCTGAGGCTATTGCGAAACCTGATGCTGAAAAATGTGTTGCTAAGATTCTTCCTCCTCCACCAACTTATTATGAAATCCAAATACTGCAGCTTCGTGATAAAGATAGTTATTCTCATCTATCTTTGGATGAGATCGCCAAGTCTTTTCGTCTTGAGAAATTTGAGATATCCTTTGTTGATGGCCCTGACGTTCTTACGGAGTCTCTGATCCGAAGCTTTCCTTATGATGAAAATAACTTGTTGATCAGCGTAGGTCAGTTAGCCGCAGGTCTACTACTTCCTTTGTATAGTAGAAAAATTCCCTTCTACTGTAATGTTTTGTCCACTATGGATGATCTTGTGAACATAACTCAGGTCCGTGGTATAGAGCAATGGCAATTACTGGCATGCCCTTAGTGAGTCTTGGTAACGTAGCAAGGGTAAGACTGCTCTTAAGTCTTATGATTCTTTTGCTCCGGGGAGATCTAAGCGATAGGATTATACTCCTGCCAATTTCAACGCCACTTACGCTGATGCCATTCAGAGGAGTAGTCTTCTTCCTTGGAGTGTTGTTCCTCGCCGTATTCATGTTACTACGAAGCAGATTAGGGACGGTAATACTCTTCGTTTGTTGGAGGAAATAGACAAGACTGGGCTTACTGTGATCCCTTATTCTTCTAAGCTTTCATTGCCGAAGTATGATCGTATTCGGCTGGATCACGATGATCGTTGGGCGCGTACACCCCTTCGTAAAACTGGTCCGTGGGCTTATGGCTTCAGCTCTGCAGATACCAATGTTCTCCGTACAGCTTCATCCTTTCCTGCTAAGTATGATGGGTATCGCCCTTGGGTCTTTAACCATGCGCCTTATGAGGTAAGCTTCGTAAAACTTAGGCACCTTTGTCTTGGTTTATTTCGTCTTGAGGCTTTTGCTAAGCGTATTCTTTTTATAGCCTGCCCCTAATTCTTCTGCTGGGACCGCTCTGGGCTCTGCTAGTAATTTTGTGGATGCAAGTACAAGGAAGAGGAGAGCTTCATCTGAAGCTGCCAGAACAACTGCGGACCTAAGGAATATACTTCAACCTAAGTGTTCGCAGATTCCTTAATAACTTTCCCCTGATCCTTACCTTTCGCATGTGTTTTTTTTCTTAGTATTCCGGGTAGAAGGGTAAGATGAAAGTTGTTATTAATGTTGAGGAGTCTGATGAGGACCCCAAAGCTGGTGAGGAAGAGCCTCAGGACGAGGGTGTGAGAGATATTGAGGATACCGCATTTAGTCCTCATTTGGATGATATGGAAGAAGATTTTTCCAAGGATGTTCCCAGCCCTCCTCGTGCTAATTCTGGGGAAGGTTATAACCTTCAAGGTACCGGTGGCTATCTATTGGTAAGCCAAGTAGGCACCCAAGTTGCGTCTCCTCCTCCGTTGTCTGTTCCTGTCAGTTTCCAACCTGTCGCTTTGTCAACCACCGGTACTGTGGTGGTATCTTCCAAGAGTCTTCCGACTTCTCCAGACACTTCACTTCACTCCATTGGTTCATTCTCAAAGGACGTGACTCCGGTGATCAGAGCTAATAACTCAGATTCTCAGCCGAAGAAGAAGATTGTGATCTCCCTTGACAATTTTTCTTTCAATATTACTCCTACCCCACTAGGGAGTGCTCAATATGTCTCTACTGCTCCTGTCATTAAGCTTGTTGGACCTCCGCCTTTGTCACCTGATTGGACTGTGTTGGGAAATATTCTTTCAGCTGGCAATACGGACTTAGGTAGTCCTTCTATCCAAGTTGTCCCTTCGGTTCCTAGCTCATCCACCATGCCTTCTTTTCGCCGTGGTGAGGGTTCAGCTCTCGTGCACCATGCTTTCTCTTAAGCAACTGGTGGGGTTTCGGCGGAGAATTTGAGTATTGGTAGCTCTGACGATGCCATTCTCAAAGCTATTCTTCGAGAGTCGAAGGGACCCTTTTCTGCGGAGGTGGATCATCATCGTCTGTCTGGATCCTTGGACATTACTACAAGGCTGGATTCTTTGACTGCCTAGTAGAGAATGGATAAGGATTTATTCTTTTATCCATACTACCTCCGTTCCAGCCAGGGCTTTGGTGAGGCTCGCAAAGTTAGTATCCAAGAGATGAAAGCTTTCATGGATACTTACGCTGACTTCCTTCCTCGTCTGTCTATGTCTTGGGTAAGTGGCCTTTCCCTTGCTGATTTATGCTCCAATTTGAACCTCCATTAATTTTGATGCTTATTTGTTTGCATCTTTCCAAACAAGTCGATATCGGGTGCACTCTCTTCAAGTTTTATAGGGCTAAGTGTACTCACTTGAGCGCTATACTAGAGCGTGTTCGTCAAGATCCTGCGCAACAACCTTCTTCTAGTGATGTTGCTCCGGTTTCCAAGATACCCTTGTTGGAGGATGAATTAAAGAATACCCAACGGTCCCTCAAAGCTTTCCCGCTGACCCTTTAGAGAGCTAATAATGCTGCAAAGCCTGTTGAGGAGGGTCGTAAAGCTGCTGATTCTGCCCTTGCTGCTGAATCCTCCAAATTTATAGGGTCTTTTCCTTTTCTCCTCATAGCTTTGTTTATATTTACTTGGTGGCATAGTCCTGAGTGAACCTATGCATGCCAGTTGGTAGCTCCGGTGAACTTAGATACCTCAGAGATCAAGTATCTAAGCTTAGGTACGATGTATAATATTATCAGAAAATTTCTGATAGGTTAATGAACGTGACCGTTCATATGAGGCACCATTATCTCTTGAGTCTGCCCATAACGTACATCTTGTGAAAAAGATGGCCTTGCTCGGCAAAGAATGTGATGATACCCTCAGGTGGAAAGAGGATCTTATCTCCAAGAAAAAAAGTGATTTGGTGTTATTAGAGAAGTGTCTCTCTGCTCAAGAGATTGTTCAAAAAAAGCATCATTCATCTTTCGAGGATGCTTGTGTTTCCCTGGCTAAGGTTACTGTCGAACGTGATGTGTTAACTTCCGAAGTATGCTATCTTAAGAGCAAACTTAGTGAAGCCATCTCTGTTTCTCCTTCCATGTCTATGGTGAAAATATTGGAAGAGTTGGAAAATGTTTACCAAGCCTTGTCCTATGAAAACGCTTCACTCCGAATTGATGTTGACGATCTTCGGACTGAACAGGATTCCCTTGTTGAAGATCTTGATTCTGTCGAAGTAGACCTTGCTAAAGCTCAGCATAGTCTAGAAGAATCTCTTAGTCATGCCGGAGGTATCCTAGGAATTTTATTTTCTTGTAGCCTCCTTTGCACTTTGCTTGCATCTCCGTTTGTTGTTCATTCTTTACTTATATGCAGGTCTCGAGGAGCAGCTTGTAGGCTTGAATGCCAAGGTTGGCCAACTTCAGGGCAAAGTATCTTCGCTGGATATTTCTCATCAGTTTGATGCTGCTGCGAAGTTTAAGGCTGAGGCGCTCCAACAAGCCAATGATCAACTTAACGCTCAGGTGAGGGAGCTTCAGCGCAATGCAACCTCATTCTTGGAAGCTCAGTACGCCCAGATGAAGTCGAAGTTCGAGTTTTCGGCCATTGATTATATCAACAATGCCTTTGCCAAGGTTGAGCTTCATGCCGAAGAAGTTAGCTTTCCTCGTCTTCCTTATCCTTGATCTGTTTAAAGCTTTTTCCTTTGTAAGAACTTTTTTTTATTTACTTTGGTTCTCAGCGTGGGTGTATTTTATGGATGAGATGTCTCTTTTTCCTTGAAACAATGCTTGGTGGTGATATTTGCACCTTCGTTATCTGCACTTTGCTAAGACATGTTAGTCATATTTTGGTAAAATTAGTAGTTTAACCATGTGTTGATGGTGGTTTTTAGCTTAGGGTTAAAATCGTAAAACCTTACATCTGACATGACGCGTCACTACGACCACCACTAGCGCATTTATTGAATCATTCAACATGCCTACGTAAGAATTACCAGGGTACCTTTTTTTTACATGTGTCATGTTCCACGACAGAACCCTTAGTATTGACCAACATCATCTTTGTACATACCAAGCCCTAATCCTCACACCGCCGTGCCAATGGCATACCATGCCAGCCGCACCACCGTGCCAATGAAAAACCATGCCATCCACGTCTCCGCGCCAAGGCATGCCAGCCGCGCCACCGTTCCAATGGAAAACCATGCCATCCACGTCTCCGCGCCAAGGTATTTCAACCATGCCATCCACGTCTCCGCGCCAAGGCATGCCAACAATGCCAGCCGCACCACCGTGCTGATGGCATACCATGCCAGCCGCACCACCGTGCCGATGGCATACCATGCCAGCCACGTCTCCGCGCCAAGGCATGCCAACCATGCCAGCCGCACCACCGTGCCAATGAAAAACCATGCCAGCCACGTTTCCGCGCAAAGGCATGCCAGCCGCTCCACATGTGCCAATGGCATTCCGTGCAACCTTTCCATGTCAAGGCATGCCAACCATGTCGCATGTGCCAATGGCATGCCAGACGCATATCCGCGCCGAGGCATGCCATGCCAGCCGTCCCAACATGTCATGACGCTGGCTGCCAAAAACAAAGGGTTGCAATAATCAACGGCTTCCCTTCCATCTGAGATGCAGATCTCAACCGTCCAAGTTTTCCACCTAACGCATGGAAACTTCAGTCCAAAGGCCAAACATCACGGTTTGTACCAAACCCTAATTTTGGCCGCGCCTAAATTATGACAAAGCCATGTCGGCCCTACCACATGCCACTGGCTGCCAAAACGGAGGGTTGCAACAATCAACGGTTACCCTTCCATCTGAGATGCAGATCTCAACCGTCCAATTTTGCCACCTAACGCATGGAAACTTCCGGCCCAAGGCCAAACATCACGGTTTGTACCAAACCCTAATTTTGGTCGCGCCTAAACTATGCCAAAGCCATGTCGGCCCTACCACATGCCGTTGGCTGCCAAAATGGAGGGTTGCAACAATCAACGACTACCCTTCCATCTGAGATGAAGATCTCAACCGTCCAAGTCGTCCACCTAACGCATGGCAACTTCCGGCCCGATGCCAAACATCACGGTTTGTACCAAACCCTAATTTTGGTCGTGCCTAAACTATGCCAAAGCCATGCCGGCCCTACCGCATGCCGCTTGATGCCAAAACGGAGGGTTGCAACAATCAACGGCTACCCTTCCATCTGAGATGCAGATCTCAACCGTCCAAGTCTGCCACCTAACGCATGGCAACTTCCGACCCATGGAAAAACATCATGTTTGTACCAAACCCTAATTTTGGTCGCGCCTAAACTATGACAAAGCCATGTCGGCCCTACCACATGTTGCTGGCTGCCAAAACGGAGGGTTGCAATAATCAACGCCTACCCTTTCATTTGAAATGCAGATCTCAACCATCCAAGTTCGCCACCCAAGGCATGCCAACCATGCCAGCCGCACCACGTGTGCCAATGGCATGCCGTGCAACCTTTCCGTGCCAAGGCATGCCAACCATGCCGTATGTGCCAATGGCATGCCGTGCCAGCCACATCTCCGCGCCAAGGCATGCCAACCATGTCTCATGTGCCAATGGCATGCCGTGCCACATCTCCGCGCAAAAGTATGCCAACCATGTTGAATGTGCCAATGGAATGCCGTGCCATCCACATCTCCGCGCCAAGGCATGCCAACCATGCCGCATGTGCCAATGACATGTCGTACCACATCTCCGCGCCAAGGCATGCCAACCATGCCGCATGTGCCAATGGCATGCCGTGCCACATCTCCTCTCAAAGGCATGCTAACCATGCCACATGTGCCAATGGCATGCCGTGCCAGCCACATCTCCGCGCCAAGGCATGCCAACCATGCCACATGTTCCAATGGCATGTCGTTCCAGCCACATCACCGCACCAAGGCATGCCAACCATCCTGCATGTGCCAATGGCATGCCGTGCCAGTCACATCACCGCGCCAAGGCATGCCAACCATGCTGCATGTGCCAATGGCATGTCGTTCCAGCCACATCTCCGCGCCAAGGCATGCCAACCATGCCAGCTGCACCGCTGTGCCAAAACCATGCCAGCCTTTCCTTCACGCCGGTGGCTACCAAAACGAAGGGTTGCAACAATCAACAGCCACTTTTCCATCTAAGATGCATTCCCAAGCTTGCTCAAAGGAAAACAACTTCAGAAACTAAAGAAAAATGCGACTGGGGACTGCTCATCGCATTCCATCCCGACGACCATCAAATACTCATGAGATAACTCCAGAGACGCGGCTGAAACATTTTCTTGAAGAAACAGAGGGAGCCACGATAAACAACATAACTCTCTCATTCCTGCCTCTTCTCAATCCAGAATATTTCGTCCATGTGCATCCCAGCGTCACATCCAGAAGAGTACAATAAGCTTGTATCAAATCCCGTGGAAATGGATTCAAGGCGATGCGAAGAAAGTAGGCTACACATGGGGACTACCAGCATGAGACGCTTTCACTCCCCACAACCTGGTTATTTATGATTTCAACATCATTGATAAGCATGTAAATGCTACATTTTATACCCATATTTATATTAGCTAGGATACAATATTTTAGTTGCTAGTACTATTTTAGTGCTTTTGTAGAAAGTACAAGTGAATTCGATCATCCAGCGAATAAACAACAAAATGTGAGACTTAATGGTGTTTGCGACGAAAATTGCAAAATGTGGTTGGCCTGGTATTTCCATATATCAGCAAACACAATGATGAAATGTGGTTGGCCTGGTGTTTCCATATATCAGCAATCACAATGATGAAACGTGGTTGTCCTGGTATTTCCATGTATCAGCAACCACAATGATGAAATGGGGTTGGCCTGGTATTTCCATGTATCAGCAACCACAATGATCAAATATGCTGGCCTGGTATTTCTATATATCAACAACACTTATTACGCTGGCCTGGTATTTCTATATATCAGCAGCACTTATTATGCTGGCCTGGTATTTCTATATATCAGCAGCACTTATTATGTTGGCCTGGTATCTCCATATATATCAGCAGCATAAAATTATTTCACAGCCGAGGTCACAATGGGCAAACAAGTTTTAATTTGATCTTCAATTAATGCATGGTGAAGCGAGTCGACGTCAGCACACAGTGCCACCTAAGATTGGTCAAGAGTGACTTTATTATTGTTAGCATAAGAATGGAAGAATATCACCTCCATGACCACGTGCAAATGAAGAAAAAAAAATATTAACATATCTTGTCCTTACATAAGTTCTCTTGATATATATATATATATATATAAAGAATCTGAAGGAATGTTTGAGACCAAAGGACGTCATTTGTGCAAATACAGTTAAGGTGGGGCCAGCACATGCAAGAAAATATCATGCTTTTTAAATGAAATTAATTCATTTCCCTGGTGGTGTCATATACTATGGAAAGTGGAGATTCGCTAATACTTTACAATGTTTCGTCATATTATGACATGCGACACAATATTATTGGGCGGATTGTATTTCATGACATGTGTCAGACTTCTATTGGGAGGTGATGTGGCGACGACGTGAATTCATCTGTGGGATATATTTATGTGTTGTTTCAAAATGAAAAGGGGGAGGCGGCCGCAGAGCCGTTGACAGAGAGAAGAGGCGATAAGGGTTTGGTGTATTTGAGTTTTCGTTTCTCATGGTTTGCTAAGTTGTTTGTTAGGGCTTAGATTGAAGCCAATTTATTTATATGAACTCTACGATGATATTTCTAATAATGATTCATTGATTAGTGATTTCTCTTCATATAGCTTGGTGTTTAATCGATTATGTGATTTTATTGATTACTTATACTTTTCAATTGATATAGCGTGCTTGGTTAAATTCTTTGACGCAATATGCTTTAGGATTGATATATAATACTTTAGAATCATTACGCGTGAAGCGAAGGAAATTACAGCGGAGAAACCATATTTTAGAATTTAAACATATTATCTTCCGAGACATGAGATTGATTTCGAAATTTGTCTTGAGTAATAAATAGAGATTAGTCGAGTTTATATGATTGAATTGGTGAAAATTGAAAACCTTAACAACCCGTTACCCATTTTTTTTATTGTTAGAATTATTTATTATTTCATTTTGTCCCGAATATCTGAAAAATCGTCAAGCATCACCTTATTGATTTGTTAGTTTTTGGTATTAGTTAGTAGTAGTATTTTCACACTCCTCGTGGGAACGACTTGTATTTTCCATTATCTACTAGTTAGATACTGTGCACTTGCAGTATTATTATTGTAGGTTTCCGAACCTACCAAGTTTTTGGCGCCGCTGCCGGGGAGTGGTTGCAAAATACTCTCTATTTGATATCATTGTATACAGTTTATTTTTATTTTAGTTTTAGTTTTTGTGCATAATTTATTTTTATTTTTCTTTTATATTTTCTTTAGTTTCTTTTTACGCAGTTTGCTTGATATTTTTTAGGTACCTTAGTGATTGAAGTGCTGCAATTGAAACCAGTAGTGGGCGAAAAGAAAGTATGCACTGATGTAAGTTTTTGTAATAATATGATTCGTTCAAGACTTGTGAAAGCGGATTTTTAGATTTTTTTTTAATAAATAAAAATAGCGAACTAAATTAAAAAGATGTTGTGAAAATTACGGAGAGAATAGGACTAGGATTCCACCATTGGTTGATATTAGTGAAAAAAAATAGCGAACTAAATTAAAAAGATGTTGTGAAAATTATGGAGAGAATAGGACTAGGATTCCACCATTGGTTGATATTATTGATTTAATAAAACAATAATTATGCAACTCAACATTCAGATTGATTCTAATAGTATTGCCTAGACATGTAGATTTCCAAAAGAATAGATGTTAATCCAAGCATAGAATATCAGAACCCTAAAGCAAGCATATTCTATCAAGAGAAAATACACCTAACTAATCAAAATCATATAAACAATTTTTAGTTCAATGCAAAAATCATAATAGAGTTGTTGTAATTAATTAATAAAAATATATCACTTTTACCGAAACAACGGGTTCCTCCATAGCCCCAAGGATTGGGTTTAGCTCCGCATATTGGAAACACACTCAGAATAATTTTTCATTGCTCAAAAGTGTTTACAAGTTATGAAATGGGAGAAAATAATGATTAAACCGGGTTTGCTCTAAACGATCCCCAAACTCTCCATAATCACTCCCTAATCACTCATCCCCCTTCTCTTACATCTCAGGAGCTATTTATAACCCAGCAGTAACCACAAATATCTCCAATTACTCCTCAAAATCTTCACAGTGAAGGAATATTATTCTCGGGAATAATTTACTATTTTTTTTTCTTTTCTGCACGCATGAATGAGCTGTAAAATATCTCCAATTACTCCTCAAAATCTTCACAGTGAAGGAATATTATTCTCGGGAATAATTTATTTTTATTTTTCTTTTAGATTTTCTTTAGTTTCTTTTTACGCAGTTTGTTTGATTTTTTTTTAGGTACCTTAATGATTGAAGTGCTGCAATTGAAACCAGTAGTGGGAGAAAAGAAAGTATGCACTGATGTATTTTCAAAGTTGTTGTAGCAATATGATTCGTTCAAGACTTGTGAAAGCGGATTTTTAGATTTTTTTTTAATAAATAAAAATAGCGAACTAAATTAAAAAGATGTTGTGAAAATTATGGAGAGAATAGGACTAGGATTCCACCATTGGTTGATATTAGTGAAAAAAAATAGCGAACTAAATTAAAAAGATATTGTGAAAATTATGGTGAGAATAGGACTAGGATTCCACCATTGGTTGATATTAATGATTTAATAAAAAAATAATTATGCAACTCAACATTCAGATTGATTCTAATAGTATTGCCTAGACATGTAGATTTCCAAAAGAATAGATGTTAATCCAAGCATAGAATATCAAAACCCTAAAGCAAGCATATTCTATCAAGAGAAAATACACCTAACTAATCAAAATCATATAAACAATTTTTAGTTCAATGCAAAAAT
Organism: Papaver somniferum; assembly: GCF_003573695.1. Taxonomy (NCBI): domain Eukaryota; kingdom Viridiplantae; phylum Streptophyta; class Magnoliopsida; order Ranunculales; family Papaveraceae; genus Papaver; species Papaver somniferum. The sequence goes on from NC_039363.1 coordinate 112,744,750, forward strand.
CATAATAGAGTTGTTGTAATTAATTAATAAAAATATATCACTTTTACCGAAACAACGGGTTCCTCCATAGCCCCAAGGATTGGGTTTAGCTCCGCATATTGGAAACACACTCAGAATAATTTTTCATTGCTCAAAAGTGTTTACAAGTTATGAAATGGGAGAAAATAATGATTAAACCGGGTTTGCTCTAAACGATCCCCAAACTCTCCATAACTCCCTAATCACTGCCTAATCACTCATCCCACTTCTCTTACATCTCAGGAGCTATTTATAGCCCAGCAGTAACCACAAATATCTCCAATTACTCCTCAAAATCTTCTCACAGTGAAGGAACATTATTCTCGGGAATAATTTCCTATTTTTTTCTTTTCTGCACGCATGAATGAGCTATAAAATATCTCCAATTACTCCTCAAAATCTTCACAGTGAAGGAATATTATTCTCGGAAATAATTTCCTATTTTTTTCTTTTCAGCACGTATATTTCCCACAGTAACACCAACAGTAAGTGAAACAAAAATATATTTGTTCCCTTTTTTAGCTTATCACGCGTCTGTTTAGTGTTGACGTGTTCCAACATGCATATTTCTCGAAATATATTGATTCTAACTCGTGATAGGATAATCTTTCAACGCAGCTCCGAATAGTAAATGTCCTACGGGTTGCCTTTAACACTTTTTCGAGCCAATTTTTCCGAAAATGTTTATTTCCTAAAAATACATAAAAACACAATATTAGTACAAAAATCGAGTACCATAAATACATGAAATTAAGGACAACGTATACACAAAAATGTGTCTATCAAATACCCCCATACTTATTATTTGCTAGTCCTCGAGCAAAACTAATCTAGAAAATAAAATGACTACACTTAGCATGTGCAGCAAGCCATTAAACCGCTAGGTGGCCCTAGCGGCGGAGTGTTGTCTCTGGAGGGTTTACCAGAGGTGTACCCACAAAACCATTACTCCAGACCCTAGCTATCAACGCAGAACCTTGGAAGGCATTAAAGAATCTCCTTGGTTGTCATACAAACATTGACTATAGGAGGAAGTACCCTGATGCGAATTTCCAATTGTTGTACACGAGTTTGCACTCAGCATACTATAATTCATATATAAGTGACAGAGCTCTACTCAGATAGTTTCTAGACATCATAACCGGAGTCAATCAATCACATGGAAAAATAAAGAAGATGGATAAAGAGATGGTTAAAAGTGAATGGTGTTTCCCATATCTGTCTGAAGGCCTCTGCCAAGGTGAACCTATCCTAATGGACTGACTAATATCAATACATCTGACATATACAAGGGGACCAGTGGTCGATAAACCTAACACTAGGTCAACACAACTGGCATATACAAGGGCACCAATAGTCGACTTTATTGAATTTATTCTGGTTGGTCTAATGGTCTGGTCTGGTCTTTTTTTTTCATTTTTTTTTTGTTGTTGGTATCTCAGTCACTCTAGTCCACCCTAGCAAAGGTAACAACTTGAATCGTGTGCCCCTCCAAATCACTTAAAAAATAAAAACAGAAGGATTAGGATTCAACGAGATATGGCGAAACTACCATGTTTTTTTTTAATTCTAACACCTGAGCTCTGTGCTTTTATGAATAGACTCTTTAGATGTTTCCATCTAATCATATTGGTTCCTCAACTCCTACAACCAAGATGTTCCCATCCACTTAGATTGGTTAGTGCCAACCTTAATAAGCATAAATTTCTAGGCTATGTAGTTTATTTGTTGCAGGTAAGAGCTAACAAAAAGTTTCTTCCCCACCCCCAAACTTAAATCTAACATTTTCCTCAATGTTCTAAAGATGAAATTAAAAGCATGAACAATAAGAAACTGTTACCACTTGATGGATGGAAAAAGAAATAAGGAAGGATATTACCGTAAGCATGAGTACCTCCCAGGAAATGCTAAATTTAAAGTCTTTAGCTAGACATCAAATACCTCAAAAAGGATTATCACCTTCTAAAGTCATATATCAATAGTCGAAACAATTGTGGGTCCATAAGACCAAATAGAGCTGAAACCAGTATGAGACAACTGCACTGATTCAGAAAAATGAAAAGAAGGAGCACGTCCTCATCTAAGGTTTCTGTCAAGACAACTGGGTTTATCTGCGGCGCGTAATTGAACTTCATATCTGTGTCTCGATAAATAGATTCATCCGAAAAAAGGGTCTCTAATACCTGGGTTACCTCCTGGACAGTATCAGTAGGATCGGGTTGCGGAGTCTGAAAAGACTCAAGTAATATCTCAGATGTACAAGGATCGAGTCCCAAGTTAGGGACTCTAATTAGGGATACGATACAATCACAAGAACCATCACTACCCCCGAACTTAGGGTTCACAGACAAACCTCTAACTATTTCTTTAATTTCCGGATCTTCAGAGTCCTTAAAATACTCAAGAGATTCTTCTAGTTCTCTACCCCCAAACTTAGGGTCATCATTATTCTCAGAAAAACCTAAAACTATTGCCTGAATTTCTGGGTCCACAGAATATTTAAAATACTCAAGAGCTTCTTCTAAAGATTGATCACATATCTGATCTAAGAGAATGGTTTCCTCAAAATCATCTAAAGAATCTACCAGTAAATTGTCAAGCCAATTATCCTGAACTAAAGTGCTAATCATATTCACTTCTTCTAAATTATCATTCTCAGAAGGTTGTCTAGTAACATTAAAGACATTTAGTTCAGTGGTCATATTACCAAAGGATATGTTCATAAGCCCAGTCCTACAGTTGATGACATCGTTAGTTGTGGCTAAAAATGGGCGACCTAAAATCACTGGGATTTGACGAATTGGGTCCTGAAAAGGCTGGGTGTCTAGAACAATGAAATCCATAGGATAAATAAACTTATCAACCTCAATCAGAACATCATCTATGACACCACGAGGGACTTTGACAGATCTATCAGCTAATTGTAGTGTCATTTTAGTCGGTTTCAATTTACCAAGACCTAGATGGGTGTATACATGATACGGGAGTAAGTTAACACTAGCTCCTAAGTCAATTAAAGATTTATCGACCATGTGATTACCAATCGCACAACATATGGTGGGGCATCCAGGATCCTTATACTTAGGGGGTGTTTGGTTCAAAAGAATGGAACTTACCTGACCAGCTAAAAAAGCTTTCTTATGGACATTAAGCTTACACTTTCGTGTACAAAGATCTTAAGGAACTTGGCATAAGCAGGCATCTGCCTAATTGCTTCTAATAGCGGAATGTTGATGTTCACCTGCTTAAATGTTTCCATTATCTCGTTGAAAGTCGACTCCTTCTTTGTTGGGGCTAACAAATGTGGATATGGGGCTCTAGGCACAAAGGTATACCTATCAGGAATTTCTTGGGAATCCTTAGAGGCTATTTCAGTTTCCTCGTCTACGGGCCCCTCTTGGTAAGTAGAAGGTGGAACTACAGTATGTCCACTAGGCATGGCTACCTTATTGTCTACCGTTTTACCACTCCTAAGGGTTGTTATCGAGTTCACATGGTTTGATGATTTCTCACCAGATAAAGATATTTGATGGATTCCCCTAGGGTTGGGTTGTGGTTGACTAGGAAACTTCCCTTTTTCTCTCAATGTCTCATTTATCTGACTAAACTGGATTTTCAACTCGGAAATATCCTGAGAGTTAGCCTGACCTATTCTCTTATTTTTCTTCTAAACCTTGAGCAACAGATTGATGAAATTGCACAATGTTATGAGTTAACAAAGCAAGAGACTCTTCTAAACTCATAATCTTCTTATCCTAAGGGTTCTGAAACTGTGCCGGAGCTGAAGGATTCTTAGTATAGCCAAAACCTGGGGGAACCTGAGCATTACTATACTGACCTTGATTTTGGCCCTTGGACCAAGAAAGGTTTGGATGGTTTCTCCAGCCAGGGTTATAGGTTTCTGAATATGGGTCAAACGTCTGTTGGTTATCAAACCTAGTGTTGTTATAAAGAGCATTGGCTTTCTCTTCAACATCATGGCCTTCCCAAAAAGGCTCATTTCTTCCACTACTACCACTAGAATGACCTAATTCTAAGGCTTCTAACCTTTTGGCTATAGCTGCTATTTTGGCATCTGACTCATAAGATCCTTCTATCCTATTAACATTTCCTCTACTTAGAAGAATTGTTTTCCGGGGTTCCCTAATATTTTCCCATTATTGGGTCTTATCGGCGATTTCATTCAAAAATGTCATCGCTTCATCAACAATTTTATTCTCAAACCCACCTGTGCATAAGGACTCAACCATGGTTGTTGTTGAATAATCTAAACCCTCGTAGAGGATCTGAACTAACCTAACCTTCTCCAAACCATGATGAGGACATTGAGATATCAAGTCATTGAACCTTTCTAAGTACCTATATAAAGATTCTCCCTCTTGTTGGGCAAAAGTACAGATTTGTGTCCTAATAGACGATGTTTTATGCCTTGGGAAAAACTTATGTATAAAGGCAGAAGTAAGTTGGTCATAGGTTTCAATTGACTCAGAGTCCGAACTATACAACCAAGATTTGGCTTTATCTTTTAAGGAAAAGGGGAATAACCTAAGTTTCAACGCATCATCACTTAGGTTTTTAATTTTCAGAGTACTACAAACTTCCTCAAATTCCCTAACATGAAAATAGGGGTTCTGATTCTCCTTCCCTAAAAACATTGGGAGCATCTGTAAAGTCCCAGGTTTCAATTCATAATTTTCCTCGGTTTCAGCTAACTTGATACAAGACGGACAAGAGGTCCTAGTTGGGTTTATCAAAGCTTTCAAAGTTGCCACTCTGGCACTACCAAAGGACTAGGAGTACTAGGGGTACTTTCCTCACGAAGAGACAGATTCTCAAAACTGAAGTTTCCAAAAACGGGGCTCTCAAAAGAAGAGTCTTCGAGCTCCTCGCCTTCACAAGAAGAACTACTAGGTTTTTCACTAATCAAACGACCTACAGTGTTTCTTTTCCAAGCCCGTTTAAAAACTTCGGGCATACACTAGAAAAACAAAATCAAAAAGAAAATCCCTAAAAAGGAAGGGATGTTCTATGCAAACACAAACAAGGCTGACTCCACCACAGCAAACCTACTGATTTCTAGCAAACAAAAAGCATGATGGCTTCACTTAGATTGTTTCTAGACCAGATTCTAATCCTTCGAACGGTAATTCGTTACAATTTAAGCAAACCCCTCTAGAATCAATCCGAGTTAAAGTAAGTTGAATAGAGGCGAGGGAAGCTCGGTGGAGCTTTGATACCCAAGGCCTCACCGGTATTACAAGGCGGCGCAGTCACGCATTCAACTTACAGTAACCGTCAAGAACTTCGAAGTATGCTTAAAAGAGTAACCAATATCTTTCGAATGACTTTCCTGTTAAGCTCGTTACCCTATCGGTCTCGTTCTAGTCAAAATTTTAGGCTTAGGTTCGCGTTTGGTGTCGTTTTCCTAAGGCGAGCAAGAAGAGAACGGTGATGAAATCCGAACCCTTATCTTGTATGGCCAGTCCTTGCCCTTTACTAGGAAATTAAAGCAACCGTTTTCAAGTCCTCAACATATATGCATACGAAGGAAGACAGTAACTCGCTGACAGGGGATTCACGAGTGTTTCGACAAACTTACCTCCCGTACCAGACGGGGGATGAACCTTTGTAGTCGACTCGGGCCACGACTGATATGTCATGTACGAACCCGAGGGGCCGAGGTGATATCGTAATCACTGTCCTTCTCTGCAAACATTTTATATTTAAACTACCCTTCTGTAGGGTTTAAAAATAATGTCCGTTCTTCTTTCGCTCCTTTCGCTTTGCCTTTTACTCCAGTCTTTAAGTATTCACCAAAAGCTTTGGAAAAAATTTCTTTCACTCCAAATTACAAAATCTGAAAGAAAAAGACAAAAACCCAAAAACGTAAAGAAGAAAAAAAAAACAAAAAAAAAACTCTAGCCTAAAGACAAGTTCGCGTCGGCGGCGCCAAAAATTTGATGTATTTTCAAAGTTGTTGTAGTAATATGATTCGTTTAAGACTTGTGAAAGCGGATTTTTAGATTTTGTTTTAATAAATAAAAATAGCGAACTAAATTAAAAAGATGTTGTGAAAATTATGGAGAGAATAGGACTAGGATTCCACCATTGGTTGATATTAGTGAAAAAAATAGCGAACTAAATTAAAAAGATGTTGTGAAAATTATGGAGAGAATAGGACTAGGATTCCACCATTGGTTGATATTAGTGATTTAATAAAACAATAATTATGCAACTCAACATTCAGATTGATTCTAATAGTATTGCCTAGACATGTAGATTTCCAAAAGAATAGATGTTAATCCAAGCATAGAATATCAAAACCCTAAAGCAAGCATATTCTATCAAGAGAAAATACACCTAACTAATCAAAATCATATAAACAATTTTTAGTTCAATGCAAAAATCATAATAGAGTTGTTGTAATTAATTAATAAAAATATATCACTTTTACTGAAACAATGGCTTCCTCCATAACCCCAAGGATTGGGTTTAGCTCCACATATTGGAAACACACTCAGAATAATTTTTCATTGCTCAAAAGTGTTTACAAGTGATGAAATGGGAGAAAATAATGATTAAACCGGGTTTGCTCTAAACGATCCCCAAACTCTCCATAATTACTCCCTAATCACTCCCTAATCACTCATCCCCCTTCTCTTACATCTCAGGAGATATTTATAACCCAGCAGTAACCACAAATATCTCCAATTACTCCTCAAAATCTTCACAGTGAAGGAATATTATTCTCGGGAATAAGTTCCTATTTTTTTTCTTTTCTGCATGCATGAATGAGTTGTAAAATATCTCCAATTACTCCTCAAAATCTTCACAGTGAAGGAATATTATTCTCGGAAATATTTTCCTATTTTTTTCTTTTCTGCATGTATATTTCCCACAGTAACACCAACAGTAAGTGAAACGAAAATATATTTGTTCCGTGTTTTAGCTTATCGCGCGTCTGTTTAGTGTTGACGTGTTCCAACATGCATATTTCTCGAAATATATTGATTCTAACTCGTGACAGGATAATCTCTCAACGCAGCTCCGAATAGTAAATGTCCTCCGGGTTGCCTTTAACACTTTTTCGAGCCAATTTTTCCGAAAATGTTTATTTCCTAAAAATACATAAAAACACAATATTAGTACAAAAATCGAGTACTAGCAATACATGAAATTAAGGACAACGTATACACAAAAATGTGTCTATCATGCACTCGCAAAGCTTTTGCAAGAGCGACTTGGAAGATCCATTAGAGGTTTGCTTAGCTCATTTTGGGTATGATTTTGATGATGATAGTGTTATTTGTGAAGTCAATGCTTTGTTAGACTCCACACCGCTGCTAGACACTAATAAATGGAAGCGCAAACTAGAACCTCTAGTTTTTTCCGATTCTCGACTAGTTCCATCAGTCGAGAATGCTCTTACCTTGACCCATAAGCCATTAAGTTCTGAATTTTTTCGTCTTGATGATATTCATAATGAAACCGTTTTAGATGATAATGGGTCTAAAAGTCGTGATATCATTGCTCCATTGAGGCCTTGTTCAGCGAGTGAATTTGAAAAATTATCAGTCGTGGAAGTTATTTCCGCTGACTTAGAACCAGATTTAGGGAGTACAATAACTGTTCAATTCTTTAGACAATCTTTAGTAATCATATGCGAACCTGAATTACTTCATATTCAAGGTTCGAATTATGCTTTAAATAAGATTGAATTCAGTTTTATCTCTCAGGGTACTAATCTTTCTTAATGTAGGTTCATGTTTTCAACTAATCAGATTAGTTGGGTTGATCCCCAACTCTTCAGGCTTTATATATATAATTCGCAGCTTACCTTGGGGTACCAACCCCACATTGTTTGAGAACGTGCTACTGGAAAGTCGGGAAACAAAAACATTTCGCTTCATGGGAGTCAACCCATCAGATTTGTTCCCTGCACTCTATCTTTTATTTTTAGTTCTTTAGTTTTTGCATATGTATTTTATAATTTCCCACCTTAATTTCTACGTTGGATGACTCAATTACATTGAGGACAATGTAATGTTTAAGTGCGGGGGAGTGGCGCTTTTGTTAGGATTTTCCTTAAAAAAAAAGAATAATCTATTGCATAATATCTCTGTTTTGCTCGAGAACTAGCAAAATATAAGTGTGGGGGTGTTGATAAGCATGTAAATGCTACATTGTATACCCATATTTATATTAGCTAGAATACAATATTTTAGTTGATAATACTATTTTAGTGCTTTTGTAGAAAGTACAAGTGAATTCGATCATCCAGCGAATAAACAGCAAAATGTGAGACTTAATGGTGTTTGCGACGAAAATTGCAAAATGTGGTTTGCTTGGTATTTCCATATATCAGCAACCACAATGATGAAATGTGGTTGTCCTGGTATTTCCATATATCAGCAATCACAATGATGAAATGTGGTTGGCCTGGTATTTCCATGTATCAGCAACCACAATGATGAAATGGGGTTGGCCTGGTATTTCCATGTATCAGCAACCACAATGATCAAATATGCTATCCTGGTATTTCTATATATCAACAACACTTATTATGCTGGCCTGGTATTTCGATATATCAGCAGCACTTATTATGCTGGCCTCGTATTTCTATATATCAGCAACACTTATTATGTTGGCATGGTATCTCCATATATATCAGCAGCATAGAATTATTTCACAGCCGAGGTCACAATGGGCAAACAAGTTTTAATTTGATCTTCAATTAATGCATGGTGAAGCGAGTCGACGTCAGCACACAATGCCACCTAAGATTGGTCAAGAGTGACTTTATTATTGTTAGCATAAGAATGGAAGAATATCACCTCCATGACCACGTGCAAATGAAGTGCAAATGAAGAAAAAGCAAATATTAACATATCTTGTCCTTACATAAGTTCTCTTGCTATATATATATAAAGAATCTGAAGGAATATTTGAGACCAAATGACGTCATTTGTGCAAATACAGTTAAGGTGGGCCCAGCACATGCATGAAAATGTCATGCTTTTTAAATGAAATTAATTCATTTCCCTGGTGGTGTCATATACTATGGAAAGTGGAGATTCGTTAATACTTTACAATGTTTCCTCATATTATGACACACGGCACAATATTATTGGACGGATTGTATTTCATGACATGTGTCAGACTTCTATTGGGAGGTGATGTGGAGACGACGTGAATTCATCTGTGGTCTATATTTATGTGTTGTTTCAAAATGAAAAGGGGGAGGCGGCCGCAGAGCCGTCGACAGAGAGAAGAGGCGACAAGGGTTTGGTGTATTTGAGTTTTTCGTTTCTCATGGTTTGCTAAGTTGTTTGTTAGGGTTTAGATTGAAGCCAATTTATTTATATGAACTCTAAGATGATATTTCTAATAATGATTCATTGATTAGTGATTTCTCTTCATATAGCTTGGTGTTTAATCGATTATGTGATATTACTTATACTTTTCAATTGATATAGTGTGCTTGGTTAAATTCTTTGACGCAATATGCTTTAGGATTGATATGTAATACTTTAGAATCATTACCCGTGAAGCGAAGGAAATTACAGCGGAGAAACCATATTTTAGAATTTAAACATATTATCTTCCGAGACATGAGATTGATTTCAAAATTTGTCTTGAGTAATAAATAGAGATTAGTCGAGTTTATATGATTGAATTGGTGAAAATTGAAGCCATATTTTAGTTTTTAGTTCTTCTAAGGGTATAGAGGTAGATAAAGCCAAAGTTGACCTTATTAAGACTTTACAGGTCCCAAAAACCGTAAGAGATATTAGGTCATTCTTAGGGCATGCATGTTTTTATCATCGATTCATTAAGGATTTTAGCTTAATTTCTATACCTATTTGCAATTTGCTTGCAAAAGATGTTAAGTTTGTCTTTGATGATGCTTGTTTAGAGGCTTTTGAGAAGCTTAAGAATTTACTCACTACCGCCCCCATAGTCCAGGCACCCAACTGGAACCTACCCTTTGAGATCATGTGTGATGCTTCATATTATGTTATTGGTGTTGTTCTAGGTCAGTGAGAAAACAAATTACTTCGTGTGATTTACTATGCTAGCAAAACTCTGAATGATGCCCAGTTGAACTATACCACTACTAGAAGGAACTGTTAGCCATTGTGTTTGCCTTAGACAAGTTTAGACCATATCTCTTAGGTTCTAAGATCATCATATATACTGATCATGCTGCTTTGAAATATCTTTTGTCTAAGAAGGATACAAAACCTAGATTGATTAGGTGGATCCTTTTGTTGCAAGAGTTTTCTCCATACATTAGAGACAAAAAGGGTGCCGAAAATTTTGTATCAGACCACTTGTCTAGGCTAGTTGTTAGTTCCCCTGATGATTCCCTTCCTATAAGGGATAGCTTTCCTGATGAACAATTGTTCTTTGTTACCCAATTACCTTGGTATGCGAATATAGTCAACTATCTTTTTACTGGTCGAATGCCCCAACGTTGGGGTAAACAAGATCGTTCTAGGTTTTTAGATGAGGTTAAGCACTTCTTCTGGGATGATCCTTATTTGTTTAAGTATTGTCCAGACCAGATTATTAGGAGATGTATACCTGAGAGTGACCAGTCCAGTATTATTTCCTTTTGTCATGATCATGCTTGTGGGGTCACTTTAGTGCTAGGAAAACTGCTGCTAAGATATTGCAGTGTGGATTCTATTGGCCTTCGTTGTTTAAAGACTCCCACAGTTATTGTGTGACTTGTGAACGTTGCCAGAAATTAGGAACCATTTCCCCTAGGAACATGATGCCCTTGAACCCTATTTTAGTTGTGGAGGTCTTTGACGTGTGGGGTATTGACTTTATGGGTCTGTTTCCTAATTATTTTGGTAACCTAAACATCCTTGTCGATGTAGACTATGTCTCTAAGTGGATTGAGGCGGCTGCGTGTAAAACCAATGACCATAGGGTTGTGATTGAGTTCTTGAAAAATAATATACTTACACGTTTTGGTACACCGCGAGCTATAATTAGTGATGGAGGGTCGCACTTTTGTAATGGACCTTTTAGTCTTTTGATGAAGAAATATGGTATTACACATAAGGTAGCTACCCCGTATCATCCACAGACTAGTGGTCAGGTAGAAGTTTCCAATAGGGAGATAAAACGTATATTATAAAAAACAGTTAATCCTAATCGGAAAGACTGGTTGTCTAGTCTTACTAATGCCTTATGGGCTTACCGTACTGCGTTTAAGACCCCCATTGGAATGTCACCTTATCGACTCGTGTATGGCAAGGCATGTCACTTACCTGTTGAGTTAGAACATAGAGCTTATTGGGATGTTAAGCAGCTAAATTTTTCACTTGACAAGGCAGGAGCCCATAGGAAACTCCAGCTCAATGAGTTGGAAGAGATTCGTAGAGATGCATACGATAGTGCTAAGGAGTATAAGGACAAAATGAAACTTATGCATGATAGAAATATATTAAGAAAGTCATTTTTTCCAGGTCAAAAAGTTCTTCTGTATGATACCCGCTTGCATCTTTTCCATGGGAAGTTCCGTTCTCAGTGGACGGGTCCTTTTATTGTTCGCACTGTCTTTCCTCATGGAGCTGTTGAGATCGAGACACCGGATGGTAGTATTTCTTCGAAGGTTAACGGTCATAGATTGAAACCCTTTTTAGAGCCCTTTCCTACAGGTGATATTGAGGAGGTCCCTCTGGAGGACCCTGTTTACCCTTGATTGACCATCGAGGCGATTGTATGTTGTTGTATATTAGTTTTTGATTTCTCTCTTCACCCTGGTACTATCTTTCCGACTTCTCTCTTTACTAATTCCTCATGTTACTTTACTGTTTGGTATTTCTCTTTCATTAGAAACATTGAGGACAATGTTAGATTTAAGTTTGGGGGTGGGGAAGAAACTTTTTGTTAGCTCATAGCTGCAACAAATAAACTCCAGAGCCTAGAAATTTATGCTTATTAAGGTTGGCACTAACCAATCTAAGTGGATGAGAACATCTTGGTTGTAGGAGTTGAGGAACCAATCTGATTAGATGGAAACATCTAAAGAGTCTATTCATAAAAGCACAGAGCTCAGGTGTTAGAATTAAAAAAAAACATGGTGGTTTCGCCATATCTCGTTGAATCCTAATCCTTCTGTTTTTATTTTTTTTTAAATGATTTGGTGGGGCACACGATTCAAGTTGTTACCTTTGCTAGGGTGGAATAGAGTGATTGAGATACCAAAAAAAAATGAGACCAGACTATTAGACCAACCGGAATAAATTCAATAAAGTCGACCACTGGTGCCCTTGTATATGCCAGTTGTGTTGACTTAGAGTTAGGTTTATCGACCACTGGTTCCATTGTATATGACATATGTGTTGATATTAGTCATACCGGTATCTCAGTCCATTAGGATAGGTTCACCTTGGCAGAGGCCTTCAGACAGATATGGGAAACACCGTTCACTTTTAGCCATCTCTTTATCCATTTTCTTAATCTTTCCATGTGATTGGTTGACTCCGGTTATGATGTACATAAACTATCTGAGTAGAGATCTGTCACTTATATATGAATTTTAGTATGCTGAGTGCAAACTCGTGTACAACAATTGGAATTTCGCATCAGGGTACTTCCTCCTGTAGTCAATGAGAGTATGCGAACCAAGGAGATTCTTTAGTGCCTTCCAAGGTTCTGTGTAGATAGCTAGGGTCTGGAGTAAAGGTTTTGTGGGTACACCTCTGGTAAACCCTCCGAAGACAACACTCCGCCGCTAGGGCCACCTAGCGGTTTAACGGCATGCTGCACGTGCTAAGTGTAGTCATTTTTATTTTGTAGTTTTGATTTGCTCGAGGACTAGCAAATAATAAGTTTGGGGGTGTTGATAGACGCATTTATGTGTCTAATATGTCTCAATTGTATGTATTGTTAGTGCTTGATTTTGTATTTATTTTGTTATTTTATGTCTTTGTAGGTATTTATAGAGAAATAAGCTCTTGCGGCAAAATTGGCTCGAAAAGTGGTGTTTTACACCCTAGGATAAAGTACTAAAGGCACCCCAGAAATGCACCGGAAGCACCCCAAAAATGTGCCGGAGAAACCCCAGAAAAATTACTATTTACGCCAAAAAATTACTATTTGCACCCCATAAGGCAAGTGCTAAAGGGAAACCCGTACAGGATTAGGGGGATGACATTTTCTTCTCAAATTCAAAACCAATTTTGGCGGGAAAACATTTCACTTCACTGCAGATTTTTTGATCGGATTTTGGAGGAGTTTTTGTGCGATTTAATTGCTGAAACTTCATGGGTAGTTGTGATATGTCCTAACAGAGCTGGTATGGGTGTTTGTTTCGATCAAATTTGGCTGGATAACTTGGTTTAATCCAAACAGGGAGTTGGAGGAAAAACATGATCTTGCACGAGTTGTGAGGAATTTAAACGTGTTCTGCTCATGTTTGATGACTCGAGCAACACTTTGGACCTTGACAAAGATAAATAAGGAGATTTTGCAGATGTAGAAACGCGTGAGAAGCTAAATCAGGGAAGAAAATATTCCCAGAATATTTTTCATCAAGGCCGAGTTAAGAGAGAATTATCTTGATTTATAACGAGATTTCTTGGTGCTACTGGGTATAAAAAGGTTCCTAGGATCACATAGAAGCGTTCTGGAGAGTTTGGGAGAGTTTAGAGTAACAATAGAGGAGATCGATCGTGTTGCAGAGAAAACATTTCTGCTGCTGCTAGGAAGAACACGAAGAACAAAAGACCATCAGAGGCAGTCGTTTATCAACAGTGACAACGACAGACACACGAGGGTCGCAGAGATACAACAACATCAGTTCTTTTCTATCGTTCTTTGTAACAGTGTTTTGCAACAATTATAAACGTTGCAAACACCCGATTTTTCATTATTTTCTCTCCATTTCATCTTTGTAAACAAATTTTGAGCATGAATCAATACTTTGAGCAAGTTTATACCATGATGAGCTAAACCCATCCTCTGGGGCGAAGGAGGAAGCTATTTCGCCAATAAAATGTGGTAATCTCTATTTTATTTAATTTATGCAATTATTATATGATTATTTGCCTTGATAAATAAATAGAAAAAAATGGTTTTTGTTAAACAATTGTTATTTCAATTGATGGAGCATGCTAGCCTAGGGTTTTGATGTCGCATACTTTCGATTTACAATTGTTATTTCTAATAAAATCAACTTTTGCAATATTTAGAATCAATTTGAATGAAGGATTTGCATAATTATAATTATAGAATATAAAATCACTTTGATATTGGTAATTAGTGGAATCCATAGCCCCAGTCTTCTCCATATTTTTCATATCACTTTTATTTAAGTTTCCTATATTTTTATTTAAAATTAAGTCTAAAATCTGCTTTCACAAGTCTTGAACGAATCTTATTACTACAACAACTTTGAAGACACATCAATCATCACTGCAAAAGTTTTACGAGCCGCGAGAATTTCTCAACATGAAGCCGTACATGTGCGTCGAAAACTCCAAAAGCACGCCACAAAGATACATTCACATAATCGGCCATGCCATAGGATCTAACAGAAATATAACCGGGGACTGCTCACCGTATCCCATTCCATACGATAGTCCAAGATTCAGAAGCTGGTTCGAAGGATGTCTCTTGGAACAAACTCCTTGAAGGCTTGATAACAGCACATCGCAACAAAATGTCTCCCAACTCATCTATTTCATCTTGTATCTTCGGAATATTTCTACCATACAGTCATCCACAACATATCAATCATCGGGATCAGAAGTTCGAGAGACTGAACAACCTAAAGCCAAGGATGGACCGACAACGCAACAACAATCTCCAATATTAGCCCTGACATGACCGTTGCCGAGCATATATTTCATCCATCCATCCCAAGAATGCAGTGGAGTTTGGGTAAATTTTGGAATCTACTGGAGAGACACTGCAGATGAAAGCACAGATCCAGACGAACAACAGAAGAGGGTCGATACCTCTTTTCATGCGGTCGAAGTTTCTAGAGTTTGAACAGAATGAAGATTCCTTCTTGCTCCATGAACGGGAATAGGTGACTGGGCGCGACTATGGCACCTCGGGCCCGCAACATTCCTCTTGAATTCTTCCTGAAATTTACTTCCGAGCTTCTTTCACCTCCCTAACGAGCTTAAAACCTAAATATTCCCGCGCTAGGAGATAGGAAATTCTTTTCCGTTCATAATGAAGGGGCAGATCGTCAAAATCCGAGTCCGTATGAGAATTCTACAGCGATTCTAGTAAAGGGTGCTAATTAGGGTTTCGACATGCCAAACCCTAATTTAGACAAAGTTGCCATCATTCCACGGAACTGAAGTCGGTCGTCATCCTTCCACGGAACTGAAGCCGGTCGTCATCCTTCCACGGAACTGAAGCCAGTCGTCATCCTTCTGAGGAACTCAAGATAGCTCCACTCCAAGCCGCGCAACGCAAGCGGATCCATTCAAAGCCAATACAATGCCTGCGGCTCCGTTCCAAGCCAATACAATGCCTGCGGCTATATTCCAAGCCAATACAACGACTGTGGCTCCATTCCAATCCGCACCTATGTCTCCCATTCCAAACCAAGCAACGACAACATCTCACTTCTCACCAAGCAATGCAAGCGACTCCCCACCAAGACAGATTCACGCAAGGCCGCCAACATAGGGTTCGCAGATTTTCCTTGCCACCGAAAAAGGTTAGCCGGATCTTCCCGACCGTCTTTTCATGACTTGCCATTTCGGTTTTATCCTTGCCCGTCACCATCTTATTCTTACCTCTCCACAATGCTCTTGTTTCGAGCTAAGCAGGGGACTTAATGTTGATGGTGGTTTTTAGCTTAGGGTTAAAATCGTAAAACCTTACATCTGACATGACGTCACTACGACCACCACTAGCGCATTTATTGAATAATTCAACATGCCTACTTAAGAATTACCAGGGTACCTTTTTTTTTTACATGTGTCATGTTCCACGGCAGAACCCTTAGTATTGACCGATATCATCTTCGTACATACCAATCCCTAATTCTCACACCACCGTACCAATGGCAAACCATGCCAGCCACGTCTCCGTGCCAAGGCATGCCAACCATGCCAGCTGCACCACCGTTCCAATGGCAAACCATGCCATCCACGTCTCCGCACCAAGGCATGCCAACCATGCCAGCCGCACCACCGTGCCAATGGCGAACCATGCCAGCCACGTCTCCGCGCCAAGGCATGCCAACCATGCCAGCCGCACCACCGTGCCGATGGCATACCATGCCAGCCATGTCTTCGTGCCAAGGCATGCTAACCATGCAATCCGCACCACCGTGTCGATGGCATACCATGCCAGCCACGTCTCCACGCCAAGGCATTCCAACCATGCCATCCGCACCACCGTGCCAATGGAAAACCATGCCAGCCACATCTCGCGCCAAGGCATGCCAACCATGCCAGCCGCACCACATGTGCCAATGGCATGCCGTGCAACCTTTCCACGCCAAGGCATGCCAACCATGCCGCATGCGCCAATGGCATGCCATCCACATATCCGCGCCGAGGAATGCCATGCCAGCCGTCCCAACATGCCATGACGCTGGATGCCAAAAACGAAGGGTTGCAATAATCAACGGCTTCCCTTCCATCTGATATGCAGATCTCAACCGTCCAAGTTTGCTACCTAATGCATGGAAACTTCCGTCCCAAGGCCAAACATCACGGTTTGTACCAAACCCTAATTTTGGCCGCGCCTAAACTATGCCAAAGCCATGCCGGCCCTACCACATGCCACTGGCTGCGAAAACGGAGGGTTGCAACAATCAATGGCTACCCTTCCATCTGAGATGCAAATATCAACCGTCCAAGTTTGCCACCTAACGCATGGAAACTTCCGGCCCAAGGCCAAACATCACGGTTTGTACCAAACCCTAATTTTAATCGCGCCTAAACAATGCCAAATCCATGCCGGCCCTACCACATGCCACTGGCTGCCAAAACGGAAGGTTGCTACAATCAACGGCTACCCTTCCATCTGAGATGCATATCTCAACCGTCCAAGTCGTCTACCTAACGCATGGCAACTTCCGGCCCAATGCCAAACATCACTGTTTGTACCAAACCCTAATTTTGGCCGCGCCTAAACTATGCCAAAGCCATGCCAGCCCTACCACATGCCGCTGGCTGCCAAAACGGAGGGTTGCAACAATCAACGGCTACCCTTTCATCTGAGATGCAGATCTCAACCGTCCAAGTCTGCCACCTAACGCATGGCAACTTCCGTCCCAAGGCCAAACATCACGGTTTGTACCAAACCCTAATTTTGTCCGCGCCTGAACTATGCCAAATCCATGTCGGCCCTACCACATGCCGCTGGCTTCCAAAACGAAGGGTTGCAATAATCAACGGCTACCCTTCCATCTGAGATGCAGATCTCAACCATCCAAGTTCGCCACCCAAGGCATGCCAACCATGCCAGCTGCACCACATGTGCCAATGGTATGCCGTGCAACTTTTCCGCGCCAAGGCATGCCAACCATGCTGCATGTTCCAATGGCATGCCGTGCCAGCCACATCTCCGCGCCAAGGCATGCCAACCATTTCGCATGTGCCAATGGCATGCCGTGCCACATCTCCGCGCCAAGGCATGCCAACCATGCCGCATGTGACAATGGCATGTCGTGCCACATCTCTGCGCCAAGGCATGCTAACCATGCCACATGTGCCAATGGCATGCCGTGCTAGCCACATCTCCGCGCCAAGGCATGCCAACCATGCCACATGTGCCAATAGCATGTCGTGCCAGCCACATCACCGCGCCAAGGCATGCCAACCATCCCGCATGTGCCAATGGAATGTCGTGCCAGCCACATCACCGCGCCAAGGCATGCCAACCATGCTGCATGTGCCAATGGCATGTCGTGCCAGCCACATATTCGCGCCAAGGCATGCCAACCATGTCAGCCGCACCGTTGTGCCAAAACCATGCCAGCCTTTCCTTCACGCCGCTAGCTGACAAAACGAAGGGTTGTAACAATCAACAGACACTCTTCCACCTAAGATGCAGATCCTAGCCGTCCAAGGTCACCATCCAACACGTGGCAGACTTTGGCCCAACGCCAAGCCCTAATTTTGGCCGCGCCCAAACAATTCCAAAACCCTAGTTTTTGTCTGCGCCTAAACTATGCCAAAATCCTAGCTTGGCCACACCTAACTATGTCAAATCCATGAAGGACATGCTTTCATGCCGCTGGCTACCAAACGAAGGGTTGCAATAATCAACGGCTACCCTTCCTTTCAAGATGCAAAATCTCGACCGTTGAGGGTCACCACCGAGCCGGCAAGTATCCCAAGCTTAACTTTCCAAACAACAGCAAAATGCTACATGTTTTCCACGAAAACACTCGAGGCATAAATACATGTCACAAACTGGGGGATGCTCATTAGGGTATTGGTTTGGCGGTTTACAGCGTGCGACGTACATTACGCCAGTTACAAGAAAGTGTCATAAGAATGAGGCAGTTAGTAAATACAAGGAGTAATGGTGAAACGTTTCCTTCATTATGGAAACATCATTTCCAGGCGTTACCCATTACCGTTTCCTTCCATTTACTCAAACCGTTTCAATTCTTACGAGACCAGGGTACGTTTCGTTGCGACTTGTATAAATAGGTCTCACCTATTTCCACCAAAAACAAGTTTTGGTCAGGGGCATACAACACTCAGAAATCACTTGTTAGCTTTCCCATCTGTTAGCTTTCACTTTCTGATACAAGTCAAACAACTACTCTTCCAGAATCAACTACTCTGTTCTCAACACTCTCTTCGCTTCCCTCCCCAAAACCAACTCTTTTCCTTCACTTTGTGACCGAAGCAAGTCTGGAACGCCCATTTCTTGGTTTAGGCCGGATTTGTACGGATTGATCTCTCGAATATAAAGTACTCCCTTGCAGTACATTGTTTAGGGTTAATACTCGTTTCTCACCCACACCACACAAAATTACCGAAACCAGCAGAAACTGTTTTCACCCTCAAACACCATGTTATTGATATTTCATTTTTAGACGTATTGTGTATATTTGATCCCACATTCTAGTTATCACTAGGTGCCAAGGCATATTTAACCTTTGGTGGAACATTCATCATCCTGCCTAAGTATCCTTTGGACAGAAGGTACCGTGGTGGCGAAGGTCCCTACGTGGGCAATATTTTCCTGTAACCCTACGCGTTCGGCGCTAAGACTGCTTTAATTCGACAAGGTATCTGTATAGGGGATATCTTACTTTCTCTTGTTGTCTCTTAAAGGGTGATGTCGCCCAGAGGATCCGAGTATTGACACATGCGCAGTTGTGCCTTGCCTTGTCTCACCATTAATTCTGATGGAGGGTGTTATACTGATCTAGTACAGAATTGGAATCAAGATGGAGGAATTAAACTAAATCTACAATTACGGCTAAGCTAAAATATCTTCTTCTTCTTCATTAAAGAACTCCACTCCCTCTTTTAAAATTAAATAGCCAACCCTAAACGAGTTAATGGCCCACTAGTCGAGTAACAGCTGTCAAACAACAAGCCGTTCTCAACACACGAATAACGAATTACAATCGAAATAATTAAGCTGTAATAAAGGAAATGATAAGCACACTCCCTAAAGGATAAGAGGTTCCCACTACCAAACAGTCTTGAAGTAGCAGGTACATGACATTACTCCCGTCTTGAAAATATCCTTATCCTCAAGGATAAAAATCTGGAAAATGAGCAGTAATATGAGATGCATCCTCCCAAGTAGCATTCTCAGCAGATGCATTAGTCCATTGTATAAGGAGTTGCAAAATTTCAGAGCCATTCCTGGATGTAGTTCCTGTGGAAAAAATTTCAGCAGGCTCAATAAGCACTTGGCCTTCATGATCCACCACTGGCAACTGGGGAGATGGAATGTGAGAATTACCAATCTGTTTCTTTAGTTGTGACACATGGAAGACCGGGTGAATTCGTGATCCTGGAGGAAGTAATAATTTATAAGCCAAGTTTTCCACCTTCTGAAGTACCTTAAAAGGGCCATAGTATTTAGCCTGTAGTTTGAAACACTTGCGCAAAGCTAGAGAAGCTTGTCTGTATGGTTGGAGTTTTAAATATACCATATCATCCACCTCAAAAGTTCTGTCAGTTCTTTTCAAATCAGCAAAGAACTTCATTCTCTCTTGAGCCTTTAAGAGAGTGTCCTTCAAAATGTTTAACACCATGTCTTTGTTCTTCAAATAGTCACCCACAGCTTCCACAGTAGTCTCACAATGTAAGGGAAAAACCAGATGAGGAGGGTTGTATCCATATAAGGCTTTGAAAGGACTCAGTTTGATGATAGTATGGTAAGAAGTAGTATACCACTATTCTGCTAAGGGAAGCCACTGAGACCATTGTTTTGGCTTAAACCCAGTTATACATCTCAAGTATTGTTCTAGGCAAGCATTAACCCTTTCAGTCTGGCCATCAGTCTGAGGGTGAAAGGCAGTATTAAGCTTCAATTCAGTGCCCAAAATCTTGAAGAGTTCTTGCCAAAAATGACTAGTAAAAACTTTTTCTCTGTCAGACACTATAGAAGAAGGCAGACCATGTAATCTAAATACCTGACTGATGAATTCTTTAGCCACAGAAGCTGCAATGTAGGGATGTTGAAGTGCCAAGAAATGACTCTACTTTGTAAGCCTGTACACCACCACTAGAATGACTGATTTCTTGTTGTTGGGTGGTAAGCCCACAATGAAATCCATAGAGATATGTTTCCAAGCCTGATCAGGAATTGGCAAAGGTTGCAAAAGTCCAGGTGGATGAACATGCTCACCTTTGTGCCTTTGGAAAACATCACACTGGCTAACAAATTAAAGAATATCTTTTTCATACCGGGCCAAAAGAAATATGATTTAGCTCTGACATAATAAGCTTGGATGCCAGAGTGACCCCCCACAGAAGAAGAGCGAATTGAAGAAATAAGTAAGTGTCTCACCTACTTGCCCTGACCAATATACAATCTATTCCTGTATCTGAGAATCCACTCTTTGAGTGTGTAATTAGGTAAGCAAGAAGGGTTAAGGAGAAGATATGATATAATCTGATGCACCTTAGGGTCTTCACTATAACTGTCCAAGATATCTTGAGTCCAAGAAGGAGTAGAAGAGTGGAGAATATGGCAGCTGGCATCAGGAGAAGGCAGTCTAGAAAGTGCATCTGCTACTTTATTATCCACACCCTTTTTATAAAGAATTTCATAATCAAACCCCAACAACTTCATTAACCATTTTTGTTGGAGAATAGTAGTGATTCTCTGCTCCAATAAGAACTTAATGCTTTGGTGGTCAGTTTTTATGATGAAATGGTGTCCTTGTAAATAGTGTCTCCATCTAGTCACAAATTGGACAATAGATAATATCTCCTTTTCATAAGTGGAAATACCACAGGCCTTGGGACCTAAAGGCTTACTGTAAAAAGCAATGGGTTTACCTTCCTGCATGAGAACAACACCAATAGTGTGATCAGAGGAATCAGTCTCCAAGATGAAAGGCTTTGAGAAATCAGGAAGATCTAATACTGGAGAAGTAGTCATGGCTAGCTTAAGATGCTCAAAAGAAGTAGTGGATTGAGGGGTCCAAGTGAAGGAATTCTTCTTTAACAGATCAGAAAGAGGTTTATTGATGCAGCCATAGACCTTAATGAATTTTCTATAGTATCTTGTCAAACCCAAAAACCTACTAAGCCCTTTAATAGTAGTTGGAATTGGCCAGTTAACCATACAAGAAATTTTAGCTGCGTCAGAAACTACTCCAGCTGAAGTGATGATGTGTCCCAGATGCTCCAACTCTGTTTGAGCAAATCAACATTTGGATGTTAGCCTTAAGATGGTGTTGTCTTAGGAGTTGAAATGTGAGAGCCAAATGTTAAGCATATGTTTCCAAATTGGTACTGTAGACCAAAATATCATCAACAAAGACCAATATAAACTTCCTCAAGTAAGGCTGAAAAATATCATTCATAAGAGCTTGAAAAGTGGCTGGAGCATTGGTGAGACCAAATGGAATAACCTTGAACTCATAATGACCCTGATGTGTTCTAAAAGCTGTTTTGTAGATATCTTCCAAATGAACTCTGATTTGATGATAACCAGACTTTAAATCTATCTTGGTAAACACTCCAGACCCATAAAGCTCATCCAATAATTCATCAATTACAGGAATAGGAAACTTGTCCTTGACAGTGATGCCATTTAACCTCCTATAGTCAACACAAAACCTCCAAGAGTCATCCTTCTTCTTGACCAAAAGAACTGATGATGCAAAAGGATTGTGGCTAGGTTGAATGATGCCAGAAGAAATCATCTCTTGCACTAGTTTTTCAACAACTGATTTTTTAATGTGTGGGCACTTGTAAGGTCTCATACTGGGTGGCTCAGAATTTGGTTTCAAAGGAATCTTGTGGTCTAAGGGTCTTTGTGGAGGTAGTTGAGTGGGGGTCTCAAAAATGTCAGAGAATGAAGAAATAATATCAGTTATTTCTGGAGTGGTGGTTGTAGGGGAAGGAGTACTGGAGATAGAATTAAGTTGAGCACAAATACCATGTGGATTCTTGTGAAAAAATTTCTCTAAAAATTTATGATGCTCCATTTTGAAAGAAGGAGCATCAGAAACTCCCACCAGTTTGATCTTATTGCCCTTGTGGTTAAAGGTAATGCTGAGGGTAGAGAAATTGAATAACACATCTCCTAGATACTTTAACCAATCTGCACCTAACACCATATCACATCCCCCTAAGGGAAATAACCTCAAATCCCCTGAAAAAATGGTTGTGCATAGACCATTGTAACCCAGAGCACATGCCAGCACTAACAGTCTTATCTCCATTTGCTACTGTCACTAGAAGCTGCTGAGTAGGGGTGATATTGCAATTGAGCCATTGAGATAGAGCAGCATCCAAAAAAATGTGGGTACTACCTGTATCTATGAGAATGGACACTGCATGACCATTGATACTCCCAGGTATTCTTATAGTCTCTCCCATAGAACTTCCAGTCAAGTCATGAAGAGAGATCTCCATGTCAGATTCTACAGGAGAAGTAAATTCCTCCTCAGATGATTGAGGTTCAACCTGAGCTTCATCTTCATAATGTTCTTCTCCCACTAACAAGTACAATTTCTGCT
This sequence comes from Papaver somniferum, assembly GCF_003573695.1. Taxonomy (NCBI): domain Eukaryota; kingdom Viridiplantae; phylum Streptophyta; class Magnoliopsida; order Ranunculales; family Papaveraceae; genus Papaver; species Papaver somniferum. The sequence continues at coordinate 112,767,938 of NC_039363.1, forward strand.
TTTTGAAAATGTGACCAAACTGATAAACCTCATCACAATTATAACACAGACCCTTCTCCTTTCTAATTTTCATCTGCTCAGGAGTAAGTTTTTTGATGGGAATGGAAGAAGGAGATATTGGAGAAGAATTAGGGGAAGGGTTGAGAGAATTAGCTTTAGGAGGGTAAAGTGGAGGGGAGGATGGTTTAAGAGGGGAGAAAAAAATTTGAGTGAGTCTGGCAGTTTTTGGTTGAACTGTAAGTGATTGCTCTTGCATTCTAGCAAGAGAAAAATATTGCATTAGATTAGTAGGGTGAAACATGAAGACAGAATGTCTGATCTCCTCCTTTAAACCTCCAATAAAGCTCATCACAAAATAAATCTCGGGTAATCCAGGTAAAACACTTAGCAATATGGCTTTATAATTCTCAAGTTCTTCAAAATAATCATCCACTGAAGTAATTTGGGATAGCTTATTAAAGATACCCACAATGTTCTCATTAGCAGTGCTCTCAAACCTAACACATGCTTGCTCAGCTAATTCAAACCAAGAATACACAGATCTAATAGATTGAAGGTTAAGAAGACATTTATCGGCCTTACCATCCAGATGCATAGCCGCCATATTCACTTTCTGCGCTTCATCCCTGATGTTATGAAGATTAAATTAACGTTCACACCTTTGAATCCATCCTATAGGATTTTCACCATCGAATTTGGGAAAATAAAATTTGGGAATACGTTGAACCGGCTCTCTCATAGCTCCAGGTTGGTGAGAATTAGATTCATCAGTCCCGAATTGGGGAGTAACCTTCTGAGATGTTCTGTTGATCGATTCAGGAACATCTTCTTGTCTTTCTCGATTATTATTTTTCTTTCCCAAGAATAATTCAAATTGAGAACGCAGCTGAGTTTGTAAATCTTCTTTAGTCACCATCTGTAGTGTAAGATTATCCACTTTTCCATTTAAGGAGCTGAATTGAGACTGAAGAGAATCAATCTGGGATTGTTGTTTCTCAAATTCCTTAGCTAAATCATTACAGGTTGGCGCACCGGAGCCTCCCATGGTGAGGAAAGAAAGCTCTGAATACCAATTGTACTGATCTAGTACAGAATTGGAATCAAGATGGAGGAATTTAGTTTACATCTAAGCTAAAATATCTTCTTCTTCATTAAAGAACTCCTCTCCCTCTCTTACAAACTAAATAGCCAACCCTAAACGAGTTAATGGCCCACTAGTCGAGTAACAACTGTCAAACAACGAGCCGTTCTCAACACACAAATAACAAATTACAATCGAAACAATTAAGCTGTAACAAAGGAAATAATAAGCACGGGATAAGGGGTTCCCACTACCAAACAGTCTTGAAGTAGCAGGTACATGACAGGTGTCTATTCTAACCCAATTGTAGTAATCAAACTTTAATTTTAGAAAAAAGTTTCTTTCATTTATTAGTAAGGTTTATAATACCTTTGATCAGGGACAAAACATGGTGGGTCAGTGCACGTTCCTTTCTTCTCCTGAGTGATCATCGTTTTCTTATGAGTAGTACTTTTTTAGGTACACTGCGTTCCAAGGGTGTTGTAATACTTCACCCTTCGTGATCCTTAGATAGTAATACCCTTTTCCTGCGATGTCGTGTATGATGTAGGGTATGTCCCCTGTAGCAGCTAGTTTTTCCCACTCTTTTTTTCTTTGATATGGTGGAATCTGACGTAGTACGTACTCCTCTACCACAAAGCTTCTAGGAATAACTATTTTGTTGTATTCCCGAGCTAACCTTCGTTGGTAATTCACCATATTTTGCAAAGCTACTTCTCGAATTTCTTCGAGATCATCCAGCTTTTCTAACATCAAGTCTGTTGTTAGGTTCTTCTCTCATGCTTCTGTTTTCGTTGTTGGAAGTATTATCTCCGTCGGGATGACTGCTTTACTCTGTAGGTTAGTAAGAACGGAGTTTCTCCCGTGGCTGACCTTCTTGTAGTTCGATAGGCCCGCATGACATTGAGCAGCTGTTCGCACCATCTCTCTTGTATGCTCCTAGATTCTTTTTCAAGTTCATTACTATGGTTTTGTTGGTCGCCTCCGATTGTTCATTTCTCTTAGGATATATAGGAGTATATTTGTTCTTCTGAATGTTGAAGTATCGAACAACATATCAATGTTCTTTTCTTGCAGTTGTTTTCCATTGTCAGAAACTATGGAGGCTGGTATCCTGAACCTGCATATGATTTGCTCAAACAAGAATTTGAAGACATCTGTGTCTCTAATTATTTCCAAAGGATTGGCCTCCAAACATTTGGTGAAGTAGATATTTCCTTTTAGATGTTCCCTCTACCAAAGGTCCAATAATATCAACCTCTCATTTGGTGAATGGCCAAGGGCTAATAATTGAGTTAAGCTCCGTTGCTGGTGCCCTGATCTTCTTAACGAAACGCTGACACCTTTCACACTGTTTAGCCACGTTTTTTGCATCTTCATCCATGCTTAGCCAATAATATCCTTCCATTTTGGCCTTAACCGCCAAGGATCTTCTTCCTCCGTGGTTTCCGACTTCTCCGCTGTGTATGTCATGGAGTATTCTTCTTCCTTCTGTTCGTGAGAGGAACCGTAATAGAGTTCCGAGAAATGAACTTTTATACAGTACTCCATCACGTAGGCTATACATTGTTGCCTTTGATTCGATCTTCCTGGATTCTTTGACGTCAGCTGGTAATATACCTTTGTCAAGGTAATCATGGATTGGAGTCCTCCAATCATCTTCTGCTTTGTTTCCATTGTCCTCTTCTGTCATGGATTTATTTTCGTCAGACTCCTTAGCTTCATCGTCTGACTCTTCTCTTTTCTGACATGTTTCTTCTGCCTCTCTCATGGCTCGTGTTTGGACGGCCAAATCCTCTTCCGTACCTGAGATAGGACCTTTTTTTGAAGGCTCATATATTCTTCCATTTTGCATTGTCGTGGTGTTTTTATCTCTTAGCATGAAATATATGAATGCCAGGGCGTCCGCGTGCCTGTTGTTTTTTCGGCAGACGTGTCTGAATGTTAACTTGTTGATTCTGGACACGTGCTTCTGAGCTATCTTCGTACCGGATCCAAAGTTTGGTATTTGAGCTCAGTTTGTCTAATGCCTAACTGAGAGTCACTAGTCAACCGAACTGAAAAGGCGAAGGTACCCAAATATACCTCAAGCTAAAACTTTTCCTACCTATAAGTCCTTTCTCCGAAAGTGATTTTCTGTGGACTGGGTCGAGACAATACAACTAATCGGTTCACACTTCGTGTGATCGTCTGTAGATACGAGATCGACACAATACAACAACGAAGTATGTTTACTTGATATAAAGGTTCGGACTTAACCAAAACACAATAAGATTGCTTATCAAGTAAATAGGAATTAATGTTTGTGTAATTTACTTTAATTATAATAAAACAATTATAATGCGGAAAATAAAAGTAAATGACACAGCAATATTTTGTTAACGAGGAAACCGCAAATGCAGAAAAACCCCGGGACCTAGTCCAGAATTGAATACTCCCAGGATTAAGCCGCTATAAAAAATTACACTTAACTTCGTATAGTTGAGACCAAGTAACTAACCTTATAGTTCACCTAGTTCCGTCTGTATTCCCACGCCTCCGACTTATGAATAAGTCACGTACTTGGAACAATCCCTTACTAGGATTAGTTTCATTTCCTTTACAAGGATCTGTTCCCTTTCCCTTACTAGGATCGGTTCCCTTTCCCCAAGGCAGACATAATCCGATCATACCACAGGTGATTACTTAAGATTGAGTTTACTGATAAAAGTTATACCAATACAAAAGTCAGGACTTTGTGAATAGTTCTACCAAGGACACAACAAGTTGTGAGCGGTTATACTCTATCACACATATTGGTTGTTTATAAGATACGCAATGAATAACAAAACCAATAACTCATGGAAATTTCCTTTTCGGTCCACAAACAAGTTTATTAACTTACTTCCTTAGAAAACATGTAAACATTGTTCCCTAGGATGAAATCCTCACCTCATACCCATACATAATCACAATAGCATTCAAATGATTATGGTGATGTCTTATCTACAAAGTTTAATGGTTAAGCAATAAACCTCGTATTGTATTCCTTAATACCATGTCTATCTAGAGTCCATATATGCTTCGCAGTTATGTTTTCGATATGCACGACTTGAAAGATACGTTAGGGAATGAAACAGTTCAAGTCAAATATCACTAACCTCAAGTGGAAGGATGATTGTTGTCGTTGTAGCTCCTTGCTTCTTCACATCTTCAAGACTTCGCAATACTTGTAATGTCTCATATCCTAATGCTTTCAAGATAACATATACGAAGTTTAACTCTAGTACATAATCAAGCGACTCTTAACATGAGTTTTGATTCACTAAAATATGACAACCAAACTTGGCATACCAACGCTTGGTGGGTTCAACCGAGCAATTCTCTAACAATCTCCCCCTTTGTCAATTTTAGTGACAAAACTATTACATCATATGGATAAACAAATTACAAGAATTCATTACACTCCGCTTGATTCCCGATTCAACAACACAGTAAAACTGCTTACATTCAATCCTTGAAAATGCCGTTGTGGATATTATAATAACAAAGCTAATACCCCCCTAAGAAAGATAGGTGGATATTCAATCCGCACGTCTTTGTTATACCAATCAATATGACATGTTACTCCCTCTTAGTCTGTGCTTTCACTCTTTCGTTAGATAAAACATTCAAGTACCAATGTTCTTTTCCCTAGCAATGCCAATCAATATAAAATCAATACCAACACCACCTGTTTACTCCATATATATATCCCCCTTTTGTCACAAAAATGAAAAAGAAACGAAAAAATAAAGGACAATATGAAAAGAATCTTACAAATCTCAGGATAGACTTGCAAACCTATAGAGTTAGGCACGAGGGTTCCACACATCATGTTCTGATAACCAATATCAAAACTGAAAATACAAGTAGTATTATTTTGATATGTTACCAAGGAAACAATTTCCCGAAACAATTTTTCCCATTTAGTTTAGCAAACCAAAAAAAACTAATCACATTAGTCCCTTTGCTAAACCGATTGTTCAAAAACAACCGCTTAATTTGATAAAGATAGACTCCATTTTTCTCATCAGGTTCTAATTATCCATAAACTTAGACCTTTCAATTTTAAACAAACCAAATACTAGGTTAGTTAACTAGCATTTACTTGTTTAGGCATTCGATTAGACTTGAATAACCGAAACCTCACTTCAATAAGACAAACTAAGATCATAATTAACTTAGTTTCTTATTCGGAATCGAATTGGACTAAACAACTCATCCCGTACACAAATTATTTAGTTAATCCATAAATAATTCATACAAACCAACATAAATCAAATTGCATATTTATTCACCTCAACTGGAAGCAATTGAAAAAACATAGACATTAAAAGCACCGCAATTGCACTGTAATTTTGTAATCCTAAACCATTGAAACTATACAAAAGCAAGATAACAATAGTTTTTCTTAACCGGAACCAATTGAATCACAGACACATCAATTGTACCGAAATTTTGTAAGCCTAAACGATTGATACCACACAATAAAGCAAGATAACAATAGTTTTTCTTAACAGGAACCAATTGAAACACACATCCACACACACATCATGGAATAAGTATCAATTGAACCTAAATTTTGTTAAGCAAAAGCAACAAATATATATAATATAAACTCAGGCTTTTCTTAAACAGGAAAACAATTAACTAACAAGATTGTTACCTCAAATTTCGCATCCACTTCTCCAATATGATAGCGTCTTCGTCCAGGGAGAATTGGTTTCGAAATATCACCACGTTGTCATCCTTATGCATAAACAAAAGAATAACAACACACCTCAACCTTTACCAGAGAAAGGTTGAAAACCAGTTTTAACAATTGCAAGAAAAAGTTGAAAACCGTCGAAACACATATGCTTTTATGCTAAACCAAAACCGATTCAACATATTGTGACTTTTTCACATACTGTTTCTATTAGAACCCGTCATAATCCTTTGATAAAGCCTACCTACTAGGGCTAGAACTTAATCCCGTTAAATCGAAAAGTCACCCAAACCATGAGGGTTCACACGGTATTAATGTACCTTGATAATTCCTATGGATTTCCTTATATTTTCAAAAGTTGCTTTATCTAAGGGTTTAGTAAGAATATCAGCTAGTTGACGCTCAGATGCAACGTACTCCAATTTGATAACACCATTCTCATACAATTCTCTAATAAAATGATATCTAATGTCTATGTGTTTAGTACGAGAATGTTCAACTGTATTCTCAGTCAAGCGAATAGCACTTGAGTTATCACAAAGGATGTTCATAGTTGGAATATTTATTCCATATTCGATGAGCATCTGTTTCATCCATAATAGTTGGGTACAACATGTACCAGAAGCAATGTATTCTGCTTCACAGGTTAATAAAGACTGTGAATTCTGTTTCTTGCTATGCCAGGAAACAAGATTTTGACCAACATAGAAGCAACCACCCGAGGTGATTTTCCGATCTTCTACACACCCCGCCCAATCAGCATATGAATAGGCAACAAGATTATTGTTTGTATCCATAGAGTATGATAGACCATAATCTATAGTACCACCAACATATCTTATGATACGTTTTACAGCTTTAAGGTGTGATTCTTTAGGATCTGCTTGAAATTTGGCGCAGAATCCCACACTGAAGGAAATGTTTGTCCTTGTTGCACTTAAGTACAACAAGCTTCCTATCATGGATCTATAGAGTTTCTGATCAACATATTTTTCTCCTGGATTGGATTGAAATTTTCCATTAGTTTGCATTGGGGTTTCCATATGAGTTGACTTGTTTAGTTCGAATTTCTCAACAAGGTTCCTTGCATATTTTTCTTGAGATAGAATAATATTGTCTTTTTGTTGTTGTATTTGCAAACCAAGAAAATATGACAATTCTCCAACATTACTCATTTCGAATTCTCCACTCATAAGATTTACAAATTCATCTGTTAGAGTTTTTGAGGTGGATCCATATATGATATCGTCTACATATATTTAAGCTATAAGGACATGGTTGCCGCACCACTTGGTAAAGAGAGTTTTATCAGTACCACCTCTAGAGAATCCTTTTTGAAGTAAAAAGGATGTCAATTTGTCATACCAAGCTCGTGGAGCTTGTTTTAGACCATACAGGTCCTTCTTAAGTTTAAAGACATGATCTGGGAACAATGGGTCTTCAAACCCTTTCGGTTGAGCTACGAATACTTCTTTTAAATCTCCATTTAAGAATGCAGACTTGATATCCATTTGAAATAATTTAATCTTAAGATAGCAGGCATAAGCAAGTAAAAGTCTAATAGATTCCAAACGAGCAACATGAGCAAAAGTTTCATCAAAATCAATACCTTCAATTTGAGAATATCCTTGAGCAACAAGTCTGGCTTTGTTTCAGACAATTGTTCCGAATTCGTCTGATTTGTTTTTGTAGATCCAATTCATTCCAACAATGTTGACTTCTGCTGGTTTTAGAACAAGTTCCCACACTTCACTGATTGAGTTCCTCATGCATAGAGTTGACCCAAGCAGGTTCACTAAGTGCTTCCTCAATATTCTTTGGTTCTATTGACGACAGAAAACATGAATAGTGACAGACATTCTGAAGTTCTCTTCGGGTCATAACCCTTGCATTGGCATCTCCAATAATGTCTTCAGTAGAGTGTCTTTGATGTACCCACTTATAAGGTTTTTGAACACTATATTCAATATCATTAGGTTGTTCAACAATACTTTCATTATCATCTTTGTCATCAACGTCACTAATTAGAGGAACCACAGATGGTTCTTCTACAATCTGTTTTTCTTTAATAACAGTTTCAGAGGGAGGAATCTATGTTGCAGTGTGGTTGTCTTGACAAAAATAACTAATGTCATCGATAACAAAATTAATAGATTCCATCATGACCTGGTTCTGATATTGTATACCCTGAAGGCACAACTATCAGAGGCATAACCAAGAAAAATTCCTTCATCACTTTTGGAATCAAATTTTCCTCTATGTTATATATCCTTGAGAATATAGCATTTGCTTCAGAAAACCCTTAAGTAGATCAGATTGGGTTTTCTTCCATACCATAGTTCATATGGAGTGTTTAGAGTTTTGGATCTTAAGTAAACTCTGGTTATTAGATAACAGGCTGTAAAAACAGCTTCCCCCGGAAACTTAATGGTAAGTTTTAATTGTGAAGCATTACTCTTGCCATTTCTTGAATATTTCTATTCTTTCTCTCAGCTACACCATTCGATTGGGGTGTGATAGGAGCAGAGAATTGTTGGGTAATCCCTAGTTCATTACAGTATTCATATACTTTCGTATCCTTGAATTCTGTACCATGATCGCTTCTTATTTTTCTAAGCTTGCAACCTTGTTCATTTTGTATCCTGTTCATAATAATTTTGAATTCCTCAAGAGTGTCATTCTTATTTTATAGAAAAGCAACCCTTGTGAACCGAGTGTAATCATCTACCATTACTAAGGCATACTTATTACCTCCAACGGAAGCTTGTTGGATTGGACCAAACAGATCCATATGAATAAGATCGAGAGGAGCATGAGTGTCTATGTCTCGAGAAGATTTGTGTGGAATTTTTCCTTGTTTACCTTTTTGGCATGCTCCACAAACACCTTCTACTTTAGTGTTGATTTTTGGAACACCTTTGACAAGTTCACGATTAATGAGCTTTCCTAGCATACGGTAGTTGATATGACCAAACCGTTCATGCCACAAATGGGTTGACTCAACCTTAGTCAAGTTACAATACAAATTGGACTGTATATCAAGAAGGCAACAATTATTCATACTTCTACATCCTCGAAAAATTATTTTCACGGACTTGTCTTCAATATCACAACTTTTCATATTGAAAATAACTTTGTTACCTTTATCACAAATTTGGCTTACAGACAAAAGATTTTCTTTCGTACCCTTAATGTAAACAACATCATGAATTTCAAGAATACCAGGAAGTTTGATTGTACCTTTCTTGCTAATAAGACAGTTGCTTCCATCTCAGAATGTCACCGACCCTCCCTTATAGTCTCCAGTCCTCGTGAACCAGGAGAGATCACCTGTCATATGTCTACTACAACCACTATCGAGGAACCACTGGAATGGTGAAGTTTTTTTTAAAGCGAAGGCTCCCAGAAATTGTTCACCAGGTTTAGGAAGGATTGTTAAGATCTTATGAAGATTCATAACACGATTAATCAGAAGTTTTGTTAAACAAATTTTCTGACATAAATGAATCTATCCCTCTTGAAGGAAATTCCTGGACTGTTTCTTCTTAGTCTGTTTACAATATCTAGATGTCGAAATTGAACAGTTTAAAGGATCCTTGGAACCATCCAAAGTTTTTTTCCAGTTTTTTATCACCCATGATATTACTGATTACATCAACTAGCGACTGGTTTTGTTCAATCACGTTGTTTAAGATCTTGACAAGACCTGTGGAGTATTCATCAGAGTCTTGTGAAAGATCTTCTGAAAATCTTGTGACGTTAATTGAATCGGACATTAGATTCACTTCTTATAGGTTGGATCGCACCAAACACAGATTGTTAGATCTTTTCGTGTATTTCTGCTCTGATACCAATTGAAAAGGCGAGGGTGCCCAAATATACCTCAAGATTAAACTTTTCCTACCTATAAGTCCTTTCTCTGAAAGTGATTGTCTATGGACTGAGTCGAGACAATACAACTAATCGGTTCACACTTCGTATGATCGTCTATGGATACGAGATCGAGACAATACAACAACGAAGTATGTTTACTTGATATAAAGGTTCGGACTTAACCAAACACAATAGGATTTCTTATCAAGTAAATAGGAATTAACGTTTGTGTAATTTACTTTAATTATAATAAAACAATTATAATGCGGAAAATAAAAGTAAATGACACAGCAAGATTTTGTTAACGAGGAAACCGCAAATGCAGAAAAACCCCGGGACCTAGTCCAGAATTGAATACTCTCAGGATTAAGCCGCTACACAAAATTACACTTAAATTCGTATAGTTGAGACCAAGTAACTAACCTTATAGTTCACCTAGTTCCGTCTGTATTCCCACGCCTCCGACTTATGAATAAGTCACGTACTTGGAACAATACCTTACTAGGATCGGTTCCATTTCCCTTACAAGGATCGGTTCCCTTTCCCTTACTAGGATCGGTTCCCTTTCCCCAAGGAAGACATAATCCGATCATAGGCACAGGTGATTACTTAAGATTGGTTTTACTAATAAAAGTTATACCAATACAAAAGTCAGGACTTTGTGAATAGTTCTACCAAGGACACAACAAGTTGTGAGCGGTTATACTCTATCACACATATTGGTTGTTTATAAGATATGCAATGAATAACAAAACCAATAACTCATGGAAATTTCCTTTTCGGTCCACAAACAAGTTTATGAACTTACTTCCTTAGAAAACATGTAAACATTGTTCCCTAGGATGAAATTCTCACCTCATACCCATACATAATCACAATAGAATTCAAACGATTATGGTGATGTCTTATATATAAAGTTTAATGGTTAAGCAATAAACCTCGTATTGTATTCCTTAATACTATGTCTATCTAGAGTCCATATATGCTTCGCAGTTATGTTTTCAATATGCACGACTTGAAAGATACGTTAGGGAATGAAACAGTTCAAGTCAAATATCACTAACCTCAAGTGGAAGGATGATTGTTGTCGTTGTAGCTCCTTGCTTCTTCACATCTTCAAGACTTTGCAATACTTGTAATGTCTCATATCCTAATGCTTTCAAGCTAACCTATACGAAGTTTAACTCTAGTACATAATCAGGCGACTCTTAACATGAGTTTTGATTCACTAAAATATGACAACCAAACTTGACATACCAACGCTTGGTGGGTTCAACCGAGCAATGCTCTAACACGAACATGTGATAAGCCTATCTCCCGTGCCAAGCTAGACCATGTATGACCGCCTCGTATTCTGTGATGTTGTTGGTGTATTGTTCGAATTCTAACCTGAATGCGTAGATTAGTGGATCTCCCATAGGTCTTGTGATTACAATCCCTATGCCTGCGCCTTCACCATTAGAGAAGCCATTTATGAGTATTTCCAATCTTTGTGAATTCTGAGGTTCAAACAAGTCTTTGGGTTCCTGCTTGTCTTCCTCAGTTCCTGGGATGTCGTATATATCGGCTTCGTTGCTGAGAGGCAGGTCCGCTAAGAAATATGCCAAGATATGTGACTTCTCGTCTTTCCTTGTTTCGAAGATTATGTGGAATTTCTTAATCATGGCACACCATTTTGCTACTCTTCCAATTTTCTCCGTGCTATTGAGGATCTGGCCAATCTGAGCATTCGTAAAAACTCGGATGGTGTGTGCGTCAAAATATATCCTTAGTTTTTGAGTTGCAATCACTAAGGCATATATAAGTTGTTCCACCTTTGTATAGTTACGCTCCGCTGCACTGAGTGTTTTGCTGATGTAATAGAAAGGTTTTTCTCATCGCCCCTGGTCTCGTACCAATACTGCACTCACAGCGTAGCTTGTTGCTGCTAAGTACAAGGTGAGTATTTCACCTGGCTCCGGCTTCTGTAGGATGGGTACCGAAGCCAAGTATTTTTTGATCTTTTGGAAAGCTTGTTCGCATTCCTCGGTCCATATGGACCTATTTACTTTCCTTAGTGTGTCTAAAAATGCTTTTCACTTATCCGAAGATCTTGCGATGAATCTTCCCATGGAGGCTAGGATTCCATTTAACTTTTGTACTCATTTTAGTGTTTGTGGAGATGGTATTTCTATTACCGCCTTGGCTCTCTCGGGGTCTACTTCTATTCCTCGCTTTGTCACCAAGTACCCTAGGAATTTTCCTGAGGTAAATCCGAACGCACATTTCTCTGTATTTACTTTCATGTGAAATCTTCTCATGGCTTCGAATATCTCCTTTAGGTCTGCTAGGTGATTTTTTTCTTATTTGCTTTTGACGAGCATGTCGTCTACGTATACTTCCAGTATCTTGCTTATCCATGGTTTGAAGATTTTGTCAACCAATCGCTGGTATGTTGCCCCCGCGTTCTTTAGTCAAAAAGGCATCCTTGTATAACAATACAAGCCTCGTGGGGTAAAGAACGCAGTATGCTCCTGATCTTCTTCGATATGGTTGTAACCTGAGTAACCATCATAAAGGACAGCCTTTGGTGAACTTCGGTTACATTGACCAGTTGGTCAATATTGGGTAGCGGGTAGCTATCCTTTGGGAATGCTTTGTTAAGATTGCTAAAATCGATGCAAATACACACGCCTCCGTTCTTCTTAGGTACTATCACCATGTTAGATATCCATGTGGGATACTTAACTTCTCGTATGAATCCTGCTGCTAGGAGTTTCTGCAACTCTTTTTCCACTGCTTCGTGATAGATATCCGTTACCTTGCGGATACGTTGTTTGAATGGTACAAATTTTGGTTTGAGCCGAAGGTGGTGTGAGACCAGATTCGGGTCAATCCCCCGGCATATCTTCCATTGACCATGAGAGACATCTATGTACTCACTTAGTAGCCTTTGTAGTTGCGTCTCCTCGACCTCTTCTAGTAACGTACCAATGCTGATCATATTTGGTTCTGCCACCGTTCCAATGTTGATCTTCTTTGTTGGTTCTACCGGTGATAGGATTTTGTTCTGAGGTCGCTGAGGAGCGCATTTTTGTAATTGTCATTTGGTGGAAACGTTTGCTCCTGGGGTAGCAGATGTGCTTTTTTCTAGGACTGAGGAGGCTTCGGGAACTAAGAAGGCTCCTTCCTTTACCTCCTTAGTGTTTTATTTTCGTCTTTTCCTTTCATGTTGTTGTGCAGCAGCTCTTTTTTCGTTAAGTTTTACCTCCGCCAAGTTGCATAGTCTTGCATCTTGTTGATCCTCTTTAATTTTCATTTCTCCCATGGGTGTGGGAAATCGAAGATAATGATGATACGTTGAAGTTATTCCTCATAAACGATAGACCCATATCCGTCCCATAATAACGTTGTATGGCGAAGGTGCATCCACAACACATAACCCGGTGTTTGTCACCAAAGGTCCTGCTCGTACTTGTAAAACAATTTCTCCTCTTGGTCTTGAAGCCTCTATTGTGCAAGTGGATGAATTCATTTACTCATATGTTAGCCCCATACGTAGGTATGGTTCATATAAAAACACATTAGTGAGCTTCCCCCATCGATGAGAACCTTCGTAACATTTCATCCGTGGATCGGAAGGGTGATCACCAATGGATCGTTGTGCATCTCGAATTCTTAGTTGACGTCTCTGGTTGAGAATATTAATGGAGTAGCCATCCATTCCTCCCAAGTGTTAGTTGGTGGTCCACTTAGTTTGAATACTTCGTGGGTTTCCAGCTTTCTCCTGTTTCGATCTAATTCAAGGATGTCTTCGAGTAGATATTCTTGCCCTCCGCAAAAGAAGGTGATCATGTTGATGTATATGTATTTGCTATCTTGTGGTAGTTCCACCCTTTTCTTGGGGGCTACCTCGGTATCAGCAGGTTGTACCTGCACATATTCTGTGAATTTTCCTTCATTGATGAATCTTTGAATCGTGCTCCTAAGGTGGTACCACGTGTTTGTTGTATGCCCGTAGTACTGGTGATACTCACAATACACCTTAGCATTCTTTGTTTTGTCAAGTTGCTTTCCCCTAGTGTTAGGGTAAGGGAAACCTGGCTTTGCTCCTTCCTTGCTTAAAATGTGGGAAAACGTGGTGTTTAGTTTTGTGTAGATTTTATCTATGTATTCTTCTCTTCCTTTTCCCCTGCCTTTGCCATCTCCGTATTTTGACCTTTTTTCCCGAGAGCTGGTTCTGCCCCCAACTTCATTTTTCCTCTTAGGTACCTCCGGAACTGGTTCCAGAGAATTTTGTGCTGCGTAGCTGCCGTTGCCTTTGCTTGTGCCCCGAGTTGTCCTTCTGTGTATTCTTGAGTCTGATGTAATGATCTTGGACAACCCGAAGCTCCCCTTCGGAATTTAAAGCTCTATTGTGAAGTTCCACGAAGATAACTGAGGTCCGTATTCATAGCAATTAATGCTAATTTCCGGATTGACTTTTCCGATTGCCTGGCAAGTCTTTTCCCATATGTTTGCATCAATGTATTCCTGGGTCCGATGGATAATGAAAATACCCTATATAACCCCTCATTTGTTGACTTGTTGTACATGTATGTCTTTAAGAACACCGTAGACAATTGCTCAAAAGAGTCAATTGAGTTCGCTGGTAAGTTGTCATATCATGCCAATGCTGATCCTGTTAAGCTTTCCGGAAAGTACCTACAAAGTACTATCCCATCTCTTTCCCAATACGAAGGACACGATTATAGTATGGTGAGATGCAGGATCTGAGGTACCATTGTATGCCTTGAACGTAGGTATCGGGCATTTCGCAGGGATAGTGATGTGATTTGTAGATAGTGGTAAAAGTGGTTCGATTATCAGACTTGTGAAGGATATTAATTAGACTTAAATCCTAATATTAAAATAGAAAACTCACTAAAACTTATAGCAAACTCAATCAAAGATGATATCAATACTAAAAGAAACAATGAGGCTATGATTCCACTATTTTCCAAGTTCAAAGTGATTAAACCAATACTTATATTTTTATGCAATTTTCTTGTTTAATTTGATTCTAAAATATTGCAACAAGTAGATTTTCAAAAGTAATAATTGTAAATACCAAGTATGAAGCATCAAAAGTCTTAAAACTGAGCATACTCCATCAAAATAGATCACGATCACTCAAATAAAAATCATATTCCATAATATTTCAAGGCAAATAATCATATAATTATTGCAAATAAAAAGATAAAATAGAATATACCACTTTTTGTTGGAAAAATAGCTTCCTCTATCGCCTCAGCAATGGGGTTTAGCTCCTCATATTAATCATGATCTCAAAATATGTGTTTGTTGCTCAAAATATGATTAAAAGAGTGAAAAGTAATAACACAGACTGTTTGCAACAGTGTATTGGTGTTGCAAAACAGCTGTTACAATGGAACTGTTACAGAAAAACTGTTGCTTTGTCGCTGATTTAAGACTGCCCTGAAATAAGACTGCCCTGAACAGCTTAATGTCTAAACCCCTAGGTGTCCCTAGTGGCGGAGTGTTGTCTCCGGAGGGCTTACCAGAGGTATACCCACAAAACCTTTTTACTCCAGACCCTAGCTATCTACACAGAACCTTGGAAGGCACTAAAGAATCTCCTTGGTCGACATACTTATTGACTACAGGAGGAAGTACCCTGTTGCGAAATTCCAATTGTTGTACACGAGTTTGCACTCAAGCATACTAAAATTCATATGAAGTGACATAGCTCTACTCAGATAGTTGCACTATGGACATCAATATCCGGAATCAAAACTAATCACATGGATAGATAAAGAAGATGGATATAGAAAAACATAGATGGTTCTGATGTTTACTAGCCGAACGGTGTTTCTCATATCTGTCTGAAGGCCTCCGCCAAAATGAACCTATCCTAATGGACTGAGATACTAGTCTGACTAATATCAACACACTGGCATATGCAAGGGAACCAGTGATTGATAATGCCTAACTCTAGGTCAACACAACTGGCATATACAAGGGTTCCAGTGGTCGACTTTATTGAATTTATTCCAGTTGATCATATGGTCTAGTCTTTTTTTTTTCAACTCTTTTTTTTCTACATTTTTTTTTTTGGTATCTCAATCACTCTAATTCACCCTAGCATTGTTAAAAACTTGAATCGTGAGCCCTACCTAAACACTTAGAGAAACATATTTTAAAAACAAAACAAAATAAGAACATAAGTGAAAAGGACTCAACGAGATATGGTGAAACTATCATGTTATTTCTAACACCTGAGCTCTGTGCTTTTATGAATAGACTCTTTAGATGTTGCCATCTAGTCAGATTGGTTCCTCAACTCCTATAACCAAAATGCTTCCATCCACTTAGATTGGTTAGTACCATCCTTAATAGGGATAAATTTCTAGGCTCTGGAGTTTAATTATTGCAACGAAAAGGTAACAAAAAGTTCTACTCCACCCCCAAACTTAAATCTAACATTCTCCTCAATGTTTCTAATCAAAGAACAGTACCAAAAATATAAGTAACATGAGGAAATAGTAAAGAAAGAAGTCGGAAAGATAGTACCTGGGTGAAGTGTAACCAAAAACCTACAAAAATATTATACAACATACAAAATCGCCTCGATGGTCAATCAAGGTAAACAGGGTCCTCCAGAGGGACCTCCTCAACATCACCTATAGGAAAAGGCTCTAAAAAGGGCTTCAATCGCTGACCGTTAACCTTCGAAGAACTACTACCAACTGGTGTCTCAATCTCAACAGCGCCATGAGGAAAAACAGTACGGACCACAAAAGGACCGGTCCACCGAGAGCGCAACTTCCCGGGGAATAGATGCAAACGAGTGTCATACATAAGAACTTTTTGACCTGGAGAAAATGACTTTCGTAAAATATTCCTATCATGCACAAGTTTCATTTTGTTCGTATACTCCTTAGCACTATCGTATGCATCTCTACGAATCTCGTCCAACTCATTGAGCTGGAGCTTTCTTTGAGCTCCTACCTTGTCAAGTGAAAAGTTTAAGTTCTTAATAGCCCAATAGGCTCGATGCTCTAACTCAACAGGCAGGTGACATGCCTTGCCAAACACTAAACGATAAGGTGACATTCCAATGGGTGTCTTAAACGCAGTACGGTAAGCCCATAAGGCATCAGTAAGCCTCGACGACCAGTCTTTCCTATTTGGATTAACTTTTTCTCTAGAATACGTTTAATTTCCCTATTGGAAACCTCTACCTGACCACTAGTCTGAGGGTGATATGGGGTTGCTACTTTATGGGTAATACCGTATTGTTTCATTAAAAGAGAAAACGGTTTATTACAAAAGTGTGAACCTCCATCACTTATTATAGCTCGCGGCGTACCAAAACGTGTAAGTATATTCTCTTTCAAAAACTGGACTACGACCCTGTGGTCATTCGTTCTACACGGAACCGCCTCAACCCACTTAGACACATAGTCTACAGCGACAAGTATGTAAAGATAACTAAACGAACTAGGAAATGGACCCATAAAATCAATGCCCCACACATCAAAGACCTCAATCACTAAAATAGGGTTCAAAGGCATCATATTTCTACGAGAAATGGTTCCTAACTTCTGGCAACTCTCACAAGAAACACAATGACTATGGGAATCTTTAAACAACGAAGGCCAGTAAAATCCACACTGCAAAATCTTAGCAGCAGTATTCTTAGCACTAAAATGACCCCCACATGCATGTTCATGACAAAAGGAGATAATACTAGACTGGTCACTCTCAGATACACATCTCCTAATAATCTGGTCCGGACAATACTTAAACAGATAAGGATCGTCCCAAAAGAAATGCTTAACCTCAGCTAAAAACCTAGAACGATCTTGCTTACCCCAATGTTGAGGGGTTCGACCAGTAACAAGATAATTCACTATATTTGCATACCAAGGTGATTGGGAAACAGAGAACAATTGTTCATCAGGAAAGTTATCCCTTATAGGAAGGGAATCACTAGGGGAACTAACAACTAGCCTAGACAAGTGATCTGCTACTACATTTTCTGCACCCTTTTTGTCTCTAATTTCTGGGGGAAATTCCTGTAACAATAGGATCCATCTAATCAATCTAGGTTTGATATCCTTCTTAGATAAAAGGTATTTCAAAGCAGCATGATCTGTATAGATCATGATCTTAGAACCTAATAGGTAAGACCTAAACTTATCCAACGCAAACACGATGGCTAAAAGTTCCTTCTCGGTAGTTGTGTAGTTCATTTGGGCATCATTCATAGTTTTGCTAGCATAATAAATCACATGAAGTAATTTTTTTTCTCGTTGTCCTAAAACGACGCCTATAGCATAATCTGAAGAATCACACATAATCTCAAAGGGTAGGTTCCAGTTAGGTGCCTGGACTATCGGGGCAGTAGTGAGTAAAGTTTTAAGCTTCTCAAAAGCCTCTAAACAAGCATCATCAAAGACAAACTTAATATCTTTTGCAAGCAAATTGCAAAGAGGTCTAGAAATCAAGCTAAAATCCTTAATGAATCGACGGTAAAAACCTGCATGCCCTAGGAATGACCTAATATCTTTTACGGTTTTTGGTACCTGTAAAGTCTTAATAAGGTCAACTTTGTCTTTGTCTACCTCTATACCCTTTGAAGAGACGATGTGCCCTAATACAATTCCTGATTTAACCATGAAATGGCATTTTTCCCAATTAAGCACTAAAATTTTTTCCTTATACCTGGTCAACACTAATGTCAAATGATGCAAGCACTCATCGAAAGATGAACCAAATACTGAAAAATCATCCATAAAGACCTCTAAGAACCGTTCTACCATATCAGAAAATATCCTCATCATACAACACTGAAAAGTTGCAGGGCATTACATAGACCGAAAGGCATGCGTCCATACGCAAAGGTACCAAAGGGACAGGTAAAGGTGGTTTTTTCTTGGTCTTCTGGTGCAATAACGATCTGATTATAACCGGAGTAGCCATCTAAGAAGCAATAGTGACTATGTCCAGCTAATCGCTCTAGCATTTGGTCGATAAAAGGAAGGGGAAAGTGATGCTTCCTTGTGACCTTGTTCAATTTCCTATAGTCAATACACACACGCCATCCCGTGGTCACTCGGGTTGGGATTAATTCATTATTATCATTCTGGACTACAGTGATACCTGATTTCTTGGGGACAACCTGAACAGGGCTGACCCAGTTACTATCTGAAATTGGGTAAATAATACTCGTATCTAACAACTTAAGCACCTCTTTTCGAACTACCTCTTTCATGTTAGGGTTCAGTCGACGTTGCATCTTCCTAGAAGGCTTGGAGTCTTCCTCTAAATGAATCTGATGCATACACACAGTAGGACTTATACCCTTAATGTTTGTTATTGTCCACCCTAAAGCTTCCTTATTGTCTTGAAGTACATTTACTAGCCTACTTTCCTGATCACTATCCAAATTGGAAGCTACAATCACAGGTAAAGTCTCAGATGGGCCTAAAAACACATACTTTAGAGTATCGGGTAGTGGTTTAAGGTCCAACTTTGGGGGCTCTTCTAAAGAAGGAATTAGGGTAGTCTCAGAAACTGGTAACGGTTCGAACCTAGCTTTCCATCTATCAGTGTCTAACACAGGGGTAGAATCTAATAGAGCATTCACCTGTTCAATAGTGCTATCATCGTCAAAATCTAAACCAAAATGGGATAGACAACTTTCTAATGGGTCTTCAGACAAGATGTTTGGTAATGACTCCTGAACTAAGGCTTCTATCATGTTCACCTCCTCAACACATGTGTCATCTAGCTCATGAGGTTGCTTACTGACATTAAAAATGTTCATCTTCATAGTCATATTACCAAAAGATAAACTCATCACACCATTTCGACAGTTAATGATCGCATTAGACGTAGCTAAAAATGGGCGACCTAAAATCACAGGTATCTGGTTCTCTGGGTCAGGGACAGGTTGGGTATCTAGGACCACGAAATCCACTGGATAAATAAACTTGTCGACCTCAATAAGAACATCCTCGATAACACCTCGAGGGATTTTAACAGACATATCAGCTAACTGCAATATCATCTGAGTAGGTTTCATTTCACCAAGTCCTAGCTGTAAGTATACATGGAATGGCAGTAAGTTCACACTGGCTCCTAAGTCAAGTAAATCTTTTTCTACCCGGAAGTTACCTATTGTCCAAGCAATGGTAGGAGAACCTGGGTCTTTGTACTTTGGAGTTGTGGTGTTCTGAATGATTGAACTTACGTGACTAGCTAAAAAGGCTTTATTATGGACGCTAAGTTTGCGCTTTCGCGTACACATATCCTTAAGGAACTTTCCATAAGCAGGAATTTGCCTAATTGCATCTAATAAGGGAAGGTTTATGGTAACTTGCTTAAAAACCTCCACTATGTCATTAAAGTTCGATTCCTTCTTTGTTGGTACTAATAGCTGAGGAAATGGGGCTCTAGGCCTAAAATCAGACCTTTCAGGAACCGAATTCACATCATTAGAAACTTTATCGGTCTCTTCAGCTACTAGTCCTGAGAGGTGAGATCATGAGGGGTGAACTACAGTATTTTCACTATCGGGCATGGTTACCTTATTGTATACAACTCTACCGCTTCTAAGGGTTCTAACAACATTCAATTGATTCGATGGTTTTGCACCTAATTCATGAACTCCTCTAGGTTTGGGTTGTGTTTGACTAGGAAACTTACCTTTTTCTCTCAAAGAATCACTTATCAGACCAACCTGGGTTTTTAACTCGGAAATAGCCTGACTATTTTCTTGTCCTATCATGTTACTAGCTTGTAGACTCTGTTCTACGGATAACTGGAATTTTGCAGTTTGTTGAGTTAACAAGGCGAGAGATTCCTCTAAACTTAGGATTTTCTTATCTGACTGATTCTGAAACTGAGCTAGTCCTGAAGGATTCTTAGTATAACCGAAACCTGGGGAGCATTAGAATTACTAAACTGACCTTGACTTTGGCCCTTAGACCACGAAAGGTTCGGATGGTTTCTCCAACCAGGATTATAGGTTTCTGAATATGGGTTAATCTTTTGAGGGTTATCAAATCTAGTGTTATTATAAAGAGCATTGGCCTGCTCTTCAATATTCTGGCCTTCCCAAAAAGGCTCCACTCTACCACTAGTATGGCCCACTTCTAAGGCTTCTAACCTTTTTGCTATAGCAGCAATTTTGGCATCTGATTCATAGCCTCCTTATACCCTATTAACGTTTCCTCTACTTACAAGAATTATTTTCTGGGGTGCCCTCCTATTTTCCCATTGCTGGGTTTTTTCGGCGATTTCATTAAAAAATTTTATCGCCGCATCAACAGTTTGGTTTTCAAATCCACCAGTGCATAGAGGCTCAACCATGGTCGTTGTGGAATAATCTAAACCCTCATAAAGGATCTGGACTAGCCTAACCTTTTCTAAACCATGATGAGGACACTAGGATAATAAATCATTGAACCTTTCCAAATACCTATATAAAGATTCTCCCTCTTGTTGTGAAAATGTGCATATTTGCGTCCTAATAGACGATGTTTTATGCCTAAGGAAAAACTTATTGAAAAAGGCATATGTAAGTTGTTCATATGTCTCAATCGACTCGGAGTCCAAACTATACAATCACCACTTGGCCTTATCTTTCAGGGAAAATGGGAATAACCTAAGTTTCAAAGCATCATCATCTAAGCCTCTAATTCTTAGGGTACTACAAATTTCCTCAATATCCCTAACATGGTAATAAGGGTTTTCATTTTCTTTTCCTAAAAAGATTGGGAGAATCCGTAAGGTCCCAGGTTTCAGTTCATAGGGTGCCTCCATTTCAGCTAACTTAATACACGAAGGACGGGTAGTCCTAGTTGGAATCAACAAAGCTTTCAAAGTTGCCATTTCTGGCGCTATCGGAGCAACATGGATTCTCTCCTAAGTCAAAGAACGTTCAAGAACATACTCTTCAAAAGCCGGACTTTCTAGATTAAGGTAATCGAGACGCTTCGAACTACTAGGTTTCTTTTTAACAAATCTACCTAGTGCGTCTCTTTTACGTTCAGGCATACAATAGAATTTTCTAAATTGAAAGGGTAAGCAAACACAGATGAAGGCCGACTCAACCAAATCAAACCTATTGATTTCTAGCAAACAAAAAGCATGATGGCTCCACTTAGATTGTTTCTAGACCAGCTTCTAATCCTTCGAACGTGAATTCGTTACAATTTAAGCAAACCCCTCTGGAATCAATCCGAGTTAACGTAAGTTGAATAGAGGCGAGGGAAGCTCGGTGGAGCTTTGATACCCAAGGCCTCACCGGTATTACCAGGCGGCGCAGTCACGCATTCAACTTACAGAAACCGTCACGAACTTCGAAGTATGCTTAAAAGAGTAACCAATATTTTTCGAATGACTTTCCTGTTAAGCTCGTTACCCTATCGTTCTCATTCTAGTCAAAATTTTAGGCTTAGGTTCGCGTAGGTTACGTGTTCCTAAAGAGGGCAAGAAGAGAACGGTGATGAAATCCGAACCCTTATCTTGTATGGCCAGGCCTTTCCCTTTACTAGAAAAATAAATGTCTGTATTCAGTCCTCAACATATATGCATACGAAGGAGTCCAGTAACTCGCTGACAGGGGATTCACGAGTGTTTAGAATCTTACCTCCCATTCCAGACGGGGGATGAATCGGTTGTAGTCGACTCGGGCCACTGACTCCGATGTCTAGTGTACGGACCCAAGGTGCAGATACAATATCGTAATTGTCCTCCTTCTCTGCAAACAGTTTATATTTAAAGTACCCTTCCATAGGGTAATAAAAAAAATGTCCCAAAGTCCAAAAGTCCAAAGAAAAATTACAAAAATAATAAACCCTAATACAGTTTTTTTTTTTTTTTTTTGAAAAAAATAAACAAACCCTAAATTAAAATTGTCTAAAAAAAATTGTTTTCTTTTCTGTTCTTTTTGCTTTAATCTTTAGCTCCAAGTCTTTATGAAATCACCAAACTCCTTGGCTCAATTTTCTTTATGATCCAGAACCTGTAGACACAAGATAAATACCCAAAAACATAAAAAAAGACAAAAATAATAAAAATAAAATAAAATAATAAATAAATAAATAAATCTAAAACCCTAAACACAAGTCCGCGTCGGCGGCGCCAAAAATTGATGTGATTTGTAGATAGTGGTAAAAGTGGTTCGATTCTTAGACTTGTGAAGGATATTAATTAGACTTAAAACCTAATATTAAAATAGAAAACTCACTAAAAATTATAGCAAACTCAATCAAACATGATATCAATACTAAAAGAAACAATGAGGCTAAGATTCCACTATTTTCCAAGTTCAAAGTGATTAAACCAATACTTATATTTATGCAATTTTCTTGTTTAATTTGATTCTAAAATATTGCAACAAGTAGATTTTCAAAAGTAATAATTGTAAACACCAAGTATGAAGCATCAAAAGTCTTAAAACTGAGCATACTCCATCAAAATAGATCACAATCACTCAAATAAAAATCATATTCAATAATATTTCAAGGCAAATAATCATATAATTATTGCAAATAAAAAGATAAAATAGAATATACCACTTTTTGTTGGAAAAATAGCTTCCTCTATCGCCTCAGCAATGGGGTTTAACTCCTCATATTAATCATGATCTCAAAATATGTGTTTGTTGCTCAAAAGATGATTAAAAGAGTGAAAAGTAATAACACAGACTGTTTGCAACAGTGTATTGGTGTTGCAAAACAGCTGTTACAATGGAACTGTTACAGAAAAACTGTTGCTTTGTCGCTGATTTAAGACTGCCCTGAACAGCTTAATGTCTTCAGCTGTTAAACAACGACACTTTTTTGCGACTGTCTTCCGAGGGTCAGTGTTCTTCAGTTGTTCTTCTTCTTCAACAACAACAGCAGCAGAAACAGAGTTTGGTAAAGCTCTGGTTTCTTCTTCTCTGGCTCTCCTTAGGTTCCCAAACTCTCGACACCTCTTCTATATGACCCAAGACATCTATTTATATCAAAAATACTGATTAAATCTCTCCCAAATCTTCCAAAATCTCTTTCCTTCTCTTCACGGCCAAGTTGCGACAATTTCTTGTTTTAGGATTTCTACGCGTTTCTGAGCTTTCCTTTTTATTCTAAACTCTTCCTTAGATAGATACAAATCTTTGGGAAAGTTTACAGCGTTTTAATCACTTTAAAATTCCCTAAAACAGGTCATACACGTGACTTTCCATATTTTATTGTTATGAGAAAAATCCGTCGTTTGAGCCCATTCTAATCGATTTAAACACCCATATCAAATTCCTAGACCCATAAGGAGTCTATCCTATGAAAATCAGAGGTTTAATCGACCTCAAACTCCTCCAAATCACGATCACCAAAACTGTTCTTTAACTGCACTATTTTCTCGCCAATTTTCTGGTTTTTGAATGTTGAAGATGGTTGCCCCTTATCCAGAGTAGGGGTGCGATTAGCAGATGCTTGGAAATGGGATGCCCCTTAGTAATTAGGTTACCCCTTATCCAAAGTGAAAGTCTGAGTAGTAAATGTCCTCTGGGTGCTTTCCGACAACTTTTCGAGCCAATTTTTTCCAAAAATGTTTATTAGACAAAAATACCTATAAATAATTAAAACACCATAATAAGTACAAAAATGAGCCCTAACAATGTATAGAATCGGACACATAAATGTGTCTATCAGATAGTCTCCCTTAAAATGCGAAAAGTCAACGGAGATGTTTTCACTTCTTGGAGTACTTCTTCCAGCCTTGCTCCTGCATGGACAGTCTTCAGTCGTTGTATCTCCTTTCGAATTTTCTCCATTTGCTCCATGATCATGTTCACATTGTGAGCATCTCTAGAAAATGTATCATCATAATAAGATTGAGATGGCGTATACGTTGGATCCACTTCATTTGGATCATGAAGCGTTTTTCTCGTTCTCCCTGGTGGGTTATCCTTTTCTTGGTTGAGACCCACCCTTCGTCTTCCTGAGATGGCTCCGTTCTCACCCTTCTTCAAAGGAGGGTGAGTTTGGGAACCCTCAATTTGTACTTTCAGCATGTCTTTCAGGTTCTGGTTCTCCTGAGCCATTGCGTGCATTGCGTCCTCATGCTCTTTGTTACATAGTAGCAAGGATGCTACCTTTGTTGTTATTTGTTCTTTTTCATGGTTTCCACCACCCTGAGGAGTGTTGTCAGCTGGGTCCTTAGAGCCATTCACGCCGTTTTCTATTATTGGAGCGTCAGGATCGAGTTGTATTGGAGTTAGGTTTCCCAATCCTCGTCCCGTCGGGGATAAGGTTCTGGGTAACCCTTTGTCGACCGTAGGAGGCTTCGTGACGGTATGCCGTTCCGGTAACGGCATGTCGTACAGTGGTTGCACTCCTGATGTTTTCCCCATCCCCTCAGTAAAGGTAGGTGGTTTTGTAGCAGCCATATTTCTTGTTATCTCGCTTTTTCCATCCTCTGCTTCATTTATTTGTTTTGTTCGTGATGGATTTTGAGATCTGCCTCTTGTAACAGCAGGTCGCGAGTTTATTGGTACATCATTTGGTTTCTGCATGTCTTCGGATCTTTTCTACCCTGCGGACACAGAAAATATAGATAATCTTGCTACTCGGGTGTCTTCGTTAAAAAAGTAGCAATTAATGCTTTGACACAGAAGACGGCTAAGCAACTTTTTCAGAAAAGTACTTGAATGATGTCTGAAAAGATAGGTATTTAATGTTTTATGACAACCTTGTAGAAAACAACCTTAAACGTTGAAAATGATTAAAAAATGGTGTCAAATCATAAAAAGGAAGATGCATTAAATGCTTTGTAAGAAGTTTTCTCCTTAAATGGTCGTTGAGATTCCCTAGTATTCAAAGTTGCTCAGATCTAAAAGGAGATGTTGTCGAAAAAAGTTAGTTTAGTACAAAACAAAAATTTAACCTTTTGTGAAAAAATTATTGATGAAACTTTGTAGATCTGATGGGTTGCAAGTCTTTGGAGGCTATGAACTCAAAGATCTTACGTAACTTTTGGATGAACGAGTCATTAGGAAGTGATATCCATCCTTGTTGTGCTCAGATCTCTTCGCTAATGAAGATAGCGTATGCTAAAAAACAAAAGGATCGAAAAAACTCAAGCTGTTGAGCAAAACCTTCTAGCGCCAAACTGTGACTACTATTTTTCCCATAGTCTACGTAATGTATACAGATCAGAAAATCGTATACTAAGTAGTATGAATACCTCTGTTGAAATGTCGATGCTAAGTAAATAAATGGTACTCAATATCAAGATGATAACAAAGAATAATAAGTAAAGAAACTAAAGATAAGTTATCATAAGACACGAGAAATTACGTGGTTCGACTATTTAGTCTACGTCCACAGGGAAATGAGTTGGTGTTTGTATTAAATTTCGGTGGTCACAAAAGATCTTAAATGCTTCCCAAAGTAATAGAGAGAACTCAATTTGTTATATCTACTTAAGTTCTAAACATTAAAGAGGTATAAGCTTAATACTAGATCTTCTTCTCCTAAGAATTGAATGCCCTATTTTGTTGGTGAAGCTTGGTTTTTATAGCCCCATCGACTCCAGGTATATCTCTGTTGTCTATGGGTCCATCGTTCCCTGATACACCTTCCGTACGAATGGTACCTTCGTTCACCGTGTGTATTCTCCAGTCGGACTTTGACACCTCAGATTGTACCTTCGTTCACCGCTGTCCTTCTCCAATCTGGTTCTGCCACATTATCTCTCCACGTTCTTGGATTATGCGTGTGGATAAGAGATTTGTGCATTTAATGCTGATTAGATATGTCATCTACCTCTATCGCCTCGCTAGATGCCTCCCTCTAGCTTTAGGTTTTACTTTATCCATCTTGACTGTCGAAGCACTTCTCCTTGGGGGAAGAGAAAGTAGATCTACGAAGGTATCTTCTGTTGCTTAGATACTTCTGTATAGAGAGGGATGTGTTGTTATCTTGTATGCGGCCGTCAAGATTGTGAAACGTGCTCTGCGAAATATTGGTATTCACATAGTTAATCATGCTAGACCGGATGTTGACTGCTAGCGACCGTTAGTTGAATCAGATGGACCAGGACTTAAGTGAATGGTCTTGTTTAGTGGACTTGGGCTTCGGCATAGTTTTCCTATTTTGGTGAATTAGACCCTTTTGGTATGATCTAGCCTTTAGTTCCTTCTACAAAGTTGTAGATACTAATTAAGACATGGCTAATGGAATATAGAACCAAC
This sequence comes from Papaver somniferum, assembly GCF_003573695.1. Classification (NCBI taxonomy): domain Eukaryota; kingdom Viridiplantae; phylum Streptophyta; class Magnoliopsida; order Ranunculales; family Papaveraceae; genus Papaver; species Papaver somniferum. The sequence goes on from NC_039363.1 coordinate 112,794,854, forward strand.
CTAGATGGATTAGTAAACCTCATATATGCTAACGATAGATGATGAAAAGGTGTAGAACCATAAATGGGCTTAGAACCATTAAATATTTAACTTAGCCTATAACTAGAGAATTATATAAGATTATATTATGAATCTTGTATGAGCCTTTTGGCTAATTTTAGAGTGCTTGTGTGATTAACAGTTAGTCTTTATTAACAACGATCGATTCAAATGATGAACCAATGGATTGAGAATCTTGAGGTAGGCGAGGCTTGTCTTCGGAAAAGCTGGGAACTCTTGTAACTCTCTTGTAATCATTAAATTACTTTAATTGGCAAGCATGATGTGTCTTATTATTAATTTTGAACATGTTTAAATGTAATTATACGTTCTTATGAAATACATGTTTGAGTGCAATTGGATGAGTATGTTGCATATATGCATTGGTTAGTCTCCTCGTGAGGATTATCTGTGTTCTCCACAGATTCTCGCTAAGCGTTTATAGGTGGGGAAGTCCACGCAATAGTACATAGGTGAAGATCGGTACCCAATATTACTATAGGTGAAACCTATAGATCCATAGACCCCAGAAGTTGTCTGGTGGAAGTTGTGGGTTGTTATTACTATTTTATACCTATTTTACTATAGGGGGAACGACTCTCTGCCTTGAGGGTACTTGCGGAACACATCAGGGTATCACTGGGTAGCGGGGAATTATAGGCCCCCAGCTATCGAATATATACGGGGATATTGGTTGTTTGCATAATATGCTAGATTGTTCGGTCTTAGTAGTATGACTAGGTTACTATGATCTCGACTCAAGATGAAATTCTAGGTTCCTGGTAGGATGGGACCTATTGGGAACCTGTAGTGCGGGGTCGAGTCATATTAATCAAACTTTCTTGTATATTCTAGACTTATATGGTGGCATCCGAATTTATGAGGAGTACGCATTCCACGAAAATATCATATGGTACCTGGATTCCTGCTATCATTTGAGATTAGAGTTATTCTAGCATCTTCTCCTTATTAAGTGAGACGAGGTTGGGATGACATATGTTTAGGTTTATTTATTTCATCTTCGTAGATCTGTCCGGTGGTGGATCCTTTTTAGATATTGTAAATGGACACAATATCTGGGGAGGTGAGTTGGAGTAATCTTCGACTTTGTGTTGTGTGTAAGTGATGTACAAATATTTTCTCTAGTAGAATTGTGAAGTATGTTAGTGATTACTTGAATGTTATAAAGGTATCCACTGAGCCCCTTTTTGGGATGATGTGCTCACTCGTTCCCACTTCAGTTTTTATTGCTTATAAGAAAGTATGCAAAGGCAAGACAACAAAAATACAAGATCAGTGGTAATTCTGCAACAACACTAAATTCGACATCAATTTTTTAGTTAACTCTTTTGTTCTAGTTAGGAGATCAACTATAATTTGGGCAGCAAATGTATCAGCTTTTTTTAACAAATATTCAATTAAACACGCCTGGACAGGATATGACTTGTGCGCTATCTTAACTTATTTGAATATCCAGAATTGGAACCAACATGTAATGGATTATAGATCCTCTAATTATGGTCGGCATGGACCAATGTTATCTGTAATACGAGGAAAACCTCTTTTTCTATGAAAATAAATAAAATGAAAGACACATTTCTCCGGACTTAAAATTCTAATAAATTTCATTTCGTCCTATCGTAGAAGTCGGGACGTTGTTACGGGACCTTTCTAACCTTAGCAATAAAAGTACTTGATTCGTGAACTCGTATCCGTCTCAGAAAAAAAAAGACTCAAATTCGTATCACAAGTTCCTAATTCACTACGTCGATCATTGTAGGATGATGTATACATAGAAATAGCTGAAGGGGGGGGAGGGGGGGGGGCGTTTACCCTATCTTATGCTTTGGTCAAAGGGGTGGTATACATATATGACAATCTTTGCTTTTGTATCTCTCGAATATATCCCCATTTCTAGTTTTGGTACCAACCCTTATAATTTGCCGATGGATCGCTCGAATATATCCCCATCGCTGGTTTTGGCATAGCCCTTATAATTATGTAAATGGAGGTATAATACATGGCAAGTATTCCACAAACAATCCTAACTCAAGGCAATGGGGAGGTATATATCCCCATTGCTTTTTTCGTGTGGCTTATTCATCATGGCGCAATCCTAACTCAAGACAATCTTGCGAGAAGGGGACGGGTATTTGTATATAGGTGTGTTTTCTGCAAAAATGACTCGGAAACCATCAACCACCTGTTTATGCATTTCCCTGTTATCAATATGGTTTGGATGTTTTTCATGCATGAGTTCTCGCGGGTCTGGGTATCAAACTACAATATTACTGACATTTTCATATGCCATTGGATGCAAGGACTTAGTGAGAATGGTTTGTTGTTGTGGGAGCTTTTACCTTTTGCTTTTGTTTGGAGTGTGTGGAAACAAAGAAACTCTTGCATCTTTGAAGACAAGGAATACTCGCAAGATAATCTTACAAGGAAGATCAAGTCACTGCTGCTTTACTGGAATTCTACCAATGTGTCTTTCAGAGGGATCACCTACCAAGATCTTCATTACAATTGGGCACTTATAGTGAATAGGTTGCACTAACTTATGTTCTTGTTGCTTTTGCTGCTGTTTGTGCTCACCTTTGTGCATTATGGTGGGGTTGTTCTCTTTTTGCGAGGGTGTTGATTCCCTTTGTAATTCCCTTGGCTATTTCTGTATATTCTTTCTTTCTTCTATAAAATTTTTTGTTGAAAAAAGTATTACACAAACAAAATGCAATCCGTTTTGGGAAATTTTGAAGCGAATGCTAAGAGTCGGTTCGTGAATTGTAAGATTTAAAAACTATGTTCCATGGCAATGGACAACTTAAAACATGTTATCTATTTGTACATATTTTCATAAACAGTAACTTAATTACATTCCGTTTACTTATTTATTTATTTTTTTCATAGAAAAAGGAATATATTAATTAAGAAAATAGTACATAAGATTTGCAAGATCTTTTTTTCGAAGATATTAGTTGTCACACTAGATTTAGAATTTTTTTGCTGAAGTTCGGTTGATAAGTGCTGAAAATGCCTTATAATTGCTTCTTTTGCAATGTAATCTGCTGCATAGTTGTATTTCCTATTTATATATTGCACCTTTGTTTGGGAAAGTTTTTGCATATTTGATTGAATCCTTTTTATTGTGTTTTCTGCACTCCAATCTATATTACTGCACTCCTTGTTGATGGTCTCTGCTAGCGCTTTGCAATCTATTACCAATGTGACACTAGAAAGAATATTCTCACTTAGCCAGGAGGAAGCTTTAAGTAAAGCTTTTGATTCTGCATGAATAGCCGATCAAGCTCTGTCTGATCCTGCTGCAATGTGCAAGAAAGTCTCGGTGTCCACTGAATAAAGTATGAAAGCATATCCCATTGAACAATCTTCTTTTTTATAGGCCGCATCAACAAATATTATCCAGTCCGAATTTAAGGTTGACCATTTATCCTTGGAATCAATACTACTTTGAACCCTGTTATTCTTTTGTATATTCTGTTGAGGGTATTTTTGTATGAATTTCTTGGCTTCCTCTATAAGATTATTTGGATTTGGACTTATTTTGTCGAATACAACTGAGCACCTATATTTCCATATGAACCAGGAGATTGTCGCTATCTTGTCCGCATAGATCTTTAAATCTGGTGTTGTAATCCACTCTTTAATCCAGTTTGCTATAGAGTCTGCATTAAATCTTGTGTTAACTTCTTCCAACGAGAATCCAAACCAAATAGCTCTAGCAAATGGGCAGTATTGAATCAAGTGTTGTTCAGTTTCTTGGACTTGTGAATTGCACATTGGGCAATCCGTATGGAAATATTTATTATGTGCTCTGAGTCTTGCATTTTTTGGGAGAACTTTCTGAGCTAGTTTCCAAATAAATAATTTTATCCTTGGAATTACTTTAATTTTACAAATCCTTGGCCAAGGAAAATCACTTGAACTGTTGTTTTCTTGATCTTGGGTTGCAAGGTGGTTATAGACATTCTTCGCTGAAAAGGTTCCAGAAGAGTGGTGTTGCCATCTAATTTTGTCTTGTTCTTGACTATTTGGTGATATGGCTAAGATTTTTTATTTTATATTAGAGGGGAAGAGATTATCTAGTTTATCTTGATCCCATCTGTCTTCTTGAGTAATCAGCTCACTTACCATTTGAGGAGTCGGATCTGTAATATTAATGGGTTTTCGGATTCTGTCTTTTGAAGGCACCCATTTATCTTCCCAAATTTTTGTTGAGGCCCCATTCTTGACTCGCCAGACAAAATTACCTTTAATAAGGTTAGACCTTTTTGAATGCTAGTCCAGATCCAGGATAGGTTTGAAGTCCTAGAATCTTCTAAAGGGTGATTATTAGGAAAATATTTGGCTTTCAGTAATCGAGCCCAGAGTTGGTCGTGTTCTGAGATAAGTCTGCTAGCTAATTTAGTAAGGAGGGGAATATTGAACTGGTGGGTTTTTTTTATTCCAAGACTTCCTTGTGAAATTGGTTTACAAATACTGAGCCAAGCTTTGAAATAACCTCCTTTACTCCTGGGATTATTCTTGTTCCACCAGAAGTCTCTTTGTATTTTATCCATTTTGTCTAGAGTTTCCTTGGGAAGATCTAAAATTTACATTTGGTAAGTCTGGTAGCCTTGGAGAACTGATTTAATTAGCATTGTTCTTCCTGCTTGAGATAATAATTTTTATTTCCAACCCTGAAGAGTATCATAATACTTTATCAAAAAAGAGGGGAGTTCCAAGATATCTATCATTTTTAGTCATCAAAGGAACTTTTAGGATTTTTGCGATGATTTTCCCATGTTTTGGATGAATCCTATGGCTAAAGTAGATTCCTGATTTTTGAAGGTTGGCCTTTTGTCCTGTAATCTCTCCAAATATGGATAATATATCCAAATTTTTAGCTTCCCCTAGATCAGCTCTTGTGAATAAAAAGCAATCGTCTGCAAAGAAAAGATGGGATATATTTGGGGCATTTTTGTTTATTTTAATCCCAGAAATTTTCCTTTCATGAACTTCCTTTTCAAGTAGTCTAGATAGCACCTCCATGCATATTAAGAAGAGATAAGGGTATATGGGATCACCCTGTTTGAGCCCTCTTGAAGTTTTGAAAGTTGGACACGGGGAGCCATTTAGGAGGATGGAAAAAGAGGTGGTGGAAATGAATTGCATTATGAGATTAACCCAGACATTGCTAAATCCTAGCGCTAGGAGGGCTGATTTAATGAAGTTCCATTCCACTCTGTCAAAAGCTTTAGAAAGATCTAGTTTTAGGGCAAAGTGGTCTTTTCTAGCTTTCGAGGTTTTCATTGTGTGAATAAGCTCATGAGATATGATGATATTGTCAGTGATTTGTCTTCCGGGTAGAAAACATGATTGGCTAGGGGAGATTATCTTATTAAGAATTGGTTTAAGACGATTGGATGGAATTTTGGAAATGATTCTGTATATAGTATTACTCAGACTAATGGGTCGGAAATCCGCAGGGGTTTGTGGTTGGATGTTTTTGGGATAAGGGTTATGAAAGAGCGATTTAGATTCGGATCTAATGAACCTGATTTAAAAAAATCTTGGACTGATTGAGTTATATATGGACCCAAAATAACCCAATTGGCTTTTAAAAAGCCCGGTTGAAAGCCATCTGGCCCAGGGGCTCCCCACCGATTCATATTAGATAAAGTATTCCAAATTTCTTGTTTTGATGGAATAACAGTTAGGAAAAAAAATTCCTCTGCAGAGATACAAGGATCTATAATATTGGATAAGTCTTCCATGTAGTTGGTAATCTGCGATGTGCCTATCTGAGAGAAATGGTTTACCAAAAGGGTATTGATTTGATCTCTATCAGATAACCAAAGACCTGAAGGTTCTCTAAGGGAGTAAATTGCATTTATTCTCTTTCAATTTGAAGCCGCAACATGGAAGTATTCGGTGTTTTTGTCATATTCCTTGAAGAATTTATCCCTAGAAATTTGATGATAATAGTCATTTATTTTTTGTATCATTCACCTAATTCTGCTTGGAGTTTTTTAATTTTATCCAGGTTGGCAGAAAAATTTCCGGATTTATGTAAGGAATCAATTCTGTTATTCAAAGATTTTATGTTTTTGTGAATATTTTCGAAAACATTTGAATTCCACTGAGAAAGGTCTCCGGAAAGAAGTTGAAGTTTGGAGTAGAGATTTTTATTAAGACCACTGCTGGAACGGGGAGCCCAAGAATTGGCTACCAAAGAGGATAGAGTTGGATGAGAGAACCAGGACCTAATGCATCTAAAAGGTTTTTGAAGAATTTGTTTTTCTGGGTGAGAATCTAAAAGAAGCGGGGTATGATCCGAACCGACTGTAGGTGGATGACTCACCTTGGTATTAGGGAAATTATGTGTCCATTGGAATGACGTGAGTGCTCCGTCAATTCTCTCGCATATATTGGCATCACCTTGTTTATTATTTGACCATGTAAATGGAGATCCTTCATATCCTTCATCTTGAAGGCCCATCGAGTCAATCGGCTGTATTATGAATGACTTGCTGCTAGAACTAGATTTATTTCCGCCTTGCTTCTCGTCCTGGTCCACTATCATATTTAAATCTCCAATAAGGAGTCAAGGTTTGTTGATCTGCTGTGCAAAGTTAAAAATATAACTCCATTGTTCTATTTTGGCCTCTGATTCTAGTGCACCATAGACACAAGTAATTACCACTTCTGTCTCTCCAATTTTGGTATCGAAGTGGCACACATTAAGGTTTGATGCAATTAGCTTCATTTCTATGTTATTATGCCAAGCTATTGCTAACCCTTTTGCAATTCCAAGGGAAGGAACAATAAACCAATCAAAGAAATGGGATTTTTTAAAGAAAATCTTCATTCTAGCTAAAGGAGCTTTGGTTTCAGCTAAAAAAAACAATGTCTGGTTTGTAAGAATTGTTTAGATGGTTAAAGTGGTCTTGTGTGATGGAGTCCCAATACCTTGTACATTCCAAGAAAGGAGCTTCATTTGGAAATTTTGCAGAAAAGAGTTTGTTAGGAAAATAAAAGAGCTAAAGAGCCAGATAGAATGAAAACTGAAGATAAGAAGCACCTATAAAGATAGAGGAATATCAAAGGAAAAGCAGGGGAAATTACTGGGGAAATCCTGAAAAGTACAGCACGGAGTTTAAAACACAGGGAGGGACTATAAAAGTTAAAAAAAAACAGACCAACAAAACAGAAAGGAAGGGATACAGACCTGTGGAGAAGGGAATTAATCCAGTAGATTATATAAGGCTAGGGCTGCACAACGGGTAGGGTGGGTAGGATATGACCTATACCCGTCACCCTACCCGTTTACCGGCGGTTAAGAAAATCTTTACCCGCCACCCTACCCGCCAAATAATGGATAGGGTAGGATACGGTTAAAAAACTGGCGGGTAGGGTAGGGTTGGCGGGTAGGAATAGGGTATGTGCACTTCTAGGTAGGGTGGGTAGGATATGGCCTATACCCGCCACCCTACCCGTTTACTGGCGGTTAAGAAAATCTTTACCCGCCACCCTACCCGCCAAATAGTGGATAGGATAGGATACGGTTAAAAAACTGGCGGGTAGGGTAGGGTTGGCGGATATGGGTAGAGTATGTGCACCCCTGTATAAGGCCAAGGGGAACTGCATAGCTAAAAAAATAGGCCAAAATAATACAATGTCAGTCAATATTACACTGAATCCTACTGCTCAGAAAAAGAGTCACCAAGGCTCAAAACAGACTGAATGTAAGAACAAACTACAACTTTTAATGTCAGATAAAAACCAACCCTATTGCAGAAGTAAAACAAAATGAAACCCAAGAAGACAGCAAATGAGGGAGAGTTAAATCAAAATACAGTCCAAAAAAAGATTACAGACAATGAGGGGGAGACAGAAGTAAGAAACAGAAACTGGATTACAAAAGGAAATGGACTTTACAGATAATTACAGCTAAAAAACAAAAGGTGTAAAGATAATTACAAACAGGAAGGGAAAGTACAAACAATACAAATCAAAAAAACACAAAAAGTACATAAATTACAAGAAACAGGGAGCAAGCAAAAAAATACATAGGTCTAATGGTTTCCTGTTGCTAGTTTGCATGATATGGCATTCTCACTCAGTTGTTGAAGTTTGCAGCATTATCATCCCCTTGCACTGCAGCTGAATTGGAATGTTCATTAAACCACTGGTGAGGATGTTCCATAATAGTGACTGTAGGTTCAATAACAATAACATCTCTGGCTTCAGCTGACACTGGGTTCATTTCAACTTCATTTAGTCTCAATCTTTTAGGGACTGGCAAGTTATCTTCCTGAAAATACTTCTCCATTGTGTTCCAGTTATTCCAATAATCTTGCTCAGATGAAGACATTAGCTGCTGGGAAGATGATGCTTCATTCTTTGTTGTTGTCCTAACATAGCCTGGCAAGAAGGGATGAGTTAGGTAACCCATCATATGAGGTGCTGGAGAAGATACCCTTGGATAACTTCTATCTTCTTGACTTGCTAGCTCATCTTCTAATTCTTTTTGAAGGTCAGTGAAAGTTACCTCTGAAGCCAAAGAACTTGTTGAGTCAGAGGAGAGAGTATCTTCTGACCATTCCATACCTTCTTGCACCATAGCAGGCTGGAGCTCCAAGTTGTTCTGATCCTGGTCTTCCTGACGTTGAAGTTCTGCTTCATGTTGTTGTTGTAGTGTTGCAAGGTATGCATTCATCTCAGCCTGTTGAAGTTCTGCTTGTTGCATTTCAGCCTGTTGCTGTGCTATCTCAAATCTAGCGCAACCACTTATCTTATGGCCAATCAAGTCACGGAAACCACAAAAGAGAGTTGGAAATTTATGAAACTCAAAGTTTACCCTATTGAAAAAGCCTAGAGCATTTTCAGCATTGATTGAAAATCTGATAGGTTGTCTGATGTTTACCAAAGCTTTTACATTTATAGGAAACTTTCCATCGGGATGGCGGAGAGGAAACCCAAAGGAAGTAATATGACCATTAACAGAGAAATACCTTCTAAGGTTATCACTAGTTACTTGCTCAGGGAAAAGGTTGTGTATGGTTACAAAGAACATTTCCATAGTTGGGAACCAGTGACGAATATCATCAGTGATTTCAAGTTTTTTGATACACAAAAGATCCCCCAAAACTCTCCTAGTGTCTAAAGATAAAACACGATTCATCTCATGCTCATTTTCAAAACGAATAAGTAAAACAACAGTTCTACTTTTACTCCACCTTGGACTTTCTAGAGAAACACAAGAGCTTGCCTAATATCAAAGTTTTTTCTATTAGAAGGAATTGGTGCTATGAACGTTCCAAGAGTACTGGTCCACAAGCGCCTATTGTTTTGAAAACGGAAAGGTATAATTTGGCTTAGAACAAAATCATTACCATTGTTTAAAATCAGAGAGTCATGAAGTTGATCAGAAAGTTGTGAAACATCACCATGCCAAGCACACATGATGATACAAACAGAGTAAAAAACAGCTTAAAACCACAGGGAAATTGTATTTAGAATCAAACAAGACACAGATCAAAAAACCTAACTTGAAACTGAAAAAAATGCAGAGCATGAGATACAAACTACAGGTTAGTGACAAACCCACAACACAGAGTTTATATAGGGAAAATTTTGATTGATAAGCAAGGAAATCAGACTGACGCGGCAAAAATTTAGTTCCCAAAAGAATCATGATTTCTGAGCATAAAAAAATTAACCCAAGATTAGACAAGGGTTTAGAAAAAACAATCAATTGAGCAACAGATGTAAACCAAAGAGAAGGAAATTCGCCAAATGTCAAATAACGATTAAGAAAATCCATTAAACTAATCAGAATTTCTTAATAAACTCAATATGGTGAACTGAGTACGTTTTAATCCCAACTCTAGGTTAATGATTACCTGATTAGCCATTAAAGAAGTCTCTGAATCCGCCAGACAAAGCGTGTAGAAGTTGAATTAGGGATTGGATTAGATTTTGCTGCAGGGAACATAGTTAACTCCGTCTTCATAAAAAATTCTGTGAATCCATATTAAATTCTAGCCAACAGTAGCCACTAGGGCCTATAAACAGCTGATTAGCTGCTCATGAGGTGGAGAGATTTAACAAAATTGCGAAAATTCGAAGGAGATTTGGGGAAGAAGAAAGGGGAAATGGGTTATTTTTTTGGGTTTGTCCGTGGGAAAGCGAAAAGGATTTTTTTTTCACCCAAGCATCTCGTTTACTTATTCACAATAACAACAAAATCATATGGAAATAACCAACCTGGCTTGATCGGCGTATACCCAAATTAATTAGGGCATATCCATTTTATGCTCAACCATAATAGAAGGTTAAGGGGAGTCTAATATGTATAAAGTTACCAAATTGTCCTTCTCCTAATAATAACCAAAACCACCCATTTTGGGTTTTAGATCAAAATCTTATTAATTTCTTTCCTTCTCCTTTATCATCATTCTAATGATCAATTCCTTTCTCCTACTCTATATTTAGTCATTTTCAAATGAAAAAATATCGTTGATTATGATTTTTTTATTGTCAATTAATCCTTTCAAATTCATTCTAGTACTTCTTTTAGTTATTTGAATGACAAATTAGATCAGAAAATTTGAACTTGTTGAATTGTAGTTACACAGTCGGCATGGTATTTGTTTGTCGAGCATGCCGACTTTTCATATTTATTTTTAGTCGGCAAACTTATAGGATGAACAACATGCCGCCTTTTCATATATTATTTTTAGTCAGTAAGGTTATAAGATGAATAACATGCCGACTTTTCAAAGAGTTTTGTTTCTGAAAGCAATATTTACAGGGTCGGCACAGTATTCATCCTTATACCTTGCCGACTAATTATGCATTTGTAACATCTTTCTCTGTATGTCAAAAATCCTATAGTCGGCAAGGTATTTTTTGTCGAGCTTGCCGACTATAAGGTAGCCGGTAAGGTAAAAAATCAATAAGTGAAACATTTACAACAGTCTTCTGTGTGTCAAAAATAATATAGTCGGCGTCTTCTTCATTCACCGACCTTGCCGACCGGATATAGTCGGCATGTTACTCATCTGTAGACCTCGTCGGCCAGATATAGTCGGCATGTTCTTCATTCGTCGACCCTGTCGACTTTTCATAGTTTCAGAACTGAAAGTGTTGATTTCTTCTTTAATTTTGAGTATGATTTCACACATCAGCTTTGCCATCCCCTTTTTAGAAGTGTTTGGGTAGTATGTTTTCATTTTCGTTGCAAAAAAATTTCTCAAAACAAATTTTTTTCATCAAAAATCTTTCCACATGATTTCAATCAAAAACAAAATTTGATAACTTAGATTCATAAATTTTAATCTATTTAATTAACTCATCTAAATTCAATTAATTAACCTAATCGGAATTTTTAGTGTTAATTAAATCAGGATATATTAGCCATTTAGAAAATACAAGGTTAAGGAATAGCCTGTTTTACTTCAAAATGACCTGAATTTTGTCTCATTAGATATACCCTAATTAATTTGGGCATTACCCCGATCAAACCAGGATAAACAAATAGTACAATTTATATAGTAGATTTCAATTTTTTGATATTCATTAACCCATGGAGCTTTTTCTTTTCTTTTTCTGAATTTTCGTTGACCTAATGGGAGCGATAATATTCATTACAATAAAAAAAATTCAAATAGCATTTGAACAACACTTTCACCACACAATCACGCATTCGTCAAAATACAACAGTAGGTTTGCATAATTAGATTAAAAAGAAGGATTTAACGTGATGGCCCATTGGGGAAGAAGAAGGTGGGTCGGTTGGGAAGAAGATGGTGGTGGTTTTTAGATGCTAGTTGTGAAAAGCTTTTGTCGATAATAACTCTACAAAATTGATAGGTTTTTAGATGCTAAAAAGCTCCGAATATAAAAGTTCAAGCCCAAATGCGGACCGTTAGAAAACTAACCTGTCTGAAAAGCTTTTGGAACCCCAGCCCCCAAGAAACATAATGACTACCACAAAACCACCACCATTAACCAGCTACAACTCCTCAGAATCATCACGTTCATGGTGGTGATAATATTGGTGTTGATGGTGATTTTTAGCTTAGAGTTAATATCGTAAAACCTTACATATGACATGACGTCACTACGACCACTAGCACATTTATCGAATCATTCAACATGCCTACGTAAAAATTACCAAGGTATCTTTTTTCTTTATATACGCGACATTCCACGGAAAAACCCTCAATACTGACTGGAAACATCTACGCGCCAATGGCATACCATGTCAGCCACACTTCCGCGTCAAGGCATGCCGACCATGCCAGCCGCACCACGGTGCCAATGACATACCATGCGAGCCACATCTCCGCGCCAAGGCATGCCGACCATGTCAGCCGCACCACGGTGCGAATGGCATACCATACAATCCACATCTCCGCGCCAAGGCATGCCAGACACATCTCCGCGCCAAGGCATGCCAACCATGCCAGCCGCACCATAGTGCCAATGGCATACCATACCATCCACATCTCCATGTCAAGACATGCCAACCATGCCAGCCGCACCACAGTGCCAATGGCATACCACATGCCGTTGACTGCCAAACGAAGGGTTGCAACAATCAACGGCTACCCCTCCATCTGAGATGCAGATCTCAGTCGTCCAAGTTCGCCACCTAACGCATGGAAACTTCCGGCCCAAGGCCAAACATCACGGTTTTTCCAAAACCCTAATTTTGGCCGCGCCTAAAATATTCCAAAGCCCTGCCGGCCCTACCACATGTCGCTGGCTGCCAAACGAAGGGTTGCAAGAATCAACGACCACCTTTCCTCCTGAGATACGAATCCGAGACATACAAACTTGCCACCAAACGATTTGTGGAAATCTCTTGGCCACGATGCCAAAACCCTAATTTGGTCGTGCCAAGAGCATGCAAGCGTTGGAACCATGCCGCTGGTTGCAAAACGAAGGGTTCCGACAATCTACGGCTACCCTTCCTATTGAGATGCAGATCTCATCCGTACACACCTGCCACCAAACGACTCGTGGCAATGTCTTGGATGCGATGCTAACTCTTGGTCACGGCACCAACTTGGCTGCGATGCTAACTCTTTGGTCACAACACGAACCTGGTTACGATGCCTATTCTTTGGTCATGGCACCAACTTGGCTACAAACGCCAAATCCTTGGCCACGCCACATGTAGAAACATGTTACACGTTTTCCACGAAAACACTCGAGACATCAAAACATGTCACAAACTGGGGGATGCTCGTCAGGGTATTGGTCTGGCGGTTTACATCGTGCGGCTTACACTACGCCCGTTATAGGAAAGTGTCATAAGGGTGAGGCGGTTAGTAAATACAAGAAGTAATGTTGAAACGTTTTCTTCATTATGGAAACATCAATTCCAGGTGTTACCCGTTACTATTTTCTTCCATTTACTCAACCGTTTCCACTTCTTACGAGACCAGAGTACGTTTCGTTGTGACTTGTATAAATAGGTCTCACCTATTTCCACCAAAGACATGTTTTGGTCAGGAGAATACAACACTCATAAATCACTTGTCAGCTTTCCCATCTGTTAGATTTCCACTTTCTAATACAAGTCGTCAAACAACTATTCTTCCCGAATCAACTATTCTGGTCTCAACACTCTCTTCGCTTCCCTCCCTACACCAACCCTTCTCCTTCACTTTGTGACCGAACCAAGTCTGGAATTGTCATTTCTTGGTTTAGTCCGGATTTGTACAGATTTATCTCTCGAATCAAAGTACTCCCTTGCAGTACATTGTTTAGGGTTTAGACTCGTTTCTCACCCACACACTCGAAATTACCAAAATCAACAGAAACTGTTTTTACCCTCAAACAATTGGCGACCACAGTGAGAGATTAATTTATCGTTCATAATATCCATTCCCGATTTCCGATTCCATCTTTTCAACCCAGATATCGAGATGATGGAAGCAGACTAGTCGCCGCCTCGGTTATCAGACGACTCTGGAACGACTGGGGACTTAGGAATGATTGAGGACTTTTCAAATTCACGGCGCCGCCGCCCACAAAAACTTTGATTTACATCCGGGAGATCCATTTTGTTGGGATACTTTAAAAGCAAGTAAGTCTTGTCAGACGAGTTGCATGTTCTACTACCTAGAATTTTCACATAGATAGTAAAAACCGATAGCTATGTTATCCCCATGTTTCGTCCCATACCTTCTATTGACAACACAACGTTCACAACTCCATGACTCTTCTGGGGTATTTATGCCACATATAGTCATGACCAAAAACAACATTATTCTAAAAATAATTCATTCCAAAAGAATAATCCAAAACCCTCATAGGTAACAATTATCTATCAACCCAAGAATCCAGAAAACCAAACCATAAACTAGGCGCTTTGTTCGCCTTTCAAAAAAAAAAGCCTAAATAAAGAAGCTCAGAAAACAGGAGTACATTCAAGGAAAACCATCTAGTAATGGCTTACTCTTCTTGGAGAAATCCTCCTTCGTGCTTTCGAGAGCCGCCCGTTTCAGCTTCAGCTCCATGGAGAACCTTTCGATTTCCGCCTCCTGCTGTGCGAACTTATCCGTGGAAGGTCCTTCAGTCGGCGTGGTCTGCAACCTTTGGATCTCAGAGAAACCTTCAACAAAGCAGGGAACGTTGAACTCGTGGTCTACGCACACATCACGATGGAACTTCCATCTTGAGACCACGTCCTCAAAAACGGTATGGCCAGTCACTTTGCACATATCGTCAATCGAAGATAAATCTTCCTCCACACGCTTGACCGCCGCAAAACGACTAGTAACCTTTTTGGTTGTGGAAATATGTCCATACCTTTCCCATATCTTGGTATATAACGTCTCGTATTTGGCTGGCACGCTGAAGCCGCCGATCAACACATGATCTGGATAAGGAACTAAGTATGGAGGAGCGAAAATGGTACCCGCAACCGAACCGGCAACTGGAAAGGGAATCCTAACCTTAATAGCGCCAGCGGTCGATGGAGCACTCTCCACTACTTGAGCCGCGACAACATCTTCATCTTGATCGACCTCCATTTCCGGGCCGCCAGGCGCAGCTGCCACGGTTGGAGACAAAGCTGTATCTCCACAGTTTTCCGCCTCGGTGCCATCTTCAGGAGCGGGTTCTCCTTGCGATATCATGGTTTAGACATTTTTCAAAAAAAAAAGAGAGAAAGGAAGAAGAAGAATACGTGGAAGACTCACTGATTCACTTTCAGATTGACTAGAAGAAGACTTTGCGCTGCTGTTGGAAGAGATATTTTCATCATCACTAGATTCCGAGCTTTCCTCCTTTTCGAGCTCTTCTTCACCGCAAGAAGGCTTGGCATTGTCACCCTCTGCCGCGAGAGCCGCCGTTCTCTAAGGCTGAGCATTGCCACCCTTTGTTGCGAGAGCCGCCGTTTTCTGACTACGTGCAAGCTGGGCAAAGGAGTTCACGCCCAAGTTAAGGAATAAGGAAAGATTTTCAGTAACGAAAAAACTGTACAATTCGACTGAGTGGGCAAGAAAAATAATACATACCTGAACGTTGGAAGAACTGAAAGTCACAAGGGCCGTTGAATCTGGTCGAAAACCACCCGCGCGATCTTTCGACCTTCGCTCCTTCTTTTGGGGACTGTCCGTGTCCGTGTTAAGATATTTCCGTTTGGGCGAGGAAGGGTCCCTTAACAATGGATGTCTTTCTAAAGTTTCAGCAGAAGGCTTACTACATGTATTCTTCACTACGTCATTCACGAATCCATGAATGGCAAGGAACTCGTCCTGCCAGAATATGTTATACTTGGAAGTTGTTGTCGGATTTCGTGCCGAGAGAAAGAAGGGAAGACTTATACCCGGCGCAAGAGCACTAGCATCAAGAGAATATGGAAACAAGTTTTCTGGAACGGCCGACTGACGAGAGAGAGGGACTCCTTTGTCAAATCCCATATGTCGAGCCGCCCTGTCAATGTTGCAAGAGAATGCCTGACAAGATCCTCGAAAGAAAGACGGTACATAACCAGGCGTGCAACTTCGCATGAACACGACCTCGCCAATGCTCGTATTCTTTTCAGAAAGCAAAAATGTATTCGAAACAGAGGAAAAAATGTCTATTTGAACTATGGATCCGTGCACCGGAGCCCATGGATGAAAGTTGATTGTGTAGGAGTTGTCAAGGAAGTCAACCAGATTCGAGCCAGATCTTGGGCGCCTGTTCACCCAGCGAAGTATCCTAAAACCACCCCAAGACTCGGGAAGTAAAGTTAGCGATTTGGGAGCGCACTTCTCGAAATGTTCCCACAACCACGCTTGAACAAAAGCAACATGGACGTACGAGTCCACTTTCATGTAGCCGTTTGAAGCACACATGTCCACAACCAGATGATCCAAATGTGTGTACAGAGAACCGAGAAACAAGCCGCCAATGGGGAGAACAACATCTTTCGCTAATCTGATGGCAAACTTAATGAGACCATGTCTTATTTCCTTCTTACCAGAGCCGTCGTCAAAAATGTCCCTGGATAACCAAAGAACCAAGAATGTCGCGACATGAATTTCTTTTGATCTGGCTCCGACTCATCTAGGAACCATTGAGACACCCACCAGCTGTAGAAACACCTCGTCTCGTTTTCCTTCCGAACAAAACCTTTTGACTTCGCAACGAGAGCAGCGTGTATTTGTTCTTCATCTTAAGACAAGGTAATATCAAGATTCCATGTTATGGGAAGGTTCAGCAAGACAGCCACGCTTTCCTAAGAGACGGTCATTTCACCCCACCTTCATATGGCTGTGTGAGTGTCTGGACACCATCGAGAGACGAAAGAAACTAAGCTCGGGATATCTTTCCTGATTTGAAGCGCCGCAGAATCTATGACAGCGTCAAGGATTTGCGCTTTGATCAAATTTGCTTTTACGCAATCCTGACTTATCATGAATTGCATCCACTTGTCGAAAGAGCGCAACGGACTCGGACAGATTCTGAAGTCAATGAAAGAAGCAGGATACTCTTGCCTCTGAAGGCAAAATCGTATTACACAACCTGGTCGAACCGACTGGGTGTCTCCTTCACCCTCTGAACCGGTCAGGAGGATGGGCACGAACTTAGGATGATTTCTCCTAGCTGTGGCGGACGTTGTGAAAAATTCATCATCCATGTTTGGCTTAGAGCTGCCAATATTTTTCGAAGACGCGACAGGGATTTTCTCAGGTGACATCCTAACGAAACCATCTTAAGCTACTTACGCTTTCAACTACAACAAAAGAAAGGGGTATAAAAAAAATTACTACTAGAAGGAGGGTGCACGAAGATTACTTTATCAGCAATGAAGAATTCATTTCGGTTGCAAGCAACTTTATTTTCAACCACAAGTCGTAACACACATAACCGAAGAAATGGAAACTAGCGAACCCTATGTATCCACGGAAAGCACACTCCTTGCCAAAACCGTACCTCGCAGCGGAAAGTACGCGCCCGGCCAAGAAAGCACGTTCCACCGCGAAAATTATACACATGGCTACACCAAAAAAAAAAACCCTAAAATCTAGGTTTTCATGGGAAAGGAATTGGTGGCAGTCACCTGCCCGTGCAGGCCTACTATTGCATAATAACTGAGGTGTTTAACGCTATTGCGGTGTTCACGCTAAAATATTTCTACAAGTTCATAGAAGATATACCTATGGATAGGGTTTGCGCCAATAAATAAAAAAAAAAGGAAAGAGATTGAAGGAGAAACCCTGGAGTACATACCTGGAATGCTTGCTCTCTTTATTTCTACCACTCTGCCACCGGCACAAGGATGTGAGAACAAGGGTACAAAATAAAAGGGAGAGCAACCCCTTTTATAGGCGTGACACTTTTGTAATTTGAATAAGGAAAGGATTCCCTATTTGAGTCACGAATGGGAAAAGGCAATTGGGCTTGCAAGACAAGTCTCACGGTGCCCAATAGTCTGCGCCATGCCTTGCCTCACAGTGCCCAAACAGTCCGCGCCAGCTTTTCCTCACGGTGCCCAAAAGTCCGCGCCATGCCATGCTGGCACCGTGCCAAGATTTCGCGCCATGCCGAGCGAGCGCCATACCAAGCCAACATTCTGCATCTCAACCAGCAACCGCCCCTACCATTCTCATGGTCTAGCCAGCAACACCACATGCAGGATTTACGCAAGGCCGTCAACGCAAGAATCACGGATTCTCATAACACTCCCGAAAAGATTAGACAGATCTTCCTAATCATCTTTTCATGACTTGACATTTCGATTTTTTCCTTGCCTGTCACCATTTTATGCTTACCTCGCAATAATGCTCATGTTCTGAGCTAAGCAGGGGACTTAATGTTGATGGTGGTTATTATCTTAGGGTTAAAATCGTAAAACCTTACATCTGACATGATATCACTACGACCACACAGTGCCAATGGCATACCATGCCAGCCACATCTCCGCGCCAATACATGCCAACCAGGCCAGTCGCACCACAGTGCCAATGGCATACCATGCCAGCCACATCTCCGCGCCAAGGCATGCCAACCATGCCATCCGCACCACAGTGCCAATGGCATACCATGCCAGCCACATCTCAGCGCCAAAGCCATGACGGCCCTACCACATGTCGCTAGATGCCAAACGAAGGATTGCAACAATCAACGGCTATCCTTACATCTGAGATGCAGATCTCAGCCCTCCAAGTTCGCCACCTAACACATGGCAACTTCCGACCCAAGGACAAACATCACGGTTTTGCCAAAACCCTAATTTTGGTCGCGCCTAAAATATGCCAAAGCCATACCGGACCTACCACATGCCGATGGCTGCCAAACAAAGGGTTGCAACAATCAACGACTACCCTTCTATCTAAGATGTAGATCTCAGCCGTCCAAGTTCGGCACCTAACGCATGGAAACTTTCGGCCCAAGGCCAAACATCACGGTTTTGCCAAAACCCTAATTTTGGCCGCGCCTAAAATATGCCAAAGTCATGCTAGCCCTACCACATGCCGCTGGCTACCAAACGAAGGGTTGCAACAATCAACGACTACCCTTCCATCTGAGATGCAGATCTCAGCCGTCCAAGTTCGCTACCTAACGCATGGAAACTTCCGGCCCAAGGCCAAACATCACGGTTTTTCCAAAACCCTAATTTTGGCCACGCCTAAAATATGCCAAAGCCATGCCGACCCTACCACATGCCGCTGGCTGCCAAACGAAGGGTTCCAACAATCAACGGCTATCCTTACATCTGAGATGCAGATCTCAGCCGTCCAAGTTCGCCACCTAACGCATGGAAACTTCCGGCCCAAGGCCAAACATCACGGGTTTGCCAAAACCCTAATTTTGGCCTCGCCAAAATATGCCAAAACCCGACCCTACCACATGCCGCTGGCTGCCAAACAAAGGGTTGCAACAATCAACGGCTACCCTTCCATCTGAGATGAAGATCTCATCCATCCAAGTTCGCCACCTAATGCATGGAAACTTCAGTCCCAAGGCCAAACATCACGGTTTTTCCAAAACCCTAATTTTGGCCGCGCCTAAAATATGCCAAAGCCATGTCGGCCCTACCACATGTCGTTGGTTGCCAAACGAAGGGTTGCAACAATCAACAACCACCCTTCCTCCTGAGATACGAATCCCGACCATACAAACTTGCCACCAAACGATTTGTGGCAATCTCTTGGCCACAACGCCAAAACCCTAATTTGGTCGTGCCAAGAGCATGCAAGCGCTGCAACCATGCCGCTGGTTGCCAAACGAAGGGTTGCGACAATCTACGGCTACCCTTCCTCCTGAGATGCACATCTCATCCGTACAAACCTGCCACCAAACGACTCGTGGCAATGTCTTGGCTGCGATGCTAACTCTTGTTCACGGCACCAACTTGGGTGCGATGCTAACTCTTTGGTCACGGCACCAATCTGGCTACGATGCCTATTCTTTGGTCACGGCACCAACTTGGCTACAAACGCAAAATCCTTTGGCCACGCCACATGTAGCAACATGCTACACGTTTTCCACGAAAACACTAGAGACATCAAAACATGTCACAAACTGGGGGATGCTTATCAGGGTATTGGTCTGGCGGTTTACAGCGTGCGGCGTACACTACGCCCGTTACAGGAAAGTGTCATAAGGGTGAGGCGGTTAGTAAATACAAGAAGTAACGGTGAAACGTTTCCTTCATTATGGAAACATCAATTCCAGGCGTTACCCGTTACCATTTTCTTCCATTTACTCAACTGTTTCCACTTCTTACGAGACTAGGGTACGTTTCGTTGCGACTTGTATAAATAGGTCTCACATATTTCCACCAAATACATGTTTTGGTCAGGAGAATTGTAGATGGGACAAAACGAGTTGTTGTTTTTACGGAATTGAGGAGACAACCATACGGAAGAAACTCCTTGAACCGAGCGAACTGTCAAACCTCACACAGATGGACTGCAAGAAGGGAGTGCTTTGAATTCGAGATATCAATCTGTAGTACTCCAGCCTAAACCAAGACAATGACCGTTCCAGAGTAAACACGGTCCCACGACACCTTTCTCAATTTTATATTATTTCTTTGACGAAGGAAACACCATAAAACTGAGGAGTTTCCTTAAAACGAAAGATATTTGTTCAAATGAAAGGATTTTCATAAGATCAAGGAAAATAACAAAAATATAATAAAATATAAAACTGGGCATGGGACTGGCCACGGCACGGCCGGTGGCCCAGTCCTTCAGCGCCTTGGTCAATATTTTATTATTTATTATTTTCTTTCCTATTTTGCATAGGTTCATCGTCTCGTCGTATTTTGAAATACTCATTCGCGCATTCAGGTTTTAGTGCAATATTGTTGAACACACCTGCACCATTTGGGTCGGGGCTTACTCGAAAGTAGCTCAGATGCCCGTACGCTGAATATTTATTACTAACCCATGGAACTCTGTTGAGAAAACCATGAATTGAAGTAACGAAATATCATGAAAAACATTGAATATTTTTCAAGGATTCATTGAATGAATGTAATGATCTAGGAATAATTAATTAATGGCTCTATACTAGTATGATCGTCTAGGAGCATTAATTATTCAGGAATTGAGTGATATGAGCTTGTTGAAGCGTCATATTTCTTCTATATAGTCAGGGAAAAACATTGTTACATCCTGAAGATGTTATTGCTCTATACTAGCAGGCAAACTGTCTAGGAGCCGTCTAATCTTGCGATTTTATATGGAAGTGATCACTGAAATTGCTCAGTATTCATGAGATATGTCGTTGCCTCAGTTGAGAGACTACACATCTACATATACTCTGAGAGACAGTATTCTCAATCAGAGATTCTCATGGCATGAGTTTTCACGCTTTCTATAAGATACATGAGCCTCAATACCCGTTTATTGCTAGATCAGGAGCATATATACTTTATGGGTTTACGATTTTAGCCCTTGTCGAAAATCCACCATCTACATTAAGTCCCATGCTTAGTGAGGAATAGTCATGTTCCTCAGTCAGCATCAAATGGTGATTTTCCGATTACAAACAATATAAGCAATTGAACTTAGTCGTAAGTTAAGACGTTACCGGATTTTTGATGGTTCGAGCAAACCACGGCTTGAATGAAGATCCCAGTGTCATGATAGAGCATCGTCTAATGAACATAAATTGGTGTTGAACCGCTGATTTTGATGAGGAGACTTTGGTCGATGTAGGATTCATGGGCCGGGACCGAAAAGGAAATCCTTGTGAAATTAGGTTTTGGAAATAAAATTTCATATAAAAGGGAATAAATCCATTTTTTTTTAATTTCTCCCACACAACCGACCACCTTCATCTCTTCATTCTCCTCACGTCAACAGCAGGAGAAGAACTTTTTGTCGGAGCTCCGTCGTCAGTCGCCGTTGATCGCCCGTCCGGCCGACACCGACCAGGTAAGCGGATTTTTTTTCAATAGTTTATAGTTTATTCATGTTGATATTATATACATGTTCACATATTGAAAACCCTTGTTTTTAGAAAATGTATGTTCGTTCAATCGTCAATTTAAGAAACTAGTAATAATCCCTGACTTAGGAGAGATTTTTATAATATATAGACCTGTGTCCAGTGATAAAATTTTATTTATGAGCTTTCATGAGAACCAAAACTTTATCTTAAAAGATGTGAGCTTTCAAAAAATCGAAATAAACCCTCGTTTCAAAGACGAATGATACTACGATGGAAAAAAAAAAAATTTATAAAAACATTGTATGTTCATGGATTTTTTTTTTGATGAAACCGTGGAATATCCACGAAGTTTATTTTCATGAGCCTTGCCCATGTCAAAATATATATATATTTTTTTATTTTACGTGAGTTAATCACGTTTTATATATATACGTAAATATATGTATTATTAATATCAAAACTTGAGTTTTGTGTAATCCTTAGAAGTGAACAATTATTTATGATGAAATAATGTTTTAATTTTCATAATTCCATGGTGAATGCTCGCACAATATAAATATTCATGATTTTATGAAAATATGAGTTTTGCTCGTCTTTTGTAGATTCGAAGAAACGAGTAGGTTTTTGAAGTGTTAACTCTTACGTGCAATCACTATTGTTAGTTGGATCGTAAAAAGGTAAGAGTTGAGAATTACCATTTTGTAGATGCCTGCTTGAGCCTTTTTTCAATTACGTCATTCCACTGATATTTGCGTCTTGCATGAATGATATACTGAAGCATAGCCTTGTGTGTATGTTACATCTACCTTGCAAGGATGTCTGATTCCCAAGCCAATGATGCCTCCGGAGATGATACACGTGTGGATAATGATGCCTCCAGGGAGGATTCGTTCATAGAAAATGATGCTTCTAAGGATGATTCATGCATGGATGAGACTTCCATTGGTGAAGATGAGACCCCTGGAATTAAGAACGTTTCGAACATAGAAGATGCATTCTTTGTGTATCAAGGGCCTGAAAAGCGTCTCAAAACTCTAGCATTTCGTCTTCTGATAAATCCCAGAGAGGTTACTCAGAAGAAATTGGTGACTCCTCAAGCGACTATTCGGTTCTGTCTTGAACGAGGATATTTTTCTTCATCAATCATTGAATTCAAGCTTTCATGACGGCCCTTAGAAAAGTTTTCCGGGTGAGCGAGGTATATGCTAGGATTTCCTCATGTTCGAGCCAAGTTGCATGACGCACAAGTGATACGGGCTATACAGGCTTCTGGAGATTTGTTTATTTTTCACGATGCGCGAGGTATAGTAGCTCTACTTTCTCGTTGGTGTATTCCAACTCAGTCTTTCGTATGCAGATGGGGAGAGTTCACCATTACTCTAGAGGATGTAGTTGCTTTGCTGCATCTTCCCATCACGGGTAACTTTCCTGAAAGTCCTTCTTCATCAGAGGAAATTGCAATTTCTAACATCTTGACAGCCGCAATGGAGAAGATTAATAAGGAATCCATCAGCAAAGGTTGATATTCTCATTGGTTAATATATTGGTGGCCGAGAGATACTCCCTTGGAGTGGCCTGTTGAAGGTATGTTATCTATTGCTGCTTTCTTGTGTTTATGGTTGTCCAGAGATATATTTGAAGATGCTGGAAGTTTGTTGAATCCGTTCGTGATTCCCTTTGCGATTAAGATGGCTCAGGGTGATCAACTCCCAATAGGTAGTTTGTTCTTGGGTTCTTTGTACTCTAACTTGGACTCCTTGGTTTTAGACTCCAGTATCTCGAATGGTTTTATGAAGATTGAATGCTATGCCAACACAATGTTTCTTCAAGCTTTGATGTGGGAGCGTTTCAAGAATTATGCACCCATTCCACGCACCATCTTGCAAGGATTGAATGCTGATACTCGCCATGTTTTCTCTGAAAAATCCAATGCTAGGATTATGCGCAGGTCCATGAAGCAACCTCGACTCAAAACCCGTTTCGTTGACGTCTTAGTCCGTGAATCTGAATTCAACTTCCGCCCATGGGTATCAGTTCCACCTAATATTTCTCAGTTGACAACTTGTAATACTGAAGAGAGCATGACTTTGAAGTCTGGTGTTGATTTGGACGATGGAGAGAGGTCTTTTATGTTGAGTTGTACCCCTGGTCATCTGATATCGATAATACATAGTGAATTCTTAGTGGAAGAATACAATATTGATAGGGCTGATCGGAAAATGGGTATGGATAAGCGTGTCCCGACTTTTCGAAGAAGGAAACCCTCAGTTGAACAGCTCATGACCCATCTGGACCGCACACATATGGAAGGAAGTGAATTATGGTTCCCCAGCTGTGAGAGAATCACGTATGTAACTCCAAGTTACATAGACTTTTGGGATCAACAACTCAGGCGTTTACTTGATTTCGTGGGATTTGATCAACCTTTAGTGAAGGAGCCTCCTTCTGTTGAGATGATTGCTACTCGACTAAGATTGAATCATTTTCCTGGTGGTGATAAGAGGAAAACATCTCCAGGATGTTCACAAGTAAGTATTCTTTATGAAGTCTTCATAAAATTATGATAATTGCATTTTGATTATTGCATCAAAAATTTCCAAAGGGCGGTCGTAATGTAAGACCTCGAATCGATGTAGACCTCTCAGAAACTGAAACTGTTCATGGTAGAGAAGGCAGGAATAAGAATTATAAGATGTTACCTAACACCATAAAGTCCCCAGTGATTTCTTTGGTGAGTTATCAACATATTCTTTGATATGAATTCTTCCTATCCGTGTATTTAGGATCGTAAAACCAATTTTTGTTATTCCGTTGCATAATTTTACTCCATCGAGTATTGACGATCTTCAGTTCTCTGCTGGGCAGACGGTTTCTGACTTGATTGATGAAGAAGAGGACGTAAGTATTTTTTCGTATATTCAATCATGATGCTTTGTAGACAAAATGCTAATTATTTAAGAATATATCCAGGAGGATGTCTCCATGGAGGTGGAGAGAAATAATGATGTTCGTTCGGGGGATGGCGATAAAGGAAACTCCCAAAGCTCAAAACCGAATGAAAATAATAGTGTTGTTGATGCTGTTACGAGCAATTCTGATTCTTTGAATGCTTCAGAGGTCACTCAAGTAAGTATTTCCCTTGTATTTTATCCATAGAAGTATAAACTTTTTGATTTATGAGTGGATGAATGAGAATGTATGTGAATATATGAAAGTTTTGCCGAAAATACGTCACCAGAAAATTCAGAACTCAGCCTTTTAGCAAAAACGCCATAAAATCTTCGTCCGGTGTCGGATTTTCACGATCCACATATGTATACTTATGCCCAGGAAATCTAAAAGATTTTTTGAAGAAGATTTTTAAGTTTTGAGCACGTTCAGGGTCCGAAATAGACGAAACAGTAAACATCCAGGAGACCTTCAGGAAATTTTTAGCTGTCATGTAGTCTCATGTTTCAACCACATATTTTTTCTCGTTTATCCGTTTGCTATGAAATTTTTATATGTTGTATATAACATCCATACTAAGATAACGGTATATAACTCAACCCTTGATTCTTCACCAATTGTTCCCAGTTCATCATTTTGTACAGGGCAGTGTAAAATCTTCTCAGGCGAGCTTGTTGTAAAACGTGCTTTTGTGACTTTCATTTATTTGTTGATGTCCAGCATGAAAAATGAAGAACCTTGATGATGTTAGATCACTTGCATACTGTATTTTATGATTTCCTTTGATTCCATGCTCGAATGATCCTAATCTCATGTAATATTCGTATTAGGTGTCAAATACCGAAGTTGATAATGGAGGAGCTAATAATGATGGCTTGAGAAACAAGGTTATTGATGAAGGAAATACCATCTCTGCACCTAAAAGTCATGAGGGATTTGTTGTTGATTTTTTTGAAGAGACCGAGACTTCAATTGTTGTTGTTTCAGTGGCGAAAGAAGCTGAACCATGCATAAAAGAAACTGAAAAAACCGTTGCTATGATCGTAGAAGTTGCTCCAGTGATTTAGAATTGTATATTGGTGCATGAATACCCGGGTTCAGGGATTTCTTTTGATCCCCTATTTGACGCATCACTCTCATATCATGAACTAAATGGTGGATTTAGTGTTCATGTTGGGTATGCCAAATTGTACGAGAAGATATAGAAGAAATTTGGTCACATCATCGTTGCTAGAGACCCAAAGCGTGCTTATTCTCTAACAATGCAAGTAAGTGCCATCTTGCGTGTTGTAAGTGATATACGCGCTAGGGACAGAAATACTGTGACTCCAGATATACTCTTTGATTGGGAGTTCAACTTGGAGAACTCTGAGAGACTTGGATTCAACGTGAAGTGGCTTCGTAAGAAGATAGATGCTATAAAGGACTCATGTGAGAATAACATACCCTTTCCCAATGACGTTGTGATGGAGAAGGAAGACAAGATTTCTAAGCTAACCGAAGAGCTGAACATGGAGAAGGCGGCCTTACAAGTCTTGAAGGATGCAGAGGAGCAAAAATCTTTCTTTGCTGATTTTCTTTGATTTCCTTTCATAATCTCTTGAACTTCTGAACTTCTGAGATATGTGAGGTTTTATTTTTGGTTTTGATTAGTTTTGGATAAGTACATGATTGAGGATTTTCTTTGGGTTTGATAGAGATTTTCTTTAAGTAAACTGAATTTTGACAAATTGCTGAATTTAAATTACTGAATGCAAGTATTGCAAACATTTTGGAGGAATTGAAATACAATGAAAGGAAATTCTAAACGCCAAATATTTGAGATCTTCATGTCATGTCTTGAACATCCAATACCTCAAATATCTAAAACCTCAAACGTCAAAAGCCTTGAGCCAATTATCATGTATCACGGCCACTATCTCCTTGCTGTCCATGTTGATTAGTTTGTAGTATCCACCAGCAACAGACTTAGAGACCATAAAAGGTCCTACCCAGTTGGAATTCTTTGCAGAATGAAGGTTACGCTTGGTTGCTTTGAGAACTAAATCTCCTTCTTGGAACTTGTTAGACTTGATCGTCCGTGCTCTGAATATCTTATGCTGATTCGGAATCCTCTGTGCAGTAGAGTTCCACGGCTGTGTTATATATGGACACTCATACAGAGGAGATTATTTAAGATATTGTTTGTCATACTTAGCTATGCCTTCAATAATAAACTTTTTGATAGTATGCTCAATTTGAAGAAGCTCTGAACTTAACCATTTGGTGAAATATTGCTGAGGCGAGGTTATCTACTCATAGCACTTTGCAACTGCTAAGTTGTTGGTGGAGTAGAGCCCTCGAACCAAAGAAGCATGTTTGAGAACTGATAATATCGACACATGAGGAGGAATAAGACTTGCCTGAGTACGAAATCTTTTGATGAAAGCATTTGCATTTTCCTCAGGCTTTTGTGCTAGCTCCTTCAGGCTTTGACTTCTTTCAGATACTCGAATGGTGAGATATCTTCTTCTTCTTCCGAATCATGGGCTTCTTCAGCGGAGAAATGTGCGACTGAAGGTGTTGGGGTTACCTTTTCGGCATGAATCCATGTACGTCCAAGAATCATATCATATCCTGGACCTTCTCGGATTATGTAAAATTATGTTTCTGTCCAGGCTGAGTTAATGTTCACCTTGAGAGTAATGTGGCAATATGCATCTCTGGGTGTTCCTTCATGATCTGTGATTGTTACTGGAGCATGAATGGCTTCTTGTCGCGTGATAACAACATCTCTGAGAGTTTTCAAAGGAATGACATTAACAGCAGTGCCAACGTCGATCAATGCTCGTTTGAACTCGTTCCCCTTGAGATGGACTGTGGTGAGAAGTCCCAGTCATACATTTCTTCATCTATTGTTGAAGGCGGCTCTGGAAATGTCTCTTGAATTAACAAACGCTTTCATGACACGATGTGATTTAGTGCCGTAAACATGTCTCCTCTTTGAGCCTTTGATAGGTATAGCAATTCACAAGCATGCTCGATTAAGGATTGAACTACTTCTTTGACAGGTGGTTCAGAAAGGGTAAAGGTCCTGACTGGGACAGGATCTCTGTGTACTCCTTCAGTCCCCAAGTTCAGTTCTCCTGATTCGACCATTTCTTTAAATATGTGTTTCAAAACCTTGCAATCACTTGTGGGATGGTTGACGAACCTATGAAAGCGACAGTAGCGGGGATTTTCCATGGCCTCTTCAGTTGGTTCTTTTTTGATATATGGCAATTTGATTGCGCCGTCTTGAACCCAGACATCTACAAGTTCAATAACCTCTTCAATGGAGCAGGGAAAGTCAGGTGCGTCTGGATCAGCTTCTGTGTGTTGAGCGGGAACTTGGGTATTACCTTTCTTTTGTGCCTTTGAAGGAGTCGAGGAAGTATGTTTACGCTGTGGCTCGGCCTTTCGTTTTCTCCCTTCTGCAACGATATTTGTGGAAGGCTGGAGGTTGTACTGTTTGTTGATTAAACATCTGCTTCCTCGAGTCTCACGTGATTCTTCGATTTTTGTAGTCTTAGCTCTCTCCAATAAAGCAGGTGTAGTAGTTGCTGATCTCTTGGCTGCTTCATGAAGTTCTGAGAAAGTATGGAACCTAAGATTTTCCAATAAATCTCGGTAGACTAGAATCATTCCATTGATACACAAGTCCACAAGTTGTTGTTCGGTGACATTTGGATCATGGCAGTCCAACGCCTGGACTCTGAACCTTTTCACATAACCGTTAGGATGTTCGCTGCTCCTTTGAAACATCCTTCCGAAATCAGAGAGGGTAATTTGTTCCGAGATGAAGAAATACTTTCTGTAGAAAGCATTAACCATTTCTCCCCAACTTTTGATACTTCCTGGTGCGATGTTGTTGTACCAGGTATATGCCCTGCCTTTCAGAGACTTTGAAAATTCCTTCAGACGAACAATATGGTTGTGCACATGTTCACCCAGTGCTTCCAGAAATCGAGAAACATGTTTTCGAGCATTGCCGGTTCCATCATAAAGTGTGAATGTAGGATAGATGTAACCTTTTGGCAGAGGAATCCTTTGCATAGCAGTAGGGTATAGAGGTTGGTGACGGTGGACAAAAGGCGCTTTATCTTTTCCAAGATCCTCCAAAAGGCGTTCCAGATCTTCACGAGTGATGAAGTTGGATGGATCTTTCGCTGGTGGATTGTCTGCGGCATCGTGAACTTCCTCATCGTCTACTACATGGATCGGAGTGACCTCAGGATCAGCGTCTGAAAACGTTTCTTTAGCTTCTCCTTTATCTTGAGTTTTCTCTGACATCTTGTCTGTAAGAGTCTTGAGATACTTGAATAGTTCCTTCTGAGTGGCAGCCATGTCAGTCTGATTTTTGGCAAGAGTTTCTTGCACCTTCATGAGATCAACTATGGTAGGTGGATTTTCCCTGATTTCTTCAAGAGACCGGCCGAAGAGTGGATTGCTGATGGCTCTGATTCCATCGCTTACAGGGTGATCACCGGAGCACCAGTACTCAGAGGGGTAGTAGTGGCAGGTTGCGCCGGAGGAGTGGTAGTGGCAGGTTGCGCCGGAGAAGTGGTGGTGGCAGGTTTCACCGGAGAAGTGGTGGTGGAAGGTTGCACCGGAGGAGTGGTGTTGTCAGTACCACTAGAGCTTGCAATATTAGAGTCGGGTGTTGAATCCGGGTTGGTAACTGAACCAAACCTAAGACCGACCATTTTTATGAGAATTGAGATTGAAAATGAGAGAATGATCTCCCACTGTGGTCGCCAATCTGTAGATGGGGCAAAACGAGTTTCTGGTTTTTACGGAATTGAGGAGACGACCGTACGGAGGAAACTCCTTGAACCGAGCGAACTGTCAAACCTCACACATGCACTTCAAGAAGGGAGTGCTTTGAATTCGAGAGATCAATCTGTAGTAATCCGGCCTAAACCAAGACAATGGTCGTTCCAGAATAAATTCGGCCACAAGAGAAGATGGGTCGATCTGTAGGAGGGAGGCTGAGAAATGTGTGAGATAAATGGTGATCGAAGATTGTAGGGGTGTTGTGTATTCTGAAAATAAGATAAGTTCTGAATGATTGAATTTGCTCAGAAGTTGAGTTGTTAATCTCGTGTTGTCTGTTTGATGTAAGATTGTCTTGTTTTTCAATCATGATTCAGAGGCTTATTCATATTGCTAGAATTGTAAACACCATGATCCCATGAAGTGTGACAGTTGATGGGATCAAAGAGTGGAGAAATGGAAATTGTGTGTTAAAACCAGTTGCTCAACGTGCGGATACTTGGTCGATTTTCCATCCACTACTTTGTTAACTTCTTCAACTGATTGCACGACTTGCTCATATTCTCATCGTGTGTATGAACACATGTGCCGTAGACCGCCAGACCAAAACCCTAGTTAATATCCACCAATGTGACACGATTGATGTCTCGTGATTGTGGAGTCTGCAAGGCAGACATGTATTTAGTTAATCAGTTGCTGACTTCATGGGACGATGAGTCTATGTATTGCTGAGTCGAACATGATTTGCAAATGTTCTGAAACTCATGAATTGAACATGTCAGTTGAGACAGAGGTATAATCTTTAAGTAAACATCGATAGTTAAGGCGAGCAAATATTGCTCATTCGATGAATTGTTGAATATCGAGAATCGAACCAATATTCCTTGATTTGAGCAAATATTGCTCATCTGAGCAAATGTTGCTCGTTTGATGAATAATTGGTAGTGTGACCAGGACCGAGTATAATTAATAAAATGTTGATCATGAGATCAACGTAAAATTATTAGCGTTTGAATCTGGGATTGTGAACCTTGGACTCGAAACCCTAATTCGATCAGTTGATGGTTTATTGAAAATTAACCACGGAGTGAAGGAGGAACTGGCTACACGGTATCATGGGCCGACCATGTAACGCCCAGATGCTCAAATAAGAAAATACCAAGGTCCCTTGAAGACTTGTTGGTTTTTTGATGAAAGGACACTTAAATGCTGGTTTAATCATTTATTAAAATAATGCTCGTTTGAGCCTTAGGTGATAAAACCTAATTAATTATGATGGGATGAGGGACCGACCAAGGGGTCATAAAACCGGCCTTGGGTGGTCACGGGATCAAATGACGATCATTTTATGAAGTTCCAGATTTTTTGGAAGAGTTTGAACCTAATATGAACAAATTAGGTCAAATGATGAAAATATGTGGGACCGACCTCTTGCAAGCCAAAGAGCCAACCTTGGTCGGTCAAGGTAGTATGCTCATGTCATCAAACTGTTCGCGTCCCAGTCATGAGAATTTTGATATTTTCTGATGTGCGTTTGAGCAATCATTTGGGAAAACATGAAGAAATCAAGGATTTTGCTGAAACTGAGAAAACTTCATGAGATGAAGGAAAAAATAATAATTAAATGAGGGAATCATGAAGTGTGGGACCGGCTATGGTCAAGGCATGGCGTGCCGTCCAATGATCCCGGTCCCATAGAATTTTTCCTAGTTTTGTTATATTTTTTTCATGGTTTTATGAAAATATCATGAAATCAAGGAGTTTGTTGAAGTCAAGGAGTTTTCCTTGAAGTGAAGGATTTTCCATGAGATGAAGGAAACAAATAATATAATAATAATAAAATAAGGAATGTGGGACCGGCTTGGGCATGGTCGGCCGGCTAGGGACCGGTACCGTGAGTTTTCCCTAATTTTATGTATTATTTCCATGATTTGAAGGAATATTCATAATTTGAAGGAAATACCATGAAATCAAAGAATTTCATGGGATCAAGGAAACCTAAAAATAATAATAATAAAATAGAGAGCGTGTGGTGATAAGCACGTAAGTGCAACATTTTTACTCCCATATTTATACTAGCTAGGTCTCGTTAGTTATCTAATAATATCGTTTTAAGTTAATTACAGAAATTACAAGGAAATCCGATCACCGGAAAGATAAATGACTAAAGGGAAACAAAATGGTGTCTGCGACAAAATCATGTAAACTGCCACTCAAGGCATCCAGGAAACAGGGCCTCATTATCGTGGTCCACTTTATTATTTGCTGAGGATGGTCGCACCACCAAAGCCTCATCGGACCAGAAGTTCGAATGGTGAAAGAAATTCTTTTGCTTACCAAGCACGTGAAACTCCACTACAGAGTAAACAATGAGTGACTACGTGGCAACTCCCTCACCACATTCTTTGTGAAATGTACAAGGCATAGTCTGTTCATTATCCTTAGTAAAGGAATTTCATTTCTCATTTCTGCTAGCTGCTGTTACAATCAAAAGAGATCGATTTTGAGCAATTTCAGAGATGGTTACCACTGCCAATCAGTGAAAGAATATGGTGCGAGTTTGAAATGAAGTTGAGCTCGATCTGTGGTGTTTTGGAGTTTAAATTTCAACCAATTTTCGTTTCTTCCGACAACAACAGATCTGGGGGTCTCGATGGGTGGTGTTTGGGGTTTTTTGATCGAGCTTAAAAGTTAATGGAAGAGGGTTCTTAGAAGGTCAGAATAATGGGTGCAGCGATTGAATTTAGATGTGAATCAGATTGAGCTTGGTGTGCAAACTATATGGGTGTTTGACAAGTTCGTGGCATCGCATCGACTGTTGACCTCAAAGAAGAAATTAGCTGGCTTAAATGCAAGCAGTGGTGGTTTTACTGTGAGTTATTCTCGAGCAGGTCAATTGAGTGAAATCAATGCAGCACCAACAATTGAAATTGGGGGTTCTCGATATGGATTGAGGACTACATTCAGTGAGAAGAGCAATGAGCTGATGATACAGGATCTGTGGTTTTTTATCTCTTACTAGCAATGAAATTGTGTTTTGTATGACAACTGATTTGTTGTTTTGGGTTGATTGATTTACTTTCGAATCAAGTGAAGAAGTGTCATGGATTTACATGGAAGACTGAATTAGTGCTGCTGCAACTGTTGTACAACTATGAATGGAGAGGTGTTATTGCAGTTGGTGGATATTTTGCTGGCTGTATAGAGCTTGGTTCTGAGATGGAAGCTGTTGTTGTTTGCCTTACAAAGACACAGGAGAAGATGGGAGCGAGCTAAGCTGAATAGTACTGGTGATGGTTGGATTTGAACTGAAATACAAGGTGGGCTTGATGTGTTTGAGAAACTTTCGCAGTCAACTCAGTTGGGTGATGATTTATAGATGAACTAAAGATGGAGATGGATGCGATCGGTGCTAGGAGTGTCCAGATTTTGAAGTCTTGCAAATATGGGTATTGGACTGGGATTGAAAGAAATTACCTGTATGGTGTTGGAAGGGTTCTCACCACCTTATATATATCCAGTTACAACAATAGGAGGCGGGGGGCCGTTTACAGGGAAGAAACTAGGTTTTGCTATTTTGGCCTTCTTCAATTCATATGAATTACTTGTTATTATCTACATCATTTTTGAAGGCTTTTAAGAAAACCATGTCTAGATAAATCCCTTACTAGGGTGAAGGATGAACTTGTAGATTAAATTTGCTTGTGTTCTAAAACAAGGGTTTCCACCATTTTAAGCTTAATGATAATTGCTTGATTTTCTCCCTAATGATTTGTTTTCTATTTGATTTCTCATGTTCTATGTCATGTATATTCCATTGTTAGATTGATAGAAAACTCTCATTGAACCTTGATTATAATTGATTCATGAACATTCTTAAGACTATTTATGCCATGTATAATTAGTGCTTAGAGTTTCTACTTTAGGTCGAGAACAAACATAGCTTTTGATAATTCTTCGATAAATCTTAAACGTCACATCTTCCATGTACTAGCTAGGTTTGCTATTATACATGAGTTTAATGAGATCTTTGTGAAAGACATAAGTGAAACTTAGCCTACAACGGATTCCGTAGCCCTAATATTACCACATCCTTGACTTACAATCTTTATAATTTTGCTTTATTTACTCGTCAGCTTATTTTCTCAGTGAAACAATCTCTGAAATATTGCATCTTGATTAGTTAGTTCTTGATATTAATTAGTAGTATTCTCACACTCCTTGAGGGAACGAACCACATTTGATGTTGTCTACATTTTCGACACCGTGCACTTGCGGATAAACAAAGTCGGTTGTCCGACCTATCAAATTTTTTGCGCCGCTGTCAGGGAGTGGATGTAAAGTACTCTGGTTGATATCATTGATTTTCTAGTCGTAATTTAGTTTTTATTTTCTGTACATAGTTTATTTTTGTTTTTCTTTTAGATTTATTTTAGTTCCTTTTTACGTAGCTTGTTTGATTATCTTTAGGTACCTTAGTTTGAAGAGCGCAGTTGGAATCTCTCCAAAACAGGCAGAAAAGTAAGTCTTTCGCGAAGCTTTGCAAGGTGAGTTTAAACTGAATTTTGCATTTTGTTAGCATATGCAAGATCTACTAAGTAGTTGGGATAGAGAAAAATTATTCGTCTTGTTAAAGTAACCCGTTACACATGATGAGAATAGATGATGAGGGTATGAACCCTCCGATTAAAAGTTTGAGAGACTATATGTACCCTACTAGAATCTCTCAACTTTCTTGTATTATTTTTCCTACCACCACAACAACTTTTGAGATTAGAGCAAGCACCATTCAAGCACTTACTAATTTCTATGGTAAGGAGAATGAAAATCCTTACCACCACATTAGAGATTTTGTAGAATTTTGTGGTACAATGAAATTCAAGGATTTAGCTGACGAGTATCTCAAACTTATGTTGTTCCCTTTTTCCTTGAAGGATAAGGCAAAATCTTGGCTGAATGCATTAGATACTTCATCAGTTAGCACTTGGAATGACATGATTAATCTATTCTTGTATAAATTCTTTCCTAGGCATATAATTATTGCCATTCGCAAAAGTTGAATAGTTTTTAGCAACAATAAGGAGAATCTCTTTATGATTATTTAGAGAGGTTCCATGATCTCTTGCTACAATGTTCAGACCATGGATTTGATACTCCTAGGCTCACATTGATTCTCTATGAAGGATTAGATTTCAAAACACTGACTTCGGTAGAATCACTTTGTGGTGGTAATTTCCGTGATAAGACTGTCGAAGAAGGTTATAAGTTTTTGCATGAAGTAGCCGAAAAAATTCAAGAGTGGGAGGATAGAGAACCCATAATGACTAGTAGTAAAGGGGTTCACAGAATTGTTATTGAATTAGACTCTGAGGCCAAGATTTCTGTTGTGTTATGAAGACTTGAGTCGTTATAAAGAGATGCTAAAATCAAGCATGTTGAGTATGTTACACATACATCTTCCATTACTGATGATTTTTCTAACCAAAAAATTTCTAGTTTGGAAGAAAGTATGAGTTTGTTTATGCAGGCTACTCAAAGATCTATGGCGAACTTAGAGCAACAACTAGATCATATTACTAGACAGTTAAATGAGCGAGACAAGGATCAGTTCCCGAGTCAAATACAGCTCAACCCAAAGGGTTCTGTTGAGGTAAGCACATCTGGTGCTAAGCCTACTCATCATTTCCAAGCCTTCTCTACCCTAAGAAGTGGACGGGTTGTGGATAACCATGTTCGTGATGCTGAGGAGAATGTACAAGATAAGAACACTACAAGAAAAACCATGTTTTGCGAGAAATTATATCGTGGCGAAAGCCTTTTTTTTTGTTCCTAAAAAATTTTTGTGATGGAAAAAAGTTTGTCCCCTTGTGGTCGGTAAATCCCCGTCAGGAAAAGCATTCGCCGGCTAAAAAGTTAGTCCATCACAGAAAGCAATTTTAACGATAAATATTATTTTATCATCGAAAATAGACTATAGCGAGTGGATTAAATTCTCGTTAAAAATTTGTTTACCGACAAACTAATTTATCATAAAAATAGTTTTTTACGAGTATAAAGGTTATCGCAGAATATGGTTTCAAAAACAAATATATTTGTCTGTAAAAGAAATTTACAGTGACCAAAAAAATTTATCACAAGATCTATTTTTAATAAGAAAAATATTTTGTTACCAAACTATCTTTAATGAGAAAATATTGTGACCAAAAAATAATCACAGAATCTATTTTTAGTGAGAAAAATATTTTGTTACCTAAACTATCTTTAACAAGAAAATATTGTGACCAAAAAATAATCACAGATTCTAATTTTAGTAAGGAAAATATTTTCTTACCTAAATTATCTTTAATGATAAAATATTTTATTGCGAAAAAGAAATTTTGGTGATAGATACCTTGTTTTTAAAAATAAGATTAAGTGGTGAAAATTTCTCTCCAAAGATAATTAAACATAATAATTATTTTTTAAAAATTCCGTTATTGGCAATAATTCATAGAAATAAATACTACATATCTAAATAACATGTGATAAAACATGCTTCAGAAAATAAATAAAAATTATAAGGCAAGTAATAATAAAAAACTTAATACTTATATATAAATTAAAAGTTACACAGTAGACAGACAAACTTAACACAATTTGACATACATTGACAACTTGACCATAAGACAAACTTACATAAAATAGACTTGCAAACCTAAGATAACTTACTAATAAAATACGAACAAACCATAAAACAAACTGCCTTACATAAACAAACTATGCGATAAACTTGCAACCTAAAACATACATAAAAAAACTTAAACGATAAACTTGCAACCTAAACAAACTTCATCTGAAACTTGCATTAATTGTGCTCCTGTGGTGGAATGGGAAGGTTATTATACATAGCGGGAGCAAAACCCAGTCGACTAAGCATATCTTCCTTAAAAGCAGCATTGTCATCCTTCATTTTCTGATTTTCATCTTTCATTTCCTTGATTTCATCTTGATATTTCAAAATCTGGTCCTCTTGGCTTTTGATCTTTTCATTCAATATCTCAATTAAATCACGAAACTCATTAACCACTCCATCAGAAGATGAAGCCGAAGAAACACGTTGTCTTTTGTATTTCTTAGCACCCGTCACTTCATTAAAAATAGCCAACTCCTCAGGAGGTTGAGATCCCTTTGTAATTCCTTGTTAATACAACTCAAGCATCTTTTCCTATATGCATATGTACACATTAATCAAACCAAACATAAAAAAAATAGGATAAGTAAAATCAATTTCATAGTAACATACATGTCTTATTTGGGCTTCCTTGCTTATCCACTGCACCTCATCTTCATCATCAGAGTTTTTTACCTTATGAGTATGGGTGTCATGGAAAGTTTTTATGTAGATAAGTTGCACTTCTTGGGCCTTTTTCTGTTTGATCAAAACCAAAAACATAAGTACCCAGAGTACTGTAAATAAACAAACAAAGAAAAAAAAAAAAAGCATGTTTAATCTGTGTACTGAAAGGATAAATGGATACCAATTCTCGATGGACTACGAATGGAAGAGACCCTCTGCAGTGATTATAGGGAACTTTTGCCCTATTATTAGATCCAGCTAGTGATCGTTTCTGCAATAGGAACCATAATTAAACAAAATAGAATACATAATTATTAGCTAAAGCAAGTATAATCACCATGTATACCTGAAACGTTGCCGAAGAGAACCAGTCACACAAATAATTCCAGCTATCTTGGGATACATTCCTATGCGGATTCATGCGCGCCTCTTCAATTGTTCCGAAACTCTTAAAATGCTCAACCAACTTATTCCGATGATTTGTAAATTTTTTTGCCATATTGTTGTTCAAATATTTTCTTATGAAAGGCACAGCAGTATCAAAACAAACTTGTCCTACAACAATTTTGGAAACATAACTTGTTAATTGAAAACTTTATTGTATGTAACTCTGAAATTATCCTTTCAAATTTATTCAACATGTTAACAAACCTTAACACGTTCGATTAAAGCACTTCGATAATGCTCAGGAATTTTCTTCCAGGATTCGTGCTAAAGATGAGCTAAACCACGTACAATAATTCCACATTCAGATGACAACTTGGGAGCATTTGAACAAATAGGTGCCTTTTCAATTTCAGAAAAAACCACGGGAAGCTTATTTCCGTTATTCATAGCCATAGTTCTTGATACTTCAATCCCCCGAGTTAACCCACGCACATTTCTTCTCTGCGTTGATGAATCTATGATAGAGTAACAAGAGAAAACATGTCATAACTTTTCCAATCAAGTTCAAAGAAAATAAACGATAAAGAAACAGTGATTGTCATATTCAAACCAGCGGGAGGTGACTGTCCAGGAACAACACGACGAGCAATGCCAGTAGCCATAACAAGTCTAGCAGAAATTCAAATAAGAAACAATATCAGAAAATATTCAAAGCAAATAATCTGTGCGAGATGGAGAAACAAGAGTGAAAAATGAAAAGAAAAAGAACTAATGGAGAAATCTAAAAAAATATCAAGGAAGATGGCTTACAAAGCAGATGTATGCAAAGCAGATGACTCTTTCTGAATCTGAAACTTTATGATAGAGAGTAGCATCTTTCGATCTATAATAAGTACCTTAGGCTCAAATAACTGCAACAACAAGCGGGAAGGATCCCGCGCCAGATTTTTTTGATTTTTCATCTCAACTGAAATTTTTAGCGGGAGCGATTTTTCCTCTCATGATAACTGACTTTGAAACTTTTTGAAGAGCACTAAGTTTCTTGATTTATATGTCTTAGGTGTGTATGATTCCTAGTTTAAAGGGAGTATTAGTTGCAGAAGATGTGATATTCCGAGAGAGAAAAATGAAATAAGGATAATCATTTTTCCTCGCCATTAATAAATAGGTTATAGATTCCATCGCCTTTCCGTTACACGTTTCAAGCATGCAAAATAATATCTTGCCAGCTGTTAAAAAATATTTTTCCTTATATTCGGATATAAAATATCTCGTATACGAATACTTCGACAGCTATTAAATTGAAGACATAATCAAAAGGAAATATCTCGCCAGCTATTAAAGAATATATTTCCATATATTCATATATATCGTTTTTTGAGAGATGTATTCCTATAGTATATATCGAATTAAAGACAAAATATTTTTTTTTCTTTCCTTATATTCATATATATCTGTATATTATATTTCCTATATTCATATATATGAAATTGAAGATAGTGCATATAAGAGTGAACTACTTATTCGCTATCCTTATTTATCCCCGAAACAATTCTTAACTGCTTAGTAATTATCCCCCAAATAACTCTTAACTGCAAAGATATACCAATTGTAGTATTTATTGTTCACCTAAATTCTTAAATACAAATAAGTAGGACTTCATGCCATTAAAAATTTGATTTCTTGGTTAAAGCATTAAACGACGATTTAGGGTGCAGATTTTGCAAGACTCGTGGCTGGTCAGTTGACTTATTTTAAGATGGAAAGGCAACTTGTATTAATAAAATAAATATAATACAAGAAATTACGAGCTATTTTTTCCAAAAATATTGGAAATATGTAAAACATTTATAAAATAATAGGCTTCTGATCACCTAAATTTTATTACTTTAAAAAGATATTACTTAATCGATAAAATAATTATTTTGTACATATAATGTACTCCAGACACATCTCGTTGGCATCAACAACAACAAATGAACAAAAAAACTAAAACTAAAAAAAGAAACACACTGGGCACCAACACCCCTTTGAATACCAATGCCTAGTCTATTATTTCGGCACATACAATAATAGCATACTAATTAAAAAAATTCAAAAAAATGAAAATTTCATATTAAAAATATAAAAATAAAGTATCTTAGATTAAATACCGAAATAGATTTTTAAAGGTGGAAAACTTAAAAAAAAAAGATAAAAAAATTGTTAGAGCGTATTTTGGATACCTTCGTCTTTTCAAAAACATTAAGGGAAATATTTTTAAAACGACATATATTTTTTTTAAAGTAATAAATCTTATTAATTTCGATGGAAAGATTTTTATACAGAAATTGTTATTTGAACTTCAGAGAAAAACAAACTAACACTGAATCATATTTTGAAATTTTTTAATGTGTATGAAAATTATTTTTTATTGAATTATATTATCCGCGCTCCAAGGAAAATCTTTACGTGTCTTGTTGATCGTCTCCACTAGTTGACGAAGATTAGGTAAACAAAATCTCTGGCTTAAAGTTGCTAAGAGAGTCCACTTTGATTCCCAGTTACTTCTTGATATATAGGGGTTATTTTATTTTCACAAAAACAAGTTAGAAATGCTAGCATAAGAGCGTAAATAGGTTTATACGGATGCGAATAGGGAACTATCTCTATTCGATTCCGAAAATCATACAAACTTTCTGAATTCGATCCGAAATCCGAACGAATAATCTTTTTACTTTGGATAAATCAGATAGTTATCTGATCCAAAACCATAAAACAAGAAAACAACAAAATATTTGTAATTTTTGTAAAAAGAATAGAATCTTATAATATAAATTAATTAAAACATTTATAAGTATTTTTCAATAAAAAAAAGACAAATAATAAAATATATATTTATGTATATTATTCCATATGTGGATATTTCGGGAAGCGGATATCTAGGTATCTTAACTTGTATCCGATTGGTAACATACCCGGATATCCGAAGTCAAAAATTATTTTCGAATAATATTTGATATTTCGAATGCGGATTCGAATAATAACGGAGTTCTCGGACATCCATTGAAGCCTTGATGCTAGACATCTTGGTGCACTTTGCCAAATCTGCCTATATATTTAGTCACATCACATAATTAATGTTAAGAATGATATTTTAATATTCTCCAATTTGAAGAACATATTTGCATGAAAAATATTTACGAATTTCTTATTACTTCAAACTAACATATTTGATTTTTATTTTACAATTTTAGAGGTAAATTAGCTGTTTGGAGATCTGTGTTCCTTAAACGACCAGCTAAGACTGAGCTTAGCTAACTATGTGGGAGCCTGCTGGGAGGTATAGGTGTAAGATGTGTCAGCTCAGCAAACAAAGTTACATCGATCCTTAGTGTGCTGGTTGTGTGTTGTTCTATCTAGAGATTAAGGCTTGTCGTATTGCACCTTGTTAGACGACGTGTTATGTTGTGTTGTGCAAGAAAAATAAAAGTGTTGAGTCGTGCCGTGTTGGTTCAGATATATTTATTTCATGTAAAGAAAATATTATTTTTCAGACATTTGGATATTATATGTATATGTACTAATTGTCAAAGAAATAAGCTAAAATAACGAAGATAAAATTTCAAAAATGTGTTGTGTAGTATTTTATGCATGTTATGGCATCCTTTCTTTACAGGTTGTGTTGTGCCACTATGCCGATTAATCTGTCCCAGCACAAAACACGAAACTACAACTATTGCCATTCTAAGTCACATCTTGGGGTGGTCTCAACTTTTAGCGCTCGCACACCCAAACTTAAACCTCTACTAGGAGGTATAAAAAATCACCACTTATTTATATTTCTTATGCCAAATAATGTTAAAATGGATTCAGCACAAAGAAAATTTGGATGAAGGACATTAAAGAATGATATCAGGTTTTATCCCAAGAGCTGGAAAGACATCTTGTTTTGAAAAATTAAGGTTCTTGGTGGTCTTAGTATTAAGAAAAAAGATATTTTAAACCAAACTATATCCTTTCTGGAAAAGGATATTTCATAGGATTGGCATAATCAAAAAACATTATGTTTGGGAGTCGCTATCTCTATGGAAGGACAACTGGATTCCAAATAGAGTTGTTCTAATAATAGCCTAGCTCACAATATTTCTATATATAATATAACTATCTGTTGGAATTTTTTTGGTCACGAAACTTCTTCATATCCTTTATCATCTCTTTCGGAAATGCATGTATTACAACTGCTTACCAACTAAGGATAAATTGCTGGATTTACACTATCTATTTTCTTTGTGGTACTGGCTTTTGATTCTGGGCAAACGCAGTCGATCTCGGCCGCGAGAGACGGTCGAGATCTCTTCGGAAATTTCGGTTTCGGCACTCAAGGCAGCATGATGCTTAATTTCACCGAGACGGAATTTAGAGGGAATCAACTGGAATCGTCCTGAAAACTTGATTGAATGTCAGTTGATTGCGGGAAATCTTGGTTGTAATTTTTGAAATTTGTATGGATATTGAGTTTCTTACTATTTTGAATGAATACTTGTTTCTATTTTAAAAATTGGTGATGTGGGAAAAATTTCCTGGCTGAGACGAACCAGAATCCGAAGTTAACTACATCGGCCTGTCCATATTTGTGGAATGTGATTTGTTCATAAGTAGTAAACCCGTACGTTTTTGAAATATTTTTGTGTAGGATACCATATTTTAAAGCAGAGTGATTTAGAAAGAAGTTAATTTTTCGTTTTTTTTGTTCCTTCCCGATCGTACATATAAACCTTATAGGGACACAACTGAACAGTCTGCACATACTTTCCTAATTCCAAAAGAGACTGCAGGTCATATTTTAAAGACAGCAGAACACGGCAAACAACTGCAAGTTGCTGCAAAGAAGAGAATGGGCTGAATAGCAATCCAGGATTTTATCTACAACCACCTATTGAAGCCTGCAAGACTATCCTGTTGCTAAGACACTGCAAAGCAGTGAAAAGTATACTAAGAATTAATCGAGGTACACATAGAAAAGGCTGTCCAAATGCCGCTTACTGAATTAACATCTAAATTTAGAAGAAAAGAAGACAAAAACATTGAACACCGCCGCTTCTGGCTAACTCAGATGCTGACGCTACTTCCACCAGCTTCTGGCTTCGGTCCAACCAAAACGTTACATTTCTTAATCGTCGACGGAAATTGACTTCGTCATCAAAAATTAAATTTGCGAGAAACAAGCGACGTCATTAAAAAGCTATTCAGCGATACATGACTTGGTTTCTCACAACAACAATTTTTTATGACGGACATTTGTTGTCATCACTAACTATATTTTTTTTGTGGTAAACACGAATCATCACAGAAACACATTATTGGTGATAGAAGCTGTTTCAGTCCCAAAATGTATTTGGAGTGACAACCTATTTTGTGTAGCAAAAAAGAACCCAGCGGCAAAAGTCGACTTCATCACTAAAAATTAGTTTTGCGAGAAATAAGTGATGTCGTTAAAAGAATATCTAACGACAAAAAATTTAGTTTCTCATAAAAATAATATTTTATGACGAATATTCATGGTAATCACTAATTGTGATTTTCTGTGGGGAATATAAATAATCACTAAAAAAATTATCTGTGAGAAAGAATTATTTAGTCCCTGATTTTTCTTTTGGTGACAAGCTTAGCGATAATTATAAAAGTTCATCGCAAATAAATTTTTATAGTGGTGAACTTTTTTTTTGTCGCAAACAATGACTTTTGGTGGAAAATTTAAATTGTCGTCCAAAATATTGTCACTAAATCCTTAATTTCTTGTAGTGGAACCTGCCTGCTATTACACAGGTTACTCCTTCAACACATAAAGAAGCCAATGAAACTGAGAAAGGTAATTCTGAGATTTCTTATGTTCATCGTGCTCCTTTTCCACAAGCATTACTACCTCGTAAGAAAGGAGTTATCCCTAATGACATCTTAGAAGTGTTTAAACAGGTTCAAGTTAACATTTCTCTCTTAGATGTCGTTAAACAAATTCCTTCGTATGCCAAGTTTCTAAGAGATATGTGCACTGTGAAACGAAAATTGAATGTACATAAGAAAGTTTTCCTTACTGAACAGGTGAGCTCGATTATTACACAGAAAACTCCACCCAAATTTAAAGATCCAGGTTGTCCTACGATTGCTTGCACTATAGGTGAACATAGGATTGAACATGCATTGTTAGATTTAGGGGCCAGTGTGAATCTCTTGCCATATTCTGTGTATGTGCAATTAGAACTTGGTGATTTGAAACCCACTAATGTCACTCTCCAATTGGCTGATAGGTCAATTAAAATTCCTAGGGGAGTGGTAGAGGATATTCTTATACAGGTTGAAAGTTTTGTTTATCCCATTGATTTTATTGTTTTAGATACTCAACCTGTTTCTAATACTAGTAGGCAGATTCTTGTCATCTTAGGTAGACCTTTTCTGGCTACCTCGAATGCGGTTATCAATTGTCGCAATGGAATCATGGAGCTTACTTTTGGAAATATGAAAATGGAGATAAATGTGTTTAGCCTTTCAAATTCGTATGCGATTTCTGAAACTTGTGAACATGTATGCATGGTTAATGGTGTGAATGATTATACTCACTCTTATAATGAGAATCTCGAAAACATGTCTGGAAACTTTGCAGGTTGTAAGGAGTTAACAAAAACTGAATCATCAGATATTTGCTCATCTTGTTTTCCCAAGCCTGATGAATTAGTTTTTCGTGAGACTAGTAGTAGTTTTCAAGATGCTTATATAAGTGTGAAACATATGGATACTGATCAGTTAATTCACAATAAGAAATTAGAACCAAAAACTGTTTGCTTAGCTCTTTTTTCCAAGTCCTATGAT
This sequence comes from Papaver somniferum, assembly GCF_003573695.1. Classification (NCBI taxonomy): domain Eukaryota; kingdom Viridiplantae; phylum Streptophyta; class Magnoliopsida; order Ranunculales; family Papaveraceae; genus Papaver; species Papaver somniferum. The sequence goes on from NC_039363.1 coordinate 112,839,123, forward strand.
CTTGTGCTTATTGACATTGCTAATGCATTGCTCCCTCCTAATCTAAAACCCAAATGGGAGTCTCCACTGGGAATCAAAATTGGTAACCATTCTGAACTTATTGTTTATGGGAGTGAGTTATTTATGGATTCACATATATTTTTGGATGTTTATAGTGCTTGCAGGTTCATAGTTGCAGCTGAACTTGTGTGTTGGGTTGATCCCCAGCTTTTCAGGCTTTACATATATGCTGACAGGTTGCTATTATGCATCATTATTCACTTTGTTTGAGATTACTTGCTGCGCGCAAGCAGGGAACAAACATCATTCGCTTTGTGGGAGTCAACCCATCAGTTTTGTTCCGTTTACTCTATCTTCAATTTTTGTTTGCCTCTTGCATATCGCATTTTAGAATTTCCCACCTTAACTCTACGTTGGATGACTTAATTACGTTGAGGATAATGTAACGTTTAAGTGTGGGGGAGTGGTTAAGTATATATAGAATTGTGGTAGGCATTCATTTTCATTATGAATTTTCAAAAAAAATAAAAAAAATTTGCATAACATGACCAGCTGTTGAGCGAGTCTTAAAAAAATTTCCTTCGAATGACATGACCAGCTGTTGAGCGGGTCATTCTGATTATTTGTCTCGCTGTTTAGCGGACTTCTCTGCACCACTGTTTAGTGGTTCGTCTCGCTGTTTAGCAGACGCATATCCAGCTTTGTAGCGGATATCATTTTTTTCTTGTTTTTCTCGGGACTAGCAAAATGTAAGTGTGGGGATATTTGATAAGCACGTAAATGCAAAATTTTTACTCCCATATTTATACTAGGTAGGTCTCGGTAGTTATCTAATAATATCGTTTTAAGTTAATTACAGAAATTACAAGGAAATCCGATCACCGGAAAGATAAATGACTAAAGGCAAACAAAATGGTGTTTGCGATAAAATCATGTAAAATGCCACTCAAGGCATCAAGGAAACAGGGCCTCATTATCGTGGTCCACTTTATTATTTGCTGAGGATGGTCGCACCACCAAAGCCTCATCGGACCAGAAGTTCGAATGGTGAAAGAAATGCTTTTGCTTACCAAGCACGTGAAACTCCAGTACGGAGTAAACAATGAGTGACTATGTGGCAACTCCCTCACCACATTCTTTGTGAAATGTACAAGGCATAGTCGGTTCCTTATCCTTAGTAAAGGAATTTCATTTCTCATTTCTGCTAGCTGCTGTTTCAATCAAAAGAGATCGATTTTGAGCAATTTCAGAGATGGTCACCACTTCCAATCAGTGAAAGAAGATGGTGCGAGTTTGAAATGAAGTTGAGCTCGATCTGTGGTGTTTTGGAGTTTAAATTTCAACCAATTTTCGTTTCTTCCGACAACAACAGATCTTGGGGTCTCGATGGATGGTGTTTGGGGTTTTTTGATCGAGCTTAAAAGTTAATGGAAGAGGGTTCTTAGAAGGTCATAATAAGGGGTGCAACGATTGAATTTGGATGTGAATCAGATTGAGCTTGGTGTGCAAACTATATGGGTGTTTGACAAGTTCTTGGCATCGCATCGACTGTTGACCTCAAAGAAGAAATTAGCTGGCTTAAATACAAGCAGTGGTGGTTTTACTGTGAGTTATTCTCGAGCAGGTCAATTGAGTGAAATCAATGCATCAGCAACAATTGAAATTGGGGGTTCTCGATATGGATTGAGGACTAGATTCAGTGAGAAGAGCAATGAGCTGATGATACAGGATCTGTGGTGTTTTATCTCTTACTAGCAATGAAATTGTGGTTTGTATGACAACTGATTTGTTGTTTTGGGTTGATTGATTTACTTTCGAATCAAGTGAAGAAGTGTCATGGATTTACATGGAAGACTGAATTAGTGCTGCTGCAACTGTTGTACAACTATGAATGGAGAGGTGTTATTGCAGTTGGTGGATATTTTGCTGGATGTATGGAGCTTGGTTCTGAGATGGAAGCTGTTGTTGTTTGCCTTACAAAGACACAGGAGAAGATGGGAGCGAGATAAGCTGAATAGTACTGGTGATGGTTGGATTTGAACTGAAATACAAGGTGGGCTTGATGTGTTTGAGAAACTTTCGCAGTCAACTCAGTTGGGTGATGATTTATAGATGAACTAAAGATGGAGCTGGATGCAATCGGTGCTAGGAGTGGCCAGATTTTGAAGTCCTGCAGATATGGGTATTGGACTAGGATTGAAAGAAATTATATGTATGGTGTTGGAAGGGTTCTAAGCACCTTATATATATCCAGTTACAACAACAGGAGGCGGGGGGCCGTTTACAGGGAAGAAACTAGGTTTTGCTATTTTGGCCTTCTGCAATTCATAGATAATAGCCTTCAAAAATGCTATTATCTATATCATTTTTGAAGGCTTTTAAGAAAACCATGTCTAGCTAAATCCCTTACTAGAGTGAAGGATGAACTTGTAGATTAAATTTGCTTGTGTTCTAAAACAAGGGTTTCCACCATTTTAAGCTTAATGATAATTGTTTGATTTTCTCCCTAATGATTTGTTTTCTATTTGATTTCTCATGTTCTATGCCATATATAGCCATTGTTAGATTGATAGAAAACTCTCATTGAACCTTGATTATAATTTATTCATGAACATTCTTAAGACTATTTATGCCATGTATAATTAGTGCTTAGAGTTTCTACTTTAGGTCGAGAACAAACATAGCTTTTGATAATTCTTCGATAAATCTTAAACGTCACATCTTCCATGTACTAGATAGGTTTGCTATTATACATGAGTTTAATGAGATCTTTGTGAAAGACATAAGTGAAACTTATCCTACAACGGATTCCGTAGCCCTAATATTACCACATCCTTGATTTACAATCTTTATAATTTTTCTTTTTTTACTCGTCAGCTTATTTTCTCAGTGAAACAATCTCTGAAATATTGCATCTTGATTAGTTAGTTCTTGATATTAATTAGTAGTATTTTCACACTCCTTGAGGGAACGAACCACATTTGATGTTGTCTACATTTTCGACACCGTGCACTTGCGGATAAACAAAGTCGGTTTTCCGACCTATCATGTGGGACCGGTTAGGGCTCGGTCCCACGAGTTTCCCTAATTTTATATTATTTTTCATGGTTTGAAGGAAATACCATGAGATTAAGGGGTTTTCATGAGATTAGGAAAATAATAATAAAATAAATGAGGAATCATGAGGTGTGGGACCGGCCCTGACTAGGGCATAGCCGGCCGGCTAGCAAACACGGTCCCACGACACTTTTCTCAATTTTATATTATTTCTTTGATGCGAAGGAAACATCATAAGACTGAGGAGTTTCTTTAAAACGAAAGATATTTGTTCAAATGAAAGGATTTTCATAAGATCAAGAAAAACAACAAAAATATGATAAAATATAAAATTGGGTGTGGGACTGGCCACGGCACGGCCGGCCATCCGGTGGGCCCAGTCCTTCATCCCCTTGGTCAATATTTTATTATTTATTATTTTCTTTCCTATTTTGCATAGGTTCATCGTCTCGTCGTATTTTGAAATACTCATTCGCGCATTCAGGTGATTGTTAGTGCATTATTGTTGAACACACCTGCACGATTTGGGTCGGGGCTTAATCGAAGGTAGATCAGATGCCCGTACGCTGAATATTTATTACTAACCCATGGAACTTTGTTGAGAAAACCATGAATTGAAGTAACGAAATATCATGAAAAACATTGAATATTTTCCAAGGATTCAGTGAATGAATCTAATGATTTAGGAATAATTAATTGATGGTTCTATACTAGTATGATCGTCTAGGAGCATTAATTATTCAGGAATTGAGTGATATGAGCTTGTTGAAGCGTCATATTTCTTCTATACAGTCAAGGAAAAATATTGTTACATCCTGAAGACGTTATTGCTCTATACTAGCAGGCAAGCTGTCTAGGAGCCATCTAATCTTGCGATTCTATATGGAAGTGATCACTGGAATTGCTTAGTATTTATGAGATATTTTGTTGCTCAGTTGAGCAACTACACATCTACATATACTCTGAGAGACAGTATTCTCAGTCAGAGATTCTCGTAGCATGAGTTTTCACGCTTTCGATAAGAGACATGAGCCTCAATACTCGTCTATTGCTAGATCAGGAGCATATATACTTTATGGGTTTACGATTTTATCCCTTGTCGAAAATCCACCATCTACAAGAATACAACACTCAGAAATCACTTGTTAGCTTTCCCATCTGTTAGCTTTCCACTTTCTGATACAAGTCGTCAAACAACTATTCTTCCCGAATCAACTATTCTGGTCTCAACACTGTCTTCGCTTCCCTCCCTGGACCAACCCTTCTCCTTCACTTTGTGATCGAAGCAAGTATGGAACGTCCATTTCTTGGTTTAGGCCGGATTTGTACAGATTGATCTCTCGAATCAAAGTACTCCCTTGCAGTACATTGTTTAGGGTTTAAACCCGTTTCTCACCCACACACTCGAAATTACCAAAATCAGCAGAAACTGTTTTCACCCTTAAACAATTGGTAACCTTGGTATTTTGTTGTAGCTGTGGTAGTGGATACGGGATACTCCATCAATGGTTTCTTTCTATGTTGCAAAGATGTAGAGTCTGCCACATATCTATTGTTTTACTGCTCATTCGCTTTAAAAGTGTGACACTATCTTATGTTGTTTGTAAGGATGGATGTGACAATACCAAATTATATTGATCTTATTATGAAGAGTTGGGGAATGAAACTCCAAAGCACGATAATTGAGTATTTTTAAAAAAATTCAAAAACTTAGGGCAGATTACCACAACTCCAAAGCACGATGAATTATTATCCTTTAAAGGTTTTGTCTCATCTGAACAATACCAATTTAAATAAAAATATCATTTAGAACACAACGAAAAGTGTAATCTCTTCTACAAACAAGAATTGCTAATATATAAGTTTTTACATCATTTAAGCCACTTTGATGTTATGGTGTTCCAATTTTGGCGATTTTCAGTCTGTAAAATACTTTTAAATTGGAAAGCTTTTATTTTAGTTTTGATTCGGCATGGCTAGTCCACTTTCCCGAGAAAACCCAACCAGCTAGACTAACGTTATCCCTAATTCAACCGCCATCCTAACAACAAGATCGTATCTCACACAAAGACCGAAAAAAGGGGATACAACCCTCCACGTAGGAATTGATCCCCTACCTCTCTCCCGTACTATGAACAAATATCTTTTGTATCATACAATGGAAATCCACAAGGAAAAAAATCGAGAAAACTTGTACACTGCTCTTGTTGAATTCAAAATAAATAGGGTATAAATAGGCTAAAAAGGTCTATTGAAGGAGGTGTCCTCTCGAAATTGAAATGTTTCAAATTTTAGCAACTCAATTACACTTCTTTAAGTCAAACTTTCATTTTTTTATAAACCTTTGGATAAGTGCAATGGGACTTGGAAGAAATCCCATTTTTCTAGATAACATAGGGTTAAATTTCACAGATGAAACAACCATCCTTGATAAGGGTACTACATTTCCAAAACACAGTCTTTTTATAATTCGTACTTACCCAATCTTTTTTTTCCTGACTAAAGTTTATTCATCGCATACTATATAGAGGTTCTGTTCATAATCATTTATGCTTCAGATATTAGCGCACACACTTCGATGATGCATAAAACTGTAAGCCAAACAAAGGAACAATGCACCAAACACAACTTATCTTTAATCTTGGTTGTAGCTTTATTATTACTCCACATTCGGAGTTTTACAAATTCTCCTCGTAACGGAAACCCATAACTTTACAATATCATGATATATATAGCTTTACAAAGACTATTAACAATATAACCGCCTAGCAATTACACATCTACTTTATGAAATGCAGTTGGCATAGCCTTTCCAACCTGCCTCTTTCTCTAATCCAACTAAGTGTAATCAAGTCGTAACCGTTAAAACCATGTATATGGCGCATGCTTATGATCTGGTTGACCCGATGATACACATACCAACCAAGTGTTATCATTCTCGCAAGGATGAAATTGTGGATATGCAAGCCTAGCTTACATTCCTGGATACATCGTGCATCATGTCCATGCACCAATTCTATTTGGCGCTTTCCAATGCTTATCTCTAAATGAATTATGTATTCTTGACCATGCTAAAATCCCATTTGGTGCATGCCAATGCCTAGCTTGCGACTCCATATGCATCATGCAATCCTTGTGATGTGCCCAAATCGCATTTGGTGCATGCAACTGTTGCATATTTCCTAGGCCAGTTGACCAACCGATGATACTAAGCCATAAGGCTTCACAATTGGGTTCAACGCTATGGGAATACCACTTGGCAGTAGAGTCAATGTCGCACGACATGATCTCTGCCGCCAACAGAAAACTCTCAAAGGTCATCTTCCCGAAAGTTACTTTTTTATTTAAACACTATATATACTTTTTATCTCAAACCATCAATTATGTCACACCCCCTTACACAAATTAATTTTTACAAGTATTCATCTATTTCTAGAATAAATTTCTCAATTTAATTTCTGACATAATTTTTAATTTTTCCGATAATGAAATGGAAATGGATATCGCTCGGTATAATGAAGGGTAATTGTGGTATTCATAATATAACAATAATTGGATTGTAATAATATAGAACTGAGAAGCACTATGTTGCAATTATATTTAAGAAAAATACCTTAAGACTCCGGAGGCAAAAATAAGTACTTAGAAGAAGATGAAATTTATAAGGGAGAATCTTACCACCAAAAGCTGACATATGATTATATTTCATTCCTACATGTTGTACTCTGATCAAGATTTTTAGTGTTGATTCTGCATAGCATGACACTACATATTATGCTTTTTCAGGTGCAACCTAAATTAAATTATGTGTATGTTGCACGAAATATTCGAGACATATTTCTGCGCAAAAAGTGACTGCAACGCTTGGAAGAGTACACTGGTATGGGTATGTAAAACAACAATATATGAAAATATCCTAATATTTTGCGACGCAATAATTAATCATTTTGGTCAAGGTTTTTACGAAAAATACTTGCGGAAGCAATGAAAGGGGCTTTCTAGGAACGTTACATAGTCTTGATTGCATGTACTGGGTCTCAGATGGATGCCCTACCACTTAAAATGGTCGATATAAGTGTCACTAGGCATGTTCCTCTAGGAACAACAAGCAAATTTTTCGATTTGCCATGCTAGGTGGATAAAAAAAGAGTTTCTCCGCTACAGTAAACTGATAAATTTTAATGATATAATATATCTAGTTTTGTTTGGTGTGACCCTTATTAATAAAAAAAAACCCTATTCGTTTGGGTTTGGTGGGGTCCTCATGAGATTTAGATACTATAATATGTTTATTGGTCCCTTTTCCATCGAAAAAAATGCTATAATAACCAAAAATTATGAGATAAAAATATATAATATGTAAAATAGTAATCTAGAGACATGAATCTGTGTCGCTGGAGATAGAGTCTTTCCATTGGAGATAAATTTTTCACGTGGATATGAAAAGGCGAGGGTACCCAAATATACTTCAAGCTAAAACTTTTCCTACCTATAAGTCCTTTCTCCGAAAATGATTGTCTATAGACTGAGTCGAGACAATACAACTAATTGGTTCACACTTCATATGATCGGCTATGGATACGAGATCGAGACAATACAACAACGAAGTATGTTACTTGATAAAAAGGTTCGGACTTAACCAAACACAATATGATTCACTTATCAAGTAAATAGGAATTAACATTCGTGTAATTTACTTTAATTATAATAAAACAATTATAATACGAAAATATAAAGTAAATGACACAACAAGATTTTGTTAACGAGGAAGCCGCAAATGCAGAAAAACTCCGGGACCTTGTCCAGAATTAAATACTCTCAGGATTAAGCCGCTACACAAAATTACACCAACTTCGTATAGTTGAGACCAAGCAACTAAACCTATAGTTCACCTAGTTCCGTATGTATTCCCACGCCTCCAACTTATAAATAAGTCACGTACTGGGATCAATTCCAAAGGAACAAAAAATCTGTTTGGTATCAACTCTCTTCAACCAAGTGATATGAGTTGGACAAAGGCTCTTCTGTTTATCTTAACATAAACTCTTTCGTCGGGTCCTTAGATCTATCTTATGTTCAATTACCGAAGTAATCGTTTAAGATTAAGCCAACAACACTCTTAATCCAAAGAATTGTGTTGATGCCGATCTACTCAATAAATCAATCCAATCTACTACAAGGATAAACCGATTATTAATTGGATCCTCTTTTAACGAAACAAGTATTGTGCACACCAAAGATTATGAACTCACAAATCATAAATCTTCAATATCTTCTTCGTCTTCAAATCTTCTTAAATATTCAATATAAACCTGCACACAATCACTTGAATCTCTTGTGATTAATCACGCACAGAATGGAGTCTGTTAACAATGGATTATCACAAGATCGTCTTTAGAACTAACAACAGTCTAAAGATCCCTGTCGAAACTCTGAACTAGTTTGAGTGAATCTTATATCAGAAGAGAAGATTCTCAAGCATAAACAAACTAGGTGCAATCAAATTTCAACCATCGTTAGTCAATCAAATCAATCGAAAACAAAAGATAAACCGCAATTATCTAGTTTCCCACCAACGGTACGCGCTAGAGCTTCTCAATCCCAAAGAAGACTTTAAACTGAGCAGCCGCAAGAGATTAGGCGGCGGCTACACCAGTAACAACAACAAAGAGGAAGTTTGTTGTTACGAAAGATTAGTTTGCTAGATAGGCGAATTTCAAGTATTTATAGACAAGGAAGTTTGGACACCAAGGAATTTCCAAATTCGAAAATATTCTCAAGATATTCATTAAAACACAAATTCGGTTTCCATAATTCCTGGAAATGCTCTGTCCAAAAATAATGATCGAAATCTCTCCGGAAAATATAATTAGTAAATGCACATTACTAATTCTTGTATTTCTCTACAAAATGAAATTAATAACCTTAATTAAAATATTCTTAACTTACTAATGTTTCGGTCCTGGGATTTTCTTTCTTTAGCTATTAAGGAATAACTTTGAACAATTAAAGAAATAAACATTCACAACACGTGTTCAAAGTATGTCGACATCCTTACTTTATAAGTTCTCTTTCCCACTTACAACCTTGAAACTGATTTGCCACACTTCCAAACAAGTTTAGAATTGGTTCATCTGACTTTCAAGAACTATGTGATTGATTAAACAAACATTCAATCATAATCACGGGTTTAACGGTTCTACCAAAACAAGTTTCGGTTCTACATCCATGTGAGTACTGTGCATAGTCACACTAGATTTCCAAAATTCGGTTGACTAGGTACTAGGATTGGTTCCCCACATATATATGGTATCTAACTTATATGTGTTGCACATGTCCATAGTATCGGTTCCCCTTTGCCTAAAAACGTGTTGCACATGTTCATAGGATCGGTTCCCCTTTCTGCTATAAACCTTGTTGCACCTCATACAAGGATCGGTTCCTCTTTGTGATGTACTGCACCTCTTACTAGGATCGATTTCCCTTTCCCAAATTTGGTCGTACAAAACACAAACCCGATCATACCATCTTAGGTGATTACTTAAGATCAGTTTCACTAATAAAAGTCATACCAATACATAAGTCAGTCCTTTGTAAATAGTTCTACCAAGAACACAAACAAGTTGTGAGGGGTTATACTCAATCACACATATTGGTTGTTCATAAGATATGCAATGAATAACAAAACCAATAACACCTGGAAATTTCCTTTTCGGTTCACAAACAAGTTTATGAACTTACTTCCTTAGAACACATGTAAAACATTGTTCCCTATGATGATATCCTCACCTCATACCCATACATAATCACAATAGAATTCAAATGATTATGGCGATGTCTTATCTACAAAGTTTAATGGTTAAGCAATAAACCTCGTATTGTATTCCTTAATATTATGTCTATCTAGAGTTCAAATATGCTTCGCAGTTTTGTTTTTAATATGCACGACTTGAAAGATACGTTAGAGAATGAAACAGTTCAAGTCAAATATCACTAACCTCAAGTGGAAGGATGAATGTTGTTATTGTAGCTCCTTGCTTCTTCACATCTCCAAGTCTTCGCAATACTTGTAATGTCTCATATCCTCATACTTTCAAGCTAACCTATACGAAGTTGACTCTAGTACATAATCAGGCGACTCTTAACATGAGTTTTGATTCACTAAAATATGACAACCAAACTTGACATACCAACGCTTGGTGGGTTCAACAGAGCTATGCTCTAACAGGATAAGCTTCTATCGAGCGGCCAAGACCCTACCGCTCGGTAGAGACTCTTCCTCAATAGAAACACATTTCTAGTTTTCCAAGTAATTTAGCTTGTTTGGTAAGTTCATAGTAGAGTGAAATTAGAAAATTTACCAATTTTCCAACTCCATGGGACTTTCCCATAGTAATCATATAGAATTTTCACCAGCAATTGCCCAGGGGACCTTTAATGATGTGGATTTGCTAGTTCGTAACTAGTAAAATTAAAAGAAAAAAAAAACTCTAATACCACTTGAAACTAAAACCAAATTTGTACTGTCACATACTCCAAAGTGGATAGTTATTACATGTCTGGCTAATGAAGCGCAATAATTACGCGTTACAGCATAGACGGCCTAGTCAGTGTTCAGCGATGCTGGCGCTACACTGCATAGACCATGAAGCGCTTAAATGGCGCTTACTGTAGAGTCAATGGCCAAGTAACAAAGCTTATTGGCCGACACAATGAAGCTTCATTGAGGAAGACAAGACAATGCCAAGTTGACAAATGCAACATGCGGTGTTGGCATTGATGCATATCCATTGAATTGACTTGGCCCTAACTCAAAGATGATGCAAGAGTGAAGAGTAGCCCAAGAATTGTCCTACGCATCAGTCCAAGGCTGGCCAAAACTTGGACAATACAAACAAGCTAGTGATGCAAGAGTATGCATCACTATTGTCGAGCAATTGCCTAAGTAAAGCAAGAATAACGCATATGGAGCATATTGGCATCAATTAGGAAGCATGTTGGCATGTATTTGTCTTAACTAAAGCGTCCTAGAATGTTCAGATCAAGGCCATACTGCAGTGATGCGCAAAAATGGCGCATTATGACTCAAGTGTTGGTTATTGTCTTTGCGAGCATGGAAATGATGTTAGACAATTTAGAACAGTTATAAAGTGAGTATATAACCTTATTAGAGTGTCCATAACCATTTTGGACATGTGTGGCGTAAATTGGCACAAGTTGGAGAACATGGTCATTTAGGCACAACTTTAGACGGTTATGGAAACTACCCCTTGGACACTTGGCTTTCCAAGGCTTGTGAAAATGCGGGGGTCAACCACACCCAATAATTCATTTGGTAATCTGAGAGGACTTACTCCAATATACTTTCTAGAGAATCAACTAGACAGCCAGACTCAATCTAGAGAAAAGTGTATCAGAGAGTTTATATCTCTAACTCTTAATTCAATCTACAATCAGCAAATAGAAATCTGCGAGCCCGATTGAATATAAGAGGAGTAACTTGAACGATACCAAAGACCAATGTTCAAGTGTCGATCAATTTAAATCAACAACCAAAGATTGGATTATCTAATTGATTGATCTTAATGCACAATCTGTGATATTTTAATTATATAACAAAGTATATGCGGAAAAGAAATAACACAGACACAATAATTTTGTTGATAAGGAAAACAAAACCGCAAATGCAGAAAAACCCCGGGACCTAGTCCAGATTGAACACCACACTGTATTAAGCCGCTACAGACACTAGCCTACTACCAATAAACTTCATACTGGACTGTATTTGAACCCTAATCAATCTCACACTGATTCAAGGTACAGTTGTGTTCCTTACGTCTCTGATCTCAGCAGGATACTACGCACTTGATTCCCTTAGCTGATCTCACCCACAACCAAGAGTTGCTACGACCCAAAGTCGAAGACTTGATAAACAAATATGTTTCACAAGGAAAAATCTATAGAATGAATAAATCTGTCTCCCACAGAAATACCCAAGAGTTTTTATTCCATCTTTTAATAAATCAAGGTGAACATGAACCAATAGATAACCTAGACTTATATTCCCGAAGAACAGCCTGGTATTATCAATCACCTCACAATAATCTAAATCGTATGATGACGAAACTAGATATTGTGGAATCACGAATGATGAGACGAAGGTGTTTGTGATTACTTTTTATCTTGCCTATAGGAGATTAAATCTCGAGCAAATCTTAGAGAAGACAATACTCAAATGATAGAATCGGGCAAGATCATAACACGCAACAATAAAGAAAATAGTTGGGTCTGGCTTCATAATCCCAATGAAGTCTTTGAAATTGTTAACCTACAGGGTCTCGATATACACCTAAGGTTAAAGGAGAATCGACTCTATTTCATGAAACTAGTAACACACAAGAGGTGTGGGGATTAGATTTCCCAGTTGCTAGAGTTCTCCTTTATATAGTTTTCAAATCAGGGTTTGCAATCCAAGTTACCTTGGTAACAAAGCATTCAATATTCACCGTAGATGAAAAACCTGATTCAACCAAGCTAACATCTTTCAACCGTTAGATCGAACTTAGATTGTCACACACAAATGAAATGCACCCTCATTTAGGTTTATGTAACCGTACCCAAACGTGTACACCATGTTGGCTCAACAATAGTTAACCGAAGTTATCCATATGATTACTCTCTTTCAACCTTATTCATTTAACCATAACTAGTTCAAACGACTCAAATGAAACTAGTTAAAGAGCCATTCAATTACTATATTCTCATGGAAGTATACAAGAACACAATTGAAGCAAAATCGGTTTGATTCACTCGAATCAGTTCATGAACATTATAGCCACGGTATGCAAAGATTGCATTCCTTATTTTATAAATGTTTAAGTTCATGTACAACCGATTTTAGAAAGTAACCAACTCAAGTATGCAAACGGGTACGCATACTTAAGTAGACGGACCGAGTTTGGTTACGCCAGTACGCGAACGGGTGCGCATACCTATTCACACTTCCAAAATCCATCAGAAATTCACGGATGTGAGACTTCCGCCAGTATGCGTACGGGTATGCATACTTTCCTAGACATCCAACAACCGCCAGTACGCGTACGGGTACGCATACTTCAGGTTCCCAGTTTTGGACTTATACATAAATGTGAAAACACACTTTGTTTATTCCAAACAGGGTTACTTGATTCTAAGCTATTTATTTCAATCACTTAAAATTTCTTAGAGGATGACAATAACCGTTTTCACACACTATTAGCATCAAAGCAATTTTCAAGATATTGAAATAATCATAACGAAACATTCCAAGTCTAAACCAAATGATTGTATCACACAAACCATGTAAGATGTTACTCGGAAATTTTCACATGATAATAATTTGACATTCGTCAAGAATATAAGATGAACTTGGTCGAAGCGAAAGCTTTCCAACACATATTTTGAGAAATATGTAAGCGAGATAAACTCAGCTCTAAATCTCAAATATGTATAATAGAAAACTATATCGTAACACGACTTATGTCTCAATATATGAGATATAGTAGAAATAGACTTTCCAAGTGATAGATGAGTTTCAGTCTCCACATAATTTTTGTTGATGAAGTTCCACAAGCTCCTCTTAGTAGTTCTTCGTCTTCAAATGATGAACGTCGTGAAAGCATAATGCTCAACTACACAATCTATGTCCTAGTCCTTGACATCTATAAATAGGCTAGAAATCAAAACTTATAGTTTTAATCACTAACATTGACAAACATGCTTGAGATAGCAACGCATGCGAGTTCGACCGAGCAGTGTTCAAACAATCTCCCCCTTTTTCAATTTTAGTGACAAAACTATCAATACATATGGATTACAAAATAAATAAAACTTTATACCTTCTCATCCAAATGCTTGATCTCGTTGGCATCTTCAACACGACTTGAAATCTTCGTCACTTCCAAGTACTCCATGATTTTAAACGTGTTCAACTCAGCATCATAGTTGTTGAAGATCCGTAACGATAACAATGAGAAAACAAATGCTCTCGATCATTGTTATACAGTGTCATATTATTATTACACAACATCAAAGTTCAATTGTATCACAACTTTGACAAAAATACTATGCTGATATGTATCATTCCCCCTTAGTCAATACTTCATCTCGACATGAAAACCACTCCCCCTTACATAATGATCCGTAAACCATATGTATTTGTAGTATGAAACTACACATTAATTCTCCCTTTTTTGTCAATATAAATTGGCAAAGGTACGAAAAATAGTGGGATCCTCATGAAATTTTCATAGAGATACTTCATGACTAAAAGAGAATAACATACCAACTTATTTAGGTGCAATCATAAAGCCGAATCTAAATGCATTCATCAAGGAGTTTATAAAGATACAAGATAACCCTATAATATTCCACAGCCGCACTCCCCATAAAGATTTGGCAATAAAGCACAAAATCAAAAAGAACTCTCCCCCATAAAATGTCATTCCCAAAAGAACAACCAAGGCGACCTTGTTTTTGCAAGAAAAAAAGGATTTCTTTGGATATAACCAAATCACATGAAAGCATGGATTTGAATCCGAAAATCTCAATTGAATCAACCACAAAAATGATCAATTCAATTGGCCATGCTCGACATAAGAGAAACTTACGGAGCAACACAGTATATACACAAAAATGTGGATCGGAGATAGACCAATACTACGGAATAACCAAGGATTCATTATACTTTTCATCACTATTTGCACAATGACATATAATAAACTTAATCCTTGTAAACAAAAGTTTTATCCTTTCTTCCATCAAAAAATGACATAAAAGGCTTTAACTTTTGTTTGTCAAAAGTTCATTCTATCTTTTATCAATACTTTCATACCGACATAATAAAGATAACTTTTAAACAAGTATGGGACAGTCACAGGTTCACGGACGTAAACAACATATCCCATAACAATCTGCAATATATAACATCATAAAGATCAAAATTTCAAAAATCATCTTCCAAATAATTTAGAATTTAAATAAATAAATCTAAATACATTGAAGATGAAAACGTTGGAAATAGCTATGTGTACTCACAATAGTGGCTATTCCAAACCCTAGTAATCCTTCTAAAAATACAAGAAATAAATTCTCATAAGAAGTTTCCTAGACATTGTAGAGCTTTCTCAGTGCATCTATAGAGAATTCCCTCTCATTATTGAAAAACCATTGATAATGAGATCATTCAATTCCTCCAAATCTTCAGAAATATCAGTTAACTCACTAAGTTCTCTTTTCAGTTCACGCAGAGTGTTCTTTGTCAGAGACAACATTTTTTCATAGTGAGAGATATCTCTTAAAGATGAAACAATTCGAGATTTTAAATTATTTCTTTTTCCGATGAAATTCTTCACCATAGCCCTAAAGTTATTATCATAATGATAAACAAACAACAGGAAGTTGGAGGAAGAACCTGGATCATTAGTCGTATTCTTCACCTTTCTTTTCCATGAGGAAAGAATTCCTTCACATGGATACACATTGACTGCTTCTACAACATCTCTTTTTTTGGTACCTCTTGTTATAGGATCCATGAGACTGTATCTTTAGAAGAGAGAGAATGTAAAGAACAATAATGTTCACACGTGAACATAAATAGACTCTAGGATAGTAAAACCCTAAAGAACCTTGAAAAAATCTCCACGGTTCACGATCCATTATCTATTTTAACAATAAAAAATTTACTTGCCCAATATAGAATAGAAAATAAACAAAAGATTTACAAAACTTGAACAACCTTGAAGTAATCCTTATTTTCAAGTCCAAAATAAGGATACTGTTCATTACTATGAGTTAGATAGTAATTGAGTGAACAAAATGTTCACTTCTTGTGTCACAAGGTGACATTTCAAGGTTTGTTGAGTAAACAGACTTACCTCGTCTGACTCTGATTCTTTTGGACTTTTTCTTGTACCCAGGCGTCTCTGACTGCTTCTCCAGAGTCAGATTCATCTTTTGCATGTCATTTTGAAGTTTGGTAATTCTTTTGTTGTTCCTCTTGAATCTCCAACACTTACTCTAGACATGACTTGTACTTCCACAAAAATAGCAAAGCAGAGAAGGTTCGATTTGTTAAGATGACTCGTGTTTATCACAACACTCAAAATAGATTGATCCAGAACCGACTGGAATAAACGAGTTTGTTGTTCTCACTGTCTTACTTTTGAACGCTAAACCTTTTGTGTTTCCAAAAGCCTTTTGACCAAATAACATTGCTGAGATTTTGTCCGAGCTTCTTGACAACCTTTGCAGGTCACACTTGAGAGAGTTGATCTCTTTTTCTTTTAGAAATAGGGTTCTGGTGAATTCATAATTAAGATAGTCTATCTCAAGAGTTTTCACCCGTAGTGATTATTGAAAATCACGCACTTGAAGAAAGTCACGTATAGCAATTTTCCACCACAAGTAATTCGAGCCATCGAAAACTGGTGGTACGTTTATAGAAATAGTACTTCTGTCCATATCAGATCGCTACAAACACCGACTTATAAGGTATTTAATGTGTTTGCCTGCTATGATACCAATTCAAAATGCGGGGGTCTAACAACCACATCCAACAATTCATTTGGAAATCTGAGAGGAGTTACTCCAATATACTTTCTCGAGAATCAACTAGACAGTCATACTCAATCTAGATAAAAGTATATCAAAGAGTTTATATCTCTAACTCTTAATTCAATTTGCAATCAGCAAATAGAAATCTGCGAGCCCGATTGAATATAAGAGGAATCTTGAACGGTAGCAAAGACCAATGTTCAAGTGTCAATCAATTTAAATCAACAACAAAAGGTTGGATTATCTAATTGATTGATCTTAACGCACAACCTGTGATATTTCAATTATATAACAAAATATAATGCGGAAAAGAAATAACACAAACACCAGAATTTTGTTAACGAGGAAAACCGCAATGCAGAAAAACCTCGGGACCTAGTCCAGATTGAACACCACATTGTATCAAGCCACTACAGACACTAGCCTACTACCAATGAACATCAGACTGGACTGTAGTTGAACCCTAATCAATATCACACTGATTCAAAGTACAGTTGCGTTCCTTACATCTCTGATCCCAGCAGGATACTACGCACTTGATTCCCTTAGCTGATCTCACCCACAACCAAGAGTGCTACGACTCAAAGTCGAAGACTTGATAAACAAATCTGTCTCACACAAAAAAGTCTATAGAATGAATAGATCTGTCTCCCACAGAAATACCCCAAGAGTTTTTGTTCCGTATTTTGGTAAATCAAGGTGAACAGGAACAACTTGATAACCCAGACTTATATTCCCGAAGAACATCCTAATATTATCAATCACCTCACAATAATCTAAATCGTATGATGGCGAAACTAGATATTATGGAATCACAAACGATGATACGAAGGTGTTTCTGATTACTTTTTTATCTTGCCTATGGAGATTAAATCTTGAGAAAATCTTAGAGAAGATAGTACTCAAACGATAGAATCGGGAAAGATTAGAACACGCAACTATAAAGAAAATAGTTGGGTCTCGCTTCACAATCCCAATGAAGTCTTTGAAATCGTTAACCTACAGGGTCTCGATAGAAACCTAAGGTTAAAAGAGAATCAACTCTATTTGATGCAACTAGTAACACACATGAGGTGTGGGGATTAGGTTTCCCAGTTGCTAGAGTTCTCCTTTATATAGTTTTCAAATCAGGGTTTGCAATCCAAGTTACCTTGGTAACAAAGCATTCAATATTCACCGTCAGATGAAAAACCTGATTCAACCAAGCTAATACCTTTCAACCGTTAGATCGAACATAGCTTGTCACAAACAAATGAAATGTACCCTTATTTAGGTTTATGTAACCGTACCCAAATGTGGACACCATGTTGGCTCAACAATAGTTAATCGAAGTTAGCCATATGATCATTCTCATATCAACCTTATTCATCTTAACCATAACTAGTTCAAATGACTCAAATGAAACTACTTAAAGAGCCGATCAATTGCTATATTCTCATAGAAGTATACAAGAACACAATTGAAGCAAAATCGGTTTGATTCATTCGGATCAGTTCTTGAACATTATAGACACGGTTTGCAAAGATTTCATTCCTTATTTTATAAATGTTTAAGTTCATGTACAACCGATTTTAGAAAGTAACCATCTCAAGTATGCAAACGGGTACGCATACTTAAGTAGCCGGACCGAGTTTGGTTACGCCAGTACGCGTACGGGTGTGCAGACCTATTCACACTTCCAAACTTCAGCAGAAATTCACGGATGTGAGACTTCCGCCAGTATGCGTACGGGTACGCATACTTGCCCAGACATCCAACAATCGCCAGTACGCGTACGGGTACGCATACTTCAGGTTCCCGGTTTTGGACTTATACACTGAAAACACACTATGTTTATATCCAAACATGGTTACTTGACTCTAAACTCTTTATTTCAACCATTGAAACTTTCTTAGAGGGTGACAATAGCCGTTTTCACACACTATTAGCATCAAAGCAATTTTCAAGATATTGAAATAATCATGACGAAACATTCCAAGTCTACACCAAATGATTGTATCACACAAACCATGTAAGATGTTACTCGGAAATTTTCACATGATCATAATCTAACATTCGTCAAGAATGTAAAATGAACTTGGTCGAAGCGAAAGCTTGCCAACACATATTTCGAGAAATATGTAAGCGAGATAAACTCAGCTCGAAATCTTAAATGTTTATAATAGAAAACTATATCGTAACACGACTTATGTCTCAGTATAGGAGATAGAGTAGAAATAGACTTTCCAAGTGATAAATGAGTTTCAGTCTCCACATACCTTTTGTTGATGAAGTTCCACAAGCTCCCCTTAGTAGTTTTTCGTCTTCAAATGATGAACGTCGTGAAGTCTAATGCTCAACTACACAATCTATGTCCTAGTCCGAGACATCTATAAATAGGCTAGAAATCAAGACTTATAGTTTTGATCACTAACATTGACAAACATGCTTGAGATAGCAACGCATGCAAGTTTGAGCGAGCAGTGCTCTAACAGCTTGTGCAAACAGTTGCACACGGTTTTGGCCATTATAACTACTGTATAAATAGTGTGAGAGGCATTGTAAATTAGTAGGAGATGAGAGGCTAGCAAAAGGCTAGGTCTTGGGAGCGTTAAGTCCTCTATGGTGAGGCAATTACAGCCGGGTGTGGGCAAAGTTTTATTTATGTTCCTTTGATGCAATAAAATAAGTTTATTGTTTTATATTTTTGTGTTCATTGTGTTGTTGTTCTAGTGAAAGTGTCAAATGGATTGATGCTTGGCAAACCTCTTATGTTTAGGGGGCATATAGAGTTAGAGAGAAAGAAAAAAGACTTTTGACGCGTAAAGTTTTAGAAGTGAAGATAGATGCATACTTTGATGTGAGTGTACAAGATTGAGTACTTGTGAATAAAAATTCACTGAACCAGAGAGTATTACCGGTCATGTCCTACGAAAAATTTTAGGCTGCAAAATGAGCAGGTGACAGTTTTCCATGCACCAACGGCCGAATGTGCATTATTATTTTCATAGTAGTATGGAGTCTAGATCAGTAGATGTAGAGAATTTACCCTCGCCATGACAAAGTTCCCCCATCTTTCATGGCCAAATACATACCCACGTTGCTATGACTCGTCGTACCAAAACTCTAATATCTTTTTCACATAGGCATAAAGTGTGGTAGGCAGTACAACAGTACTAACGATTTAAGGGATAAGAAACAAAAATTGTTGACATTGAATGAATGTGATAATGTATCTTTTTTTAATCGTAAACCGGTTCATCTGTCCAAATATTTTTAAAACACGGTTCTAATGGATGAGTAAAAATTAGTATGGGTGAAATGGACACAAAAAAATTAGCAAGGATGAAACTGGAATCATCCAGACTTAAACTTAAAAAATAGCGAGGATCAAACTTGATGCATCCTGTGTAAATTAAAAATAAAGAAAAATATCTGAAAATAAGCAGGATGAAACTGTACTATTTTTATAGTTTTGTCCATTTAAACAGTATCATAATCTAGATGTATTTTTTACCCGGAAATTATTGATTTTGGTCTTTTTAACCAATTTTGTGGTTTTTTATCGGTTCCATATCACTAGTTTTCATTTTTGCTTCGCTCATATACAAGTTTTGTTGTTTGCAATGATAAGTACTGTCGTTGATATATAGATGTAGAGTCCTTATGCGCCCTTTCGGTTCTTCCCATTTCGAGCTATTCATTTCGGTTGATAAGGATGAATAAGTACGTGAGGTGTGTGTTTGTTCTTTTAACTGGTTAGTGGATACTCGTCACATTAATGTAGTCCCTACTGATCACAAGTGGATCATCATCGGCAACAAAATGACACTCTAGGCGAGATCTCCGTATCAAAATTGCATTTGGCAACATATACTTCTGTTACGAATATGTGTGTATTTAATTTACTCATGTAGGGTCGGGGTATTGATTGCAATGGCCGATGATTTTTTTTTTTCTTTATCGCGGTGACAAAATCGGCTACATTCTTTTGGCATATATCCTGCATATAACCCGCAACTTTTCTTCCATGCCTGAGCTTGTTTGATGATAAGCCATGAAAATCCAAATGAAAAGAGAACCCAATGTAGATATTTACAGTCTTTGGAAAAACAGAGCTTTTAATATGGTGAGCTGTTTTTTCATTTCCCAAGATGGTTCTACGTTGTGATTAGTTTAATGTAAGCAGTCTAACCCAGGAAGTGCAGGACTTCAGGTGCGCAAACAAGTAGTAGATTATCCTGCTACACAAAAAATAGGTCTAAACCTCTGAAATGATATCTTCTAGAATCCATATGAAGAAGAAAGCCTGTAACATGCACACTGGTTTCACTGTTCAGTATCTATTGAAAAGAGATACTTCATACTTATGAGGCCCCCCGAATCAAATGAAATGAAAATGACAAATCCTTTTGAGCACTATTTGAATTAGCTGGCGTTTTCTTAGAACTTGTTTGTTTGCAGCTGACTCGGCGCCTGAATCTGAGTCAACTCCTGACTCGGACCGAGTCAGCAGTCAGACCGTTTGTTTTCCATTTTGACTCAGATCTAACTCAGACATAACCCCTGACTCGGACTCATTTGAGTCAGGTAACAAAATACCCCTGACTCATGGGACCAAACCACTGACTCACTTATTCCCGAGTCAGATGAGTCAGATCTGACTCAAAACAAACATATCGACTCAGATCCAGATGAGTCAGGTGATTTCACTCAGATCCAGATGATTCAGATCCAGACGACTCAGATAAGTCAGGAGTAAACAAACATGGTGTTAGTCCATATGTGCTCATAAGCAACTCTGGTTCAAACCAACTGCCAATAAGCAACTCTTATATTCATCCAGCCATTATTTACAATCTGCTGATCTGAAACTAAAAAGTGAAAAGAAATATAGATTAAAATTATCGCTTAAAAATTTGTTGCAAAAGGAACCGAATTACTAGTAAACTTTGTTTTTTTTTTTGACTTTTAGAAGTTGACAAACCAGAATTCAGAGTGTCAAATTTCAAAACGGTTTTGAAATACCTAAAAATCAACTTTATAAAGCAAAATAATTTTACTTCTGACTTCGGTTTTTCAACAAGTAGAGCGACTCAGCTTCCATCACCCAAACGCACTATAAAAGATTTGCAGAAAGCCCAAGAGATTTCAATTGGAAAATTTCTTGTTTGGTCCTAGGCCCATATAGTTATTTATAGTAGGGTCCAACCGGATCTTTTTTTTATCCGGAGGTCCAAAATTAATTAAAACATGAAAATGTCCATAATACCCATTACTACCAAACGTGTGTGTCTGCACTGCTTACAAATTTGAGTACATATCTGGTACACTGCTTAAAAATTCGAGTACATATTTGCTACACTGCTTACAAATTTGAGTACATATCTGTCGCACTGCTTAGAAATCTGAGTACATATCTGTGGTACTGCTTACAAATCCGATTATATATCTGAATGCTTACAAATTCGAGTACATATTTGCTGCACTGCTTCCAGGTAGAGTACAAATCTGTAAGAATCAATGATAAATAAATTAGAAAACGTATTACATCACATATATTGTAGGATCATACAAATTAATCTATAATATTTCTTAAGTACAGTATTAAATCATAGGAAAAAAAAAGGAAAACCTACAAATCCACAGTAAACACAGAAAAATTTATACAAAACTAGCACATATTTCAGTATTGAGCATAAGTACTCATGGATCAAACAAAAAAAAGTGACAAAACTCTGAATAAAACAGAATCAGAAGTTTCTATCAGTACGCCCTGGCAGATCATATGAATTAAGTGAATAAAATTTATGAATAAAACATAATCAAAGCAGTTTTTTCAGTGTTCAATATATGTACTATTGATTCATAGTAACCTAAAAATCAACAGATAAGTAAGGAATCTATGAATATAACAAAATCAAAAAAAGTGATAAGTCTATGAATAAAAAAAATAAAATCAAAGCATCTTATTTCCAGTATGAGATATATGTACTGTTGGATCAAACAACAAAAATCATTATTTAAACAAAAAATAAAAAATTAACTAGGTTTTTTGTCAGTATAGCATATATGTACTGATGGTTCATACACAAACAACCGAAAAAAAACCTAAAACCAGCAAAATAAAACTATTATAATCATATCTAGTAACAAAATGAATAAAAAAACATAATTATTCAGTATGCATATATTACTGCTGGATCAAACAACAAAAAAAAATTATTTAAACAAAAACTAAACAATTAACTAGGTTTTTTGTCAGTACATCATATACGTACTGATAGTTCATACACAAAAACAACTGAAAAAAAACTAAACCCAACAAAAAAAAACTAGTATAATCAGATCTAGTAACGAAATGAATAAAAAACGTAACTATTCATCTAGATCTGGATTATTTTCATGAAAATGAAGGAACACTTGATTAATCATGCGTGCAAATTGGAAAACATAATCAAACATCAACTAATTAATGATTAGATCTTGAAACCTTCGAATAAACATTACGAGAAGAAGATTAATAAGGAAAATCAACTTACCAAAGGGTAGAATCGATTTGGGTTCTTGAATCGATCAAGATGTTCTAAAAATCTTCGTTTCCAAGCTTTATCCTAATACAAAAAACTAGAAATTAAAGAATGAAGAAAATGAATTGATTTCATTAAATCCCGCATCAGTAGAGAAGAGGAGAGGGAGAGGGAGAGAGAGAGAGAAACTGAATCTGAGAAGAAAAAGAATATGGAGAGAAACTAGCTTATGTTTCTGTTATATATAGTAAAGGCTATTTTGGGAATTCTAAAAATACGCATAATATTTATACACGTGTGCAGGACCTGTGCTTAAAAAATTAGGTCCATTTTTCTCTTTTCTTTTAATTATGGACCTACCGTTATTGGGCTTTAGTGGATGGACCTGCCACTAACTAAGAACACTATAACAGTACATACATGTAATTCCTGCATTTCAATTTCAAGTTATGACATCCGACTGTTACATAATAAACTAAGACCACCGACTCCCCACTTCCGCCAAGGCGCCAACCCACACATTGTCTCTCTTTTCTCCTCTACTAAAGTTGACTTACTAATCAAACCTCATCACAACCGTCAATCTTCACCAAAAAGAACCAAATCAACGGTTGTAATTTCACTGACTCATTCCTCCTTGTCATACCAGGTTGTGTAATAGTCCACCACACTAGTAAGAGGTTATAAAAATAAGTAAACTTGTCCCAAGTGTGTAAACTCTTTTGACTCATGTAAAGATTTCTTTTCAGAGTCAAGAAGTCTTGTAACACACACTCTGTAAACCCACCAACAAGAAGAAGAAGAAGAAAAAAAACCAAACCTTGTTTCTCACTGTTGTAATTCAAGATTTGGGGATCTCAAATCGGATTCTAATTAGGGTTTGAGAGAAAAAATTCAATGGCTGATATAGTGAAACAGATCTTAGCTAAGCCGATTCAATTAGCTGATCAAGTATCAAAACTAGCTGAAGATCCACACTCATTTAAACAAGAATGTTCAGAATTGAAATCCAAGACTGAGAAATTAGCAGCACTTCTTCGTCAAGCAGCAAGAGCAAGTTCTGATTTATACGAAAGGCCAACACGGAGGATTATTGATGATACTGAACAGGTTCTCGATAAAGCTTTGGCTTTAGTTACTAAATGTTGTGCTAGTAAGAATTTAATGAAGAGAGTTTTTACTATTATACCAGCTACTCAATTCAAGAAAATGTCTGGGAATTTGGAGAATTCTATTGGTGATGTTTCGTGGTTGTTAAGGGTTTCTGCTGCTTCAGCTGATGGAAGAGATGATGAGTATTTAGGGTTACCTCCTATTGCGGCTAATGAGCCTATTCTTTGTTTAATTTGGGAGCAAATTGCTACTCTTGTTAATGGATCAATTGATGATCGATCTGATGCGGCTGCTTCGCTTGTTTCGTTGGCTCGTGATAATGATAGATACGGGAAATTGATTATTGAAGAAGGTGGAGTTGGTCCGTTATTGAAATTGGTGAAAGAAGGGAGAATTGAAGGTCAAGAGAATGCTGCTAGAGCTATTGGTTTATTAGGTCGGGATCCTGAGAGTGTTGAACATATGATTCATGCTGGTGTTTGCACTGTTTTCGCCAAGATTCTCAAAGATGGTCCAATGAAAGTTCAGTCCATGGTTGCTTGGGCTGTTTCTGAATTGACAAACAATCATCCTAAATGTCAAGATCATTTCGCTCAGAACAATATCATTCGGTTACTTGTGGGGCATCTCGCGTTCGAAACGATTCAAGAACATAGTAAGTATGCTATTACTAGTAATAAAGCTGCTATGTCTATTCATTCTGTTGTTGTTGCTAGTAGTCATGATAAACAAATAACTGGTTCCGCTATTACCAACACCCCCACTGCCACCCCTAACAATAATGTGAAGGGAGTCAATGGGGATGAGAAACAGATTTTGGGTCAGATCCCTCATCCCATGGGGAAAAACAACCTCAATAACAGTATGCATAATGTAGTTAAGCACACAATGTCTACGATGCCTAGCAAAGTAGGACAGAGATCACCATCTAGTCCACTCCAACCCATTGTTAATTCTACTGGGCATCAGCAGAATCACTCCCTTGATAGCAAAAGCAGTCATCATTTGTCATCAGCTGCAAAAGGGAGGGAATTGGAAGACCCAGCTACCAAGACTGCAATGAAAGCTATGGCAGCGAAAGCATTGTGGCATCTTGCTAAGGGGAATTCTTCTATTTGTAAGAGTATCACCGAGTCTAGAGCGTTATTATGTTTTGCTGTATTACTTGAAAAGGGTTCAGATGATGTTCAGTACAATTCCGCTATGGCATTGATGGAGATTGCTTCTGTTGCTGAAGAAGACCCTGACTTGAGACGATCTGCATTCAAACCCAATTCTCCAGCTGCTAAGGCCGTCGTGGATCAAGTTTTGAAAGTAATCGAGAATGGTGATACAGAGCTTCTCATTCCTTGCATCAAAGCAATGGGTCATTTGGCCAGGACTTTCAAAGCAACCGAGACAAGGATTATTGGTCCGTTGGTGAAATTGTTGGATGAGAAGGAAAGTGAAATTACAAGAGAAGCAGCAATTGCTCTCACCAAATTTGCTTGTTCGGGTAACTATCTCCACCTTGATCATGCAAAAGCTATCATTACTGCAGGTGGAGTTAAGCATCTAATCCAACTTGTGTACTTCTCCGAACAGAAAGTTCAGATTTCCTCTTTGGTATTGTTATGTTATGTTGCTTATCATGTACCAGATAGTGAGGAATTAGCTCAGGCAGAAGTACTTACAGTTCTTGAATGGGCATCAAAACAAGCATATATGATTCAACATCCGACACTAGACACACTCTTGCCTGAGACTAAAAGTAGATTAGAACTTTATCAGTCTAGAGGAGGTAGGGGTTTCTATTAGAATTCGATGTCAAGTAAATTATTTTGTATTTCGTTTATTGTTCCATTGAGTGTATATATATTTCTGCCATTGTTGTTTGTTTAAGGGAAAACATTAGAAATCCATGAACAATCATATTTTGTTCTCTTTCAATTGATTTGCCTTGGGTTTCTTTGTTATCCCATTTTATATTGGTTCTTCATTTATTCCTGTAAAAACAATGTTATTGAAAGAAGGCATAAAAACTCAGGATGGTCGTTGCATTAAATTTCTTGATAAGTTATTACTTTTACCAGTTATTGATTCTGTTTTTCCTACAATCAAGTTGTTCAGTGAGACAAACAAACTCACAACTGTGGACATCCCGTGTATCAGATCCAGAAGGTGCGATTCTGGAGTGTAGTTACTAGCATGTAGTATGTGTTTTTGTGTCATCAGTGAGTACATGACAAAGTAACCTTAGGATTATGTTGCAGCATTTCTAGAGAAACCCGTCTTGCCCTTGGAGAATCATCAGAATTTCCCACCAATTAAACAGTACGAATTATTGAAGGAAACATCAATCATAGAAATGGATACGATGAGCTGCATCATCAGAAAAGGAGTTGGCAGCGTATGCCATTTCACAGTGTACTACCGACTGATTAAACTCACATTATTGCCCTGGAGGAATAGGTGTCTTCTCCCCAGTACGCAAGGACCTTTTGGACTGTTTTTGTGGACCCAGTGTGGCTGGGGAGCCTGAGACGTTGGCCAAGTGTATAACAGTGGCTCGTGAATATTCTAGTACACATTGAGGACCATAGTGGATTTCGGGCAATCTCGGACAGATTATACAAACAGACCCATCTACATCTAAAGAGTTCTGACAAGGGACAGATTATCACAAACGATTTGGAGAAATTTCAGAAACGGGGTATGAAAAGTAGAACAGTATTAGGGAATCATGAAACAGACAAACACACAGCAGCCTGATTTCATTTATTCAAACAACAGTCATTGACCAATGAAGGCCGATCAAACTCGTAACCCAACAACATCCAAATTTGTTCATAAAACTTACAAAAGAGAATCAGAGAAAAGAAACCGAAGTTGATCATATCCGTGATATGCTTGTGGGTGTTGCGGTTTCATCATTCATGCACAACATGTACAGACGTATGCTCCAGCATTGACTGAATCATCTTGGCACGATGTACCACTATATCCTGTAATGATGTTATGTTCTACGTAAACGTAACACGCAAAGTGACACTCATCACAGTAACGCACTTCTGGGATCTTTGCTACTGCAATACACTGTACATCATAGTCCGCGGACCCGTAGGCACCTAATTGCCCACCAGCGCCATTCACATATCTGCATATGTAATCTAAAAATATCAAAAGGGTACATGGTTGTTTCAATAAATCAAAAGATATATACGAACGATGAGTTTGAAAGGTTTCATTTGAAATTGCTCTTCAATCCCATAACAATGAAATGCCCAAGCATAGAATTGTAATCATTTATTAAAAAAGGGGTAACTTGCGTTACCTCCCCTGACGAAGATCATAATTTGCGTTACGTCCCCTACGGAAATAAACTTAGGGAAAACTCCCCTCGTTACTTTTTCCGTCCAAAACTAGTTAGCTGATTCAACAGGAAATACACGTGGCAAAAAAATATCTTTTTTTAGCAAACTACCTATAGTACCCTCACTGGTTATCTTCTCCACCTTGTATCAGTAGTTAAGGTCTCATCTTCAGATTTTTGTTTTCGAATACGTCATCAACATTAGATCTGCAACAAAAAAAGTGGAACTAAGACAGAACTAGAAAGATCCATTAAAGGTAAACCCTTAATAAGAAGTAAAAATTGAAGAAAATCCATGAATTCAATTTCCCAAAAAAGTACAGATTATGAACTTGCCCAGGTGATGAAAACCCAGACAAATTAACAACCTCTTTTGTTTATCGAACTGCAAAAGTGGGTCTCATTCAAAATTATATAATTACCATTGAAGTGCAACCACATCAACTGCAACCATAAAACCCATTTCAACAACAAGAATAGTAACAATAATAATTTAATGGAGAACTGAAAAATGTATAAGAACAACTTAGACCACATGAAGAACCTAGATTAAGTAACGTAAAGTCGTCTTCTTCGCATCATTTGTATTTAAAGAAGAATATTTCGGTGTATCATTTATGCAAACACCTTGTAAACATCCTCCATGCATTTTTTATACAATGAGAACGAATCAAATTGTCAAATTTTTATAAGAATCGATAAAAATCTAATACTAAATCTTGCGTCTCAGATAACCCATCATAAATCTTTGGTTTTCGTAGCTTTTACATCACAAAGTTAGTAACTACTAACCAGAACGAGTATTTGATCAGAATAAATAAAATTAGGAAAATAAAAAGATTAGAAGAAATAAAATTACAGTTCGTCCAATAAACTGATTTTGATTCAATTCAAAAAAATACTTCCTAAAATCAACTGATTTTACCATGTAAAATTCGCATAACACACAAACTATTTAGTTTGTACTATTCCATTTTGCTTTCTTTGATCAAGTATCAGTTATCACCTTACCTGATTTTCGTGAGCCACTAATGAAATTGAAGATACAAAGTTGTTCATTGACAAGACTAAGAATTTTGATTTGGAATTTAGAAAACGGAGTCATGGGCAGTGAAGATGAGATGATACTTTTGTTGGTGGCGGTGCTGTAACAGCGCCGGGAAATGGGTAGAAGATGAGGGTATTTTCGGTGGCTACATGCCACGTGTTTGTTTTTTATCCACTGCACAGAACCGGTGACTCAACTAACTAGTTTTGGACGGAAAAAGTAACGGAAAGAAGTTTCACTAATTTTATTTCGGAGATAACGCAAATTATGATCTTTGCCGGAAAAGGTAACGCAAATTATCCCATTAAAAAAATAGAAGAAGGCAATTAGGTTGCTTGTGTAGCTTACCCGAAACTAAGAGCAATTAAAATGACCAAAAGAAAGGGAGAGAAAATTAGATGAGTTTTCGCCATGTATAATTTGAAAATCGATTAATAAGGTTAGTCACAGTTGACATTGGGTTATTTTAAAATCGCAAAAAATAAAAATGTATAGCAACGACGAATTAATGCTTCCCACCACTATCAAAAATTAAAGCTCCCAAAAGACGAAAAGGTACCTAGACGGCACCCATAGGTAGAAGTAGAACTCAATAGTCAATATCGACGGGGTCAATTCCAAGCTCTCCCGAATAGAGAGAGCTGGTCCAGTTAAATGAGCCGTAAGCCAATTATTATGAACTCTATATTCTGAATCTCTGGTGTTTTTGTCAGATAAAGGATTTGGAGGATGAATTTTGTTTCAAAAATCTTTATTCCTAGTTAACTCTTTATAATGGGCCTAAGCCACAGACTTAGGTCCTGTTTGGTATAG
Organism: Papaver somniferum; assembly: GCF_003573695.1. Lineage (NCBI taxonomy): Eukaryota > Viridiplantae > Streptophyta > Magnoliopsida > Ranunculales > Papaveraceae > Papaver > Papaver somniferum. Next base: position 112,868,608 of record NC_039363.1, read on the forward strand.
TTTTCAAAAACAGTTTTCTGTTTTTAAAAACAAAGAAAACAGAAAACAGGAGAAAACGCGTTTGGTAAGGACATTTTCAGAAAATGTTTTCTATCTGTTTTCTGTTTTTAAAAATAAAAAAATGAAAACAACAAATTATTGTTTTCTGTGTTTTCTCTTTTTTTTCTTTTCTTTATTCTTTTCTTCTTTTCAGAACAAAGTAAGAGATGGGGAATGACTGCAAGTGAGTCATGGCTAATATCACTATCTCTTAGACGAATCTTTACATTTGATCCGATTTAGTTGGTTTTCCTTGTTTTCAAAAACAGTTTACCAAACAATTTTTAGAAAATGAAAACAAGGAAAAAAGGGTATGTTTTTAAAACAGTGGAAAACTATTTTTCAAAACTGTACCAAACAGGTCCTTAAAGTCTCATTTTGAGTAAATGAAGTTTGTAAATTCTCATTTTTCACCACCCTAGCAATTTAAACCAGAATCCTATTATTGGGGCCGTAAAAGGGGTGGGAAATTTGGGGCTTTATAGGGTCATGTAATAGTAAATGAAATTATCCCTTATCACATCATATTACTAATGTCTATCATATCCTTACCTAAATTTCACTATTCATAAAAAAAAAAAAATCCTAAATCTATAATCTTCTCATTTTCCTTCTCTTCTCATTGACAAATCATGATTTCATCATGATGAAGATCATAAAAAAAAAAAAAAAAAAAAAACTAAATTTATTATCTTCTCCCCATCCTCCACTTCTCATTCATAAATTGTGATGAAGATGATGAGCATAATTTCATCACGATGAGGATGATGATCATAAAGAAAATCCAAAACTATTTTCTTCTCCTTCTCATTCAAAGATCATGATAAAGATGATGATCATCATAGAGAGAAAAAACTAAGAAAACCCACCATTTATTTTTGTTTTAAATGGTTAAAAAAATCCAATTCGATGAGTTTTAGATAAAAAAAAACAGTTTCTGAAGATGTTTACGGCTGGGAGTTCTTAGATTCCCAACCGTGAATCAAGATTACGGCTGGGATAGTTTGTCGAACCAACCGAAAGTCCATGTTTCGGCTTGGTTTCCCAACCGAAAGATTTTTCGATTTTTTTTTTGGTTTTCAGAACCAGTTAAGGTAAGTTTTCCCAGCCGTAAGTGCAGTTCTTTATTTCCCGACCGTAAATAACAAATACGGCTTGGAACACCATCAGTTCCTAGCCGTTTTGGGGTTCTACGATTGGGTCGACAAACTATCCCACCCATAATCTTGATTCATGGTTGGGAATCTAAGAACTCCTAATTGTAAACATCTTCAGAAACTGTTTTTTTTTTACCCGAAATTCATCGAATTAGATTTTTTTAACCATTCAAAACAAAAATAAATGGTGGGTTTTCTTAGTTTTTTTTTTTCTATGATAATCTTTGAATGAGAAGGAGAAGGAGAAGAAAATAATTTTGGGTTTTCTTTATGATCATCATCCTCATCATGATGAAGTTATGCTCATCATCTTCATCATAATTTATGAATGAGAAGAGAAAGATGGGAAAAGATAATAGATTTAGTGTTTTTTTTATGATCATCATCATGATGAAATCATGATCATCATCTTCATTATGATTTGTCAATGAGAAGAGAAGGGAAAGGAGAAGATAATTGATTTGTTTTTTTTTAATGAATAATTTGATTTTGGTTTATTTATGTGTAAGGGTAAATTGAACTTTTTATATGGATTGTGTTCCCCCTATCCACAATTTATTTTCTATTATCATTTTAAGCCCCCAAAAAGTCGCCCTCATACAACCCCAATAATAGGATTCTTAAACTACATTAAGAAATACAAATGTCTCAAGGACTCGCTTATATATCGGTTATGTTAAAGGGTCGGTATCCGATAACAAAAGGGTTTGACAAAGCCTTTTGACAAATCCTGATACTCACTAGATTTTAGATATCTAACAGTCTAAATCATGGATAACATGGCAGTGGAAATACTTATGTCGCTTGTTTGGATTTGGTTAATTAACTTTTCTCGATTCTAATCAATAAACTTGATTTGAAGGCTCGATAGTTTATCATCACTGGTTTGGAAAATCACTCTGAGTAGTGCATAGTTATATATCAATGTAGCCTTCTATATCAATTTTTCTAATTCGATTTCAGGAAGAAAAAAAATCATGAAAGAAAGAAAAAAATAGATTCAAAAATAGGTTTGATTTTGATCCAAACAAAATTAAACCCCAGCTGGTTAGGTTCAAGATGATTAGAGAGAAAACGTGAAGAAGAACCATCTGATGATGGTTGACTAATTATGTCCACAAATTAAACATTCGTATATATCTGAACTGTAAAATCCATTAATCATAATGTATGATTATAAATTTAATCTATACCGTAAAGATACCAAGCCTTTTGTCTTTCTCTTGTTTTTATATGAACGATTAAAATCATGTGTCTGAAAATGTGTTAGTCAGATCACAACAACACTCTTTGATTCTAAGACCATCCATCTCAACGTTTCAGATTAAACTATTATGTTAGAGCACTGGTCGGTCGAACTCGCAAGCGTTGCTATCTCAAGCTTGTTTGTCAAGTTTAGTGATCAAAACTATAAGTCTTGATTTCTAGTCTACTTATAGTGATGTCTCAGACTAGGATAGATTGTGTAGTTGAGTTTTAGACTTCACGTCGTTCATCAATTGAAGACGAAGAACTACTAAGGAGAGCTTGTGGAACTTCATCAACAAAAGGTATGTGGAAACTGAAACTCATCTATCACTCAGAAAGTCTATTTCTACTCTATCTTCTATATTGAGACAAAAATCGTATTATTATATAGTATTCGATTATATACATTTGATATTTCGGGATGAGTTTAACTCGCTTACATATTTCTCGAAATATGTGTTGGTAAGCTTTCGTTTTAACCAATTTCATCTTATATTCTTGACCAAAGTCAAAAGATGATCATGTGAAAATCGCCTGGTAACATCTTACATGATTTGTGTCAGACAGTCATTTGATGTAGACCTGGAATATTTCGTATTGATTATTTCAATAACTTGAAAATTGCTTTGATGCTAATAGTTTGTGAAAACAACTATTGTCATCCTCTAAGAATGTTTCAATGATTGAAATAGAGTTTAGAACACTTAACCATAATTGGATTATAGACATAGTATGTGTACTTGCATATACGTTGATCCAAGAACGGTATTGTATGCATACCCGTATGCGTACTGGCGAGGTCAAGTAAAGTCCGAGAGCCTTGGTATGCGTACCCGTACGCGTACTGGCAAACTCAGTTGAAGTACGGGAACTATTGTATGCGTACATGTACGCGTAATAATTCAACTGTTGTTTTGGATGTGTGATAGTATACGTACCCGTTCGCATACTGTCTGACACAGCCCAAGTACGGCTACTTAAGTATGCATACCAGTTTGCATACTTGAGTGGCTTATGTTCTAGAATCGGTTATGTCATGAACCAATACATTTACATAATAAGGAATGCAATCTTTTGCAAACCGTGGCTATAATGTTCATGAATTGATTCGAGTGAATCAAACCGATTTTGTTTCAATTGTGTTCTTGTATACTTCTATAAGAATATAGCAATTGAATATAACTAGTTTCATTTGAACTAGTTGTGATTAAGATGAATAAGGTTGATATGAAAGTGTTCATATGGCTAACTTCGGTTAACTATTGTTGAGCCAACATGGTATACACGTTTAGGTACGGTTACCCATATATAAATGAAGGTACATTTCATTTGTGTGTAACAAGCTAAGTCCATCTAATGGTGGAGAGATATTGCTTTGGTTTCAAGCAAACTTAGCTTGGCTTTTAGATCAGGTTTCATCTAACGATGAATATTGATTGCTTTGTTCCAAAGCTATCAAACCCTGATTTTAAGACTATATAAGGGAGAACTCTAGCAACTGGGAAACTTAATACTCACACCTCTTGTATGGTATTAGTTGTGACTAGAGTCGATTCTCCTTTAACCTTAGGTTTATTCCAAAACCCTGTAGGTTAACGACTGGAAGACTTCATTGGGATTGTGAAGCCAGACCCAACTATTTTCTATGTAGTTGTGTGTTCTAATCTTGCCATGTTCTATCTTATTGAGTAATATATTCTCTAAGATTTGCTCGAGATCGATCTCCGATAGGCAAGATTAAAAGACGTCACAAACATCTTCGTCTCATCGTTTGTGATTCAACAATATCTTGTTTCGCTTCCATACGATTAAGATTATTATGAGGTGATTGATAATACTTGGCTGTTCTTCGGGAATATAAGTCTCATTTATCAATTGTTTCTTATGCAACTTGATTTATCAAAAGATGGAACAAAACTTATAGGTATTTCTGCGGGAGATAGATTTATCTATCTCAATAGACTTTTCTGTGTGAGACAGATTTTTTTATCAAGTATTCAACATTGGGTCGTAGAAACTCTTAGTTGTGGGTGAGATCATCTAAGGGAATCAAGTGCGTAGAATCCTGCTGGGGTTCAGAGACGTAAGGAGCGCAATTGTACCTTGATCAATGTGAGATAGATTAGGGCTCAACTACATTCCAGTACGAAGTTCATTGGTAGTAGGCTAGTGTGTGTAGAGGCTTAATACAGTGTGGTGTTCAAAGCTGGACTAGGTCCCGGGGTTGTTCTGCATTTGCAGTTTCCTCGTTAACAAAATTTTTGGTGTCTGTTTTATTTCTTATCTGCATTATATTTTCTATATAATTGAAATATCACAGGTTGTGCGTTAAGTTCAATCAGTTCTTGAATCCGGCCTTTGGGTTGTTGATTGAATTGATTGACACTTGGATATTGGTTTGTGATACCGTCCAAGTTATTTCTCTCATTCAATCAGGCTCGCAAATTCCTATTCGTTTGATTGCGAATTGAATTGAGAAATTGAGATATAAACTCTTTGATACACTTTTATAAAAATTGAGTCTGAATGTTTAGTTGATTCTCTTGAAAGTATATTGGAGTTTGTCCATTCAGATTTCCGAACGAAATATTGGGTGTGGTTGTTAGACCCCTCTTTTTCATATTATACATCCATTTCGCGGCAACATTGGCCTGATTTAACAATCAAAGGAATCAGTAACATCGATGAGGAAAAAGAAATAGGAAATTATTCCCCAGATCTGCATTTAGAGGGTAACCTATACACGCATGAAGATAAAATCTCGTGTAGTTCAAAATATTGTTCCCCTTTAATTTTCGTGCAGTCTTGGTTAATTTGCTTAAACCAAATGTTGAATAGATTTAATTAGCATGCCACATCATCCATGATTTGGCACGTTAGATGTATAAAATCTAGTGGTTATTAGGATTTGTTAAAAAGTTTTGTAAAATATATTTGTTATGGGATCCCGAGCCTATGTTAAATTGATGCAACAATAAAATCAAATGTGGAACTATATTAGAACACCACTGTCACGGTGGGTAGGGCCGACCAATGCTCTAATATTATAGTAATGGTTATACAATCAATTTTCGAAAATTTTGCCTAGAGTGAAAGTATCACTTTTCCTGAAATGGAGGGAGTATATCGTTTTATTAGTTGCAACTGAAAATTAATTGATGCATAAACCAAAACATGGATGCATAATGTCTTATGCATCCTTTGTGGTGGTTTGCATAATGGCTATACATTTAATTTGCGAAAATTATGCCTAAAAGGATAAACACCTAAGGATTTTTCGTAAAAACTCTAAATTGGATACTATTGTTTGTACTCATTATGTAGATCCCTTTAAAATATTTTCGACAAAATAAAATTTGTAAAATTCCAAGACACGGATTTTTAGATATGTTATATTCAAGTTTGTTTGCCAATTATACTCCTGAAAAAATAGGATACATAAGGAGTTATAATAATTAAACTAAAAAGGAGGGCAATTTCGGGCTTTTCAGGTCCGAAAGACTACCACCAAACTATTTTTAATCTTTTTTTTATCAAATTACACATTTGCGTTAGGTTTCATTTTGGAAAAAAAATTGCCATAGAAGGAGCCCTCTCCGTTCGGTCCCTTCGATAGGTCAGCCTAATAATAAGATTGACTTACCATTTATTATTATTTTGATGCAAAACAGGGGATTTTATTAACCTGATGAAACTTGAAAAGACGAGGGTACCCAAATATACCTCAATCTAAAACTTTTCCTACTTATAAGTCATTTTTCCGAAAGTGATTGTCTATGCACTGAGTCGAGACAATGCAGCTAATCGGTTCACACTTCGTGTGATCATCTTGGATACGAAATCGAAATAATACAACAACGAAGTATGCTTACTTGATAAAGAGGTTTGGACTTAACCAAACACAATAGGATTCACTTATCAAGTAAATAGGAATTAACGTTTGTGTGATTTACTTTAAATTATAATAAAGACAATTATAATTGTGGAATAAAAGTAAATGACACAACAAGATTTTGTTAACGAGGAAAACCGCAAATGCAGAAAAACCCCGGGACCTTGTCCAGAATTGAATACTCTCAGGATTAAGCTGCTACACAAAATTACACCTAACTTCGTATAGTTGAGACCAAGCAACTAAACCTATAGTTCACCTACTTCTGTCTGTATTCCCACGCCTCCAACTCATAAATAAGTCACATACTTGGAACAATTCCTTTGGTTCGTATTCCAAACAGTAAAGGAACAACAAATATGTTTGGTATCAACTCTGTTCAACCAAGTGATATGATTCGGACAAAGGCTCTTCTGTTTATCTTAACATAAACTCCTTTGTCAGGTCCTTAGATCTATCTTATGTTCAATTACGAAATTATTCGTTAAGATTTTGCAATTAACACTCTTAATCCAAAGAATTGTGTTGATGCCAATCTACTCAATTAATCAATCCATTTCTATCACAAGGATAAAACCAATTATTAATTGGATCCTCTTTTTACCGAAACAAGTATTGTGCACACCAAAGATTATGAACCCATAAATCAGAAATCTTCAATATATTCTTCGTCTTCAAATATTATTAGATCTTCAATAAACACCTGCACACAATCACTTGAATCTCTTGTGATCAATCACGCACATAACGAAGTCTGTTAACAATGGATTATCACAAGATCGTCTTTAAAACTAACAACAGTCTAAATATCCCTGTCGAAACTCTGAACTAGTTTGAGTAAATATTATATCATAAGAGAAGATCCTTAAGCATAAACAAACTAGGTGCAATCAAAGTTCAACCACCGTTAGTCAATCAAATCAATGAAAATAAAAGATAAACCGCAATTATCTAGTTTCCCACCAACGGTACTAATAAAGCTTCTCAATCCCAAAGAAGACTTTAAACTGAGCGGCCGTAAGAGATTTCGCCTGATTAGGTTACTCTCCTCTCCGAATAGGCGGCTTCACCAGTAGCAGCACAACCACAGGTAGTTTGCTGTTATGAAGGATTAGCTTGTTAGAAATGCAAACTTCAAGTATTTATAGACTAGGAAGTTTGGACACCAAGGAATTTCTAAAACCGAAAATATTCTCAAGATATTCATTAAAGCAAAAATTCGGTTTCCATAATTCCTGGAAATGCTCTGTCCAAAAAATAATGATTGAAATCTCTCAGAAAATCTTTAATTAGTAAATGCACATTACTAATTCTTATTTCCTAAAAATTAAATTAATAACCTTAATTAAAAGATTCTTAACTTATTTGTGTTTCAATCCTGGGATTATCTTCCCTTAGCTATTAAAGAATAACTTTGAACAATTAAATAATAAACATTCACAGTACGTGTTCAAAGTATGTCGACATCCTAACTTTGTAATTTCTCTTTCATACTTACAACCTTGAAAACGATTTTCCACACTTCCAAACAAGTTTAGAATTGGTTCATGTGACTTTCAAGAACTATGTGATTGATCAAATAACATTAAATCAAAAATCATGGGTTTAACGATTCTACCAAAACAAGTTTCGTTTCTGACTCCATGTAAGTACTGTGCATAGTCACACTAGCTTTCCAAAATTCGGTTGACTAGGTACTAGGATCGGTTCCCCACATATATATAGTATCTAACTTGAATGTGTTGCACGTTTCCATGGGATCGGTTCCCCTTTTCCTAAAAACGTGTTGCACATGTCCATAGGATCGGTTCCCCTTTCTGCTATAAACCTACTGCACCTCATACAAGGATCGCTTCCCCTTTGTGATGTACTGCACCTCTTACTAGGATCGGTTCTCCTTTTCCCGGATTTGGTCAGACATAAAATCACAAACCCGATCATACCATCTCAGGTGATTCCTTAAGATCGGTTTCACTAATAAAAGTCATACTAATACATAAGTCAGGCATTTGTGAATAGTTTTACCAAGAACACAACAAGTCATGAGCGGTTCTACTAATCACACATATTGGTTGTTCATAAGATAAGCAATGGATAACAAAACCAATAACACCTAGCGATTTCCTTTTCGATTCACAAACCAAGTTCATGAATTTACTTCCTTAGAACACATGTAAACATTGTTCCCTAGGATGAAATCCTCACCTCATACCCATACATAATCACATTAGCATTCAAATGATTATAGCGATGTCTTATCTACAAAGTTTAATGGCTAAGCAATTAACCTCGTATTGTATTCCTTAATACTATGTCTATCTAGAGTTCAAACATGCTTCGCAGTTTTGTTTTCAATATGCACGACTTGAAAGATACGTTAGGTATGAAACAGTTCAAGTCAAATATCACTAACCTCAAGTGTAAGGATGATTGTTGTCGTTGTAGCTCCTTGCTTCTTCACATCTTCAAGTCTTCGCAATACTTGTAATGTCTCATATCCTAATACTTTCAAGCTAACCCATGCGAAGTTGACTCTAGTACATAATCAAGCGACTCTTAACATGAGTTTTGATTCACTAAAATATGACAACCAAACTTGACATACTAACGCTTGGTGGGTTCAAACGATCTATGCTTTAACAAAACTGGAACAAAAAGATTCATATCCTCCAATATTGCATTTCCAACAAAACTTTGAGGATATTCATACCAAGTTTGAGAAATGTTATGAACTCTAGCATGCTTAGCCAACCTATCTGTTGGATTGTTTATTTTCCTACTGATACATTTGCATATCCAAAAAGGATGTTTCCAGCTTAGTTTTAATGTCTTGTATCATATTATTATTCTCATATGCAACATGATGAAGTTCTCCATTAACTGCCTTGATTACCAAGTCTACATCCATTTCTAAACTTGCAAACTGTACCTTTAAATATTATGCACACTGCATAGACTGTAGAAGTCCTCTGCATTATGTCGCTCCAGCACTCAAGAGTCCATTGGCATGATCATATCTTGCTTGAATGAATTCTCATGCAAAAGAACGATAGATTAGTCCCCATCTTGAGTAAGCAACATGATTAATAATCTTAAAACATGCATCGCAACAAAAATAGGTATATGGAGATTGTGGTGGTTTCCAGTTAATCGTAGAATCATGCACCCTATTCTGACTATTTTGATGTTGTTTCAGCGTTTGTTTCATGTAGATGCATTCAACGGCTGAATTAATCTGATTACTTCCACTGTGTTTGGTTTGATATCCTCAAAGACACATCAGCATCTTGCTTTCCAAATCTCCCAAGATGTATTTTTCATAATCACTGTCCAGTTCTCAATCAGATCAATTAATTCATTAGAAAATCAACTTTGAATCCATTCCTGAACTGTAGAATCAGTACTATGCATGCTTCTCCTAGCTCATGGAGTTGTAGATCAAATGGCTCTTGCAAAAGAGCACTCCCACAGTATATGTTTTTTAGTTTTAATTCCTTGCCTGCAAACTTTGCACTGCTCACCCCCATAACTCAGTACTCTTGCCATTCTTTCATTAAAAGGTACAATGTCTACCATACACTTCCACAAGAAATATTTTATTCTTGGTAATGTTGGGACATTCCTTATGCACTTCCAGATTCTTGCAGCTGCTTCACCTATAACAGTGTTTCGAATTTTCAACTCAACCAGTTTTTTATAAGCTGACTTTACAGTAAAGTCACCATTCCTTATCAGTGTCCAAATAAGCTTATCTTCCCCTTTATGTGGTATACTCATTTGAAAGATCTTTAATGTATCATACTGATTGAATAATTCTTGAATCACTGTCACATTCCATGTCTTAGTATCATGATCAATTATATCCTCCACTTTATTGTGAGTATTTGCAACTTCCATCTCCACGGCTGGGATAGGAGGTGCGTGTGTGCCTTGAATCCAATTGTCAGACTAAATGGATATTCTACTTCCATTACAACTATCTAGAGACTATACTTGAAAATGAACTGCATACTCCCTTGAATGCTTTCCTAGGCCCAAGTTGAATTCTTTTTTTTCCTTGCATGCAGTCCTGATGTAGTTGGAAAATAATTTTCTTTTAAGGCTATAACCCACAACTTATCTTCATTCTTTAGTAATCTCCTAGCATCTTTGGTCAGAAGAGATCTGTTGAAGCATTTTAAGTTTCGAAAACCCATTCCTCAATTTTGTTTATGTTTGTTAATAGTTGGCCAACCAGTGTGAAATAAACCTTTTGAATCATGTTTCCCCCACCAAAAATTCCTTCGTATACTATCCAATTCTTTATGGTAGCATATGGTACTTTGAAAATCCCCATGTGATCTGATGGCATGGCATTGAGAACATTCTTCACAAGAATTGATCTTCCTGACTGATTAATGAACTTCCCTCTCCATCTGGTTAGTCTGCTTTTGTGTTGACAACTAAACTAGAAAACGAAGTAGTTTTTTTTTCTTATTAAGGAATAATGGGATTCCCAAGTACTTCTCTTCTAGACTCATTTCCTTCATCTTCAAACTCCTTAGCAGGATTCTGCATTGCCTTGGATGCATTTGTTTCGAGAAAAAGACAGCAGATTTCTGAAAATTAATTTGTTGTTCTGACATGTTGCCAACCTGAAGTAAATTTGTTACATTGTGGATGTCAGCCTTGGCAAAAACAAAACAATCATCTGCGAAAAGCAAATGAGTGACTTGAGGGGATTTTCTTGATATCTTAATGCCTTGAATCTTATCATCCATTTCATCTTTAGCCAAAACACGAGTGAAAACTTCCATGGTGAGTAAGAATAAATATGGTGATATGGGATCGCCTTGCCGTATTCCTCTTGTTAGATTTAAAGCTTTTCCCGGAGAGCTATTTAGAAGAATTTGAATTTCTGTAGTACTCACACATTCCTGAATGAAACCACACCATTTACTATTAAAACTCAGTTATTTCATAACTTTGTCAAGAAAGGACCACTCACACGATCAAAGGCTTTGGACATGTCGAGTTTAAGTTCCATATAACCCTTCTTTGTTTTCTTTCTCTTCATGCAGTGAATAATCTCATGAGCTAATGTGATGTTATCTCCAATCTGTCTGCAAAATACGTATGGTGCTTGCATGGGGGATGTAATTTTCTCTAGATGCCGCTTTAGTCCATTTGCCAAAATCTTCTCTAATGAGCTTATATGTTTAATTACATAAAGCTATTGGTCGATAATATCTACAGGTTTGAGGTAGCTTGCATTTAGGTATAATGCAGAGGTTTGTTCTATTCATCTTTTGAAGAAATCTTCCAGTACGAAAAAAAAAATTGTATCATATTAATGACATCATCATTTATCGTGCTCCAATTCGCTTGAAAGAAACCCGGTGGAAACCATCTGGTTCCGGTTCTTTCCAAGGTTGCATCCGCTTCAGAGTATTGTAAATTTCATCCTTATTAGGCATTCTTGTGAGAAAATCATTATCTTCTTCAGTAATACAAGGTGGCACGAGAGTTAGCAGTTCCCCATATGAATCTAGATTGGATGCAATTATTATCACCTTAAAGTAGTCAACTAACAAGGATTCAAGTTGATCTTTGCCACTGCACCAAGTTCCATCTTACTTCTTTAAAGTTTCAACTTTATTTCTCGACCTTCTCCGATTTTCTTGGAGATGAAAATGCTTTGTATTTTGATCTACTTCATGGAAGAAAATGTCTCTAGATTTCTGTTTATAGAAAACCTCTCAACGTTGATGCCATTCTTCAATTTCCTTTTCTATTTCTTGCACAAATTTACTATTGTCCGAGCCACATGAGCCAGGTTTTTGAAGCTCACTTAACTGTTGTTGGATTTCTTTGAATTTTTCATGTATATTTCCGAAGTTACTTCTGTTCCAGAGTGAAAGATCTATTATAGTTTATGCCAACTTTTTATCAAGAACATAGCATGCTGATCCTCTATGATGTTTGGACCAAGAAGAATGTATTTCAAGTTTACATCTAGCATCCCTTAACCAACATTCATAAAACTTCCAGTTATTTGCACTACAAACATTGTTAGGAAACAAATCTAGCAGTATAGGACAATGATCACAAGATAAGAAAGGCAAGTGCTTCAGACAAGAATCAAGAAAATTTAATAACCAATCATAGTTCATTAAAGCTCTATCTAGCCTCGATTTTATTTTCCTCGTACCATGTTTATTATTTGTCCATGTGAATGGATTTCCATGGTAACCAAAGTCACTTAAACCAGCCTCATTAATGATTTTGCTAGCTTTAGAAGAAAAAGAAGAAGATCCACTATTATCAACTCTTTCATCTTCATGTTAGATGATATTTAAGTCACCAATAAGAATCCATGGGCCAATAATATCGTAAGTCAAGCATACATCTCTTATAAAGTTCCATTTTTCATTCTTTCCTGTGGATATGGGGAACCATAAACACAAGACAGTAACCATCTTGGTTTAGAAGGGTCACTATGAACTAAGCAGTGTATCATGTTTCAATCATGGTATATGATATCTAGATCACATCCATCTTTTCACATAAGACAAATTCCACTTGATCTCCCTATAAAAGAACGTAAAAAGAATTTGGAAAGTTTAAAGGTTTTATGAACCTGAGCATTTTATCTCTATAAATTTTTGTTTCTTGCAAAAATATTATGTCCCGACTAAGCATTATATTTAAATCAGAGATATAATTTCTAATATTTTTATTTGTAAAACCATTGCAGTTTCATGCGATTATTTTTATTTTTAATGTAAAAGAAAACTAAAAGAAAACCAAGATAAATGAATATTAAAAGCACTTAAAATTAAGACAGTGATAGATACCTGAGCTATGTATCCTTGATAACCATTTGTTATAAATCATTGCCTCTGAATTGTTATAAATCATCTCTTGAGATGCGATATTGTTCATACCATTTGTTGCTTCAATTCCTAAAATATTCGGTGGATTGACATGGATGTTGTGTTGGTTCATTTAAGGTTCTTGATTAAGAGTAGAGTTTCTCATTCTCTTATTTTGTCTACGTTGTTCATTTGCTTCATATTCAGCTAACTCTTCAGCCATTTAAGGAGACATAGTTCTTTCGTCATTGCCTTCATAAACATCTCTTTCATTTTGTAATATTTCCTCATATTCAGTTGTTGTTAGGCTATCCAGATATAATAACTGAAAAGACTAGGGTACCCAAATATACCTCAATCTAAAACTTTTCCACCTATAAGTCCTTTCTCCGAAAGTGATTGTCTATGGACTGAGTCGAGGCAATACAACTAATTGGTTCACACTTCGTGTGACCGTATATGGATACAAGATCGATAGAATACAACAACGAAGTATGTTTACTTCATAATAGGTTCGGACTTAACCAAACACAATAGGTTTGCTATCAAGTAAATAGGAACTAACGTTTGTGTATTTTACTTCTAATTATAATAAAAACAATTATAATTACGAAAATAGAAAAGTAAAAGACACGTCAAGATTTTGTTAACGAGGAAACCGCAAATGCAGAAAAACCCCGGGACCTTTTCCAGAATTGAATACTCTCAGGATTAAGCCGCTATACAAAATCTAAACCAACTTCATATAGTTGAGACCAAACAACTAAATCTATAGTTCACCTAGTTCCGTCTGTATCCCTGCGCCTCCAACTTGCAATAAGTCACGCACTTGGAACAGTTCCTTTGATTCATATTCCAAACAGTAAAGGAACAACAAATCTGTTCGGTAACAACTCGTTTCAAACAACGTGATGTGATTTTGACAAAAGACTCTTCCGTTTATCCCAATACACCCCTTTGTCGGGTTCTTAGATCAATCAATCAACAACTACCAAAGTAATTGTTTAGAGACTATGCAATCAATACTTTGAATCACAAAGAATTGTATTGATACCGATCTACTCAACTAATCAATCAAGGTTATCACAAAGATAAACCGATTATAGTTGGATCCCAGCCGATCAAGTTTTGTGTGCACCAAAGATTATGAACTCAAATAAGAAATCTTCTTTGTCTTCAAATTTTCTTAGATCTTCAGTAAACATCTGCACACAAACAACTTGAATCTCTTGTGATCAATCACACACAGAACGGAGTCTGTTAACAATGGATTATCACAAGACGTCTTTAGATCTACAAACAGTTTTAAAGATCCCCGTCGAAACTTCGATCTAGTTTGAGTGAATCTTATATCAGAAGAGAAAATTCTCAAGCATAAACAAACTAGGTGCAATCAAAGTTCAACAACCGTTAGTCAATCAAATCAACCAAAAACTAATAATAAACAACAATTATCTAGTTTCCCACCAACGGTACTCGTAGATATTTCCAATCCCAAAGAAGTATTTAAAACGAGCGGTCGTAAGAGATTTCACCTAATTAGGTACTTTCATGTCCGAATAGAAGGCTCCACTAGTAACAACACAACTAGGTAGTTTTTCTGACTATGAGGATTAGTTTGCTCGAAATGCAAACCTCAATATTTATAGACCAAGGAAGTTTGGACACCAAGGAATTTCCAAAACCGAATATTCTCAAACATATGCAATAAACACAAAATCGGTTTTCATAATTCCTGGAAATGCTCTGTCCAATTAATGACCGAAATCTCAGTAGAAAATTTCCAATTAGTAAATGCACATTAATAATTATTATTTTCTAAATATATGCAATTATTTAAAGAAAATATACATATAAATTATGATTCGTACAATGCTTTAGTTGGTAACCGAGCAACAAGCTGGGCACCAGCTCCTTTTTGAATAGCAAGTCCTAATCTATGAAAAATAAAACTACCAAAACCACTACCAGCATCATTGCTAACTAAAAAATTCTTCAAACGCTTAAAAAAACAAATAGTATCATCACCAAGTTCTCCCAAGGTGGTGAAAGCTAGAACACCCAAATCATACCCGTGTGAAGCACATACTTCCAAATATTTAGTACGTTTACACGCAGTAGCTTTCGCGATGGCTTGACCTGGAATGAATGTATGGACCCCCTCCCCAGTAAATGGAGAAACTCCAGTGACGTCCATACACACATCTTGTCCATTTTCCCAGTTAAGGACAAGGATATCCGCTGGGCGTAAGTCCTTGTTAGCATCTGACAAAAGGCCCAAATCAACTTCTTTATGCACAAGAACTCTAGCTTTGTAGCAAATACCCACAATTACATCACGAGCAAGATCATGACGAAACTTCCTACCTACATATTTGGCACAATGGAGAGCATATATCCATGGGCTTATTGCAACTAGAGCATAAACTGTCCTCACCAAACAACGGAATACCAAGCTGATAGCAAACAACCACTCTGAACTGTCTAGTCCCAAGGCATTGATCTAATCCACTAATGGGGACAGCTAAAAGATAGTCTTGTGCATGCTTAACCCGGTTACATTTCCACAAAATAGAGTCTCTTGCAGACAAGGAAAATTGGACAGGGATTTGCTTATTAACTGCACCAAAATAAGTGACAGCCAAGGAGTGCATGGAAGGGGGTGCAGTATTATCGACACAATAAGTAGAAGGCAAACTACATACCTGAGTGAAGTTCTAAAGATCAAGTTGATACGCAGAGCCATTATCTGTAGAGAATAAGCTACCAAGTATCGTTTTACGCACCGAGGTAGTCTGACTCTGAGAGGCAAGGTAACAATAAGTACGAGTGTCTGCCATAGTATAAATACCAATCCCACCATCCTTGATAGGAAATGTAGACAATCTCTGCTGCAAGGGCCGAAAACCATCTCCATCACCCTTAATTAAGAGTCTTAAATACATGAGTAAATGGTCGTCTTATAGATCAGAAGCTTGTTGTAGAGCTGTGGGATTGGTAGTACGCATTGCAAAATATAATCTAGACACACCAGCGCAATTGCGAAGCAACAACATCTCACTTTGAGGATCCTTGAGCTTTTTGATAGAGTTCATAAGTTGAATAGTCTTGTTCACCCTACTCAGTACCATGTCACTCATAAAATTCAAGTCCAGACTCACCGACCCCCCCCCCCCCCCCCCCCCCAAAACACAAAAGTTTGACACCATTACTGGGTCTACCAATATCAATAGGGAAAACACCTTCATCTAAGCTTCTAGGATCAACTGAGAGCCAAAAGACCTCAGTCTTCTTAATATTAAGGTGTAGACCCCTACTCGACCCTTCAGACTCTATTATGCTCAAAGCCTTGGCCACCTCAAGCGTGTCTCCAATAATTGTACCATCATCAAGGTACCAAGCATGCAAATCAAGTGTATAACGAGAAGCAATAGACTTCACAAGGGGATGAAGTGTAAGAGCAAACAATAGGGGACCGATAGGGTCTCCTTGTTGAACACCGAGTGCAGAAGACAAAATATATTTATCATAATAAAGTCTAGTCGGCTTGGCATAACAAAATTCAACCCATAGAGAAATACTTGGACACTGAAGACGAACCTCTTTGATGAGATGAGATATGCACACCATGTTGAACGCATTAGAGAAGTCAATAACCAACATTGACATTTTATCTGAGTGACCTTTCAACTCCAACATCCCATTTACAGCATGTAAAATACCCTCACCTCCAACCGGCACACCAGCACCAGGAAATTGATGGAAATTAAAAGCATATAGAGGAATATCTTTGAACAATAAAAGCTAAGAATTATTTCACGTGTTCAAAGTATGTCGACATCTTAACTTTGTAAATCCTCTTTCATATTTATAATCTTGGAACCGATTTTCCACACTTCCAAACGAGTTAAGAATTGGTTCATCTGTATTCCAAAAACATTCAATCACCAAACATGGGTTTCACGGTTCTACCAAAAAAAGTTTCGGTTCTACCTCCAAGTGGCTACTAGGATCGGTCACACTAGTTTCCATAAAATGGCTAACTAAGTACCAGGATCGGTTACCACTTATTTATGGTACTTACTTGTGATCGGTTACACAAGTTATAGGGTCGATTACACCAATTACTAAAAACTTGTTAACTTACTACAAGGATCGATTACCATCTTGTGATTAGTCCGAACCAAGTTCTAGGATCGGTTGCCCAGTGACTAGAGTTGATCACACCAATTACTAAAAACTTGTTAACTTACTACAAGGATCGATTACCATCTTGTAATTAGTCCCAACCAAGTTCTAGGATCGGTTGCCCAATGACTAGAGTTGATCACACCAATTACAAATATCGATCATACCATCTCAGGTGATTACTTAAGATTGGTTTCACTAATAAAAGTCATACCGATACATAAGTCAGGCATCAAGATACAACGGTTATATATACTAAACACACATATTGGTAATCCAATGATTTGCACTGAATAATAATACCAATAAGCCTAGCGATTTCCTTTTTGATTCACAAAACAAGTTTATAAATTTACTTCCTTTGAACGAATGTAAAACATTTTCTCCTAGGACGAAATCTTCACCCATACCCATACACATAATCACAATAGCATTCATACGATTATGTCGATGTCTTATATACGAAGTTCAAAAGAAAAGCGTTTTACTTCATATTGTATTCCTTAATACTATGTCTAACTAAAGTGTAATCATTCATACCTTCGCAATTATTTTTTCAATATGCACGACTTGAAATATACGTTAGGAATGAAATAATTCAAGTCAAAATATTACTAACCTCAAGAGGAATGATGATGTCGTCGTTGTATATATTTACTTCTTCACATTATTCATGTCTTCGAGTAATACTTGTATGTCTCATATCCTAATAACTTTATAGCTAACCTATACGAAGTTGACTCTTGTAAATAATCAAGCGACTCTTTAAATGAGTTTTGGTTCACTAAAATATGACAACCAAACTTGACATACCAACGCTTGGTGGGTTCAACCGAGCTATGCTCTAACAATAACCAATTCCATTCCATGCACTTTTGATTTTGGTGATCAATAACCAATATTTGTCTAATATTTTCTTGAGTTGTAGTTCCCAATGATAACGAATCCATACATCCTCCTCTCCTAAAGTTTTCCACCATCCACCACGATGTAATGGTTTTTTGAGATCCATTTTCTATTTCGCATAAAACCAATAGCTTCGTCAATAAATTTGACATTCAGATATTCAAGTTTGAAGTAAGTCAATTGAACAGTGAATACTTGATGCGTAAAGTCATAGTCTTTAGCAGATATTCCAGCTACAAACTTTTTGATTGCGAATAAAGCTTCTCAAATTATCCAAGGACCATCTCTTATAACTAAATATTGTTCTGCTTCATTATTTAACCTTACCAACATAAGGTTATGACCCATGATACGTATCTCCTTGTATATGTACTTTCTCCGCAGTTAGTTAATTTCTTCTCTGATTACCCTCATCGGAATCTTATATTTGTACATAAGATTTCCTAAGATTGCATGAGACTATTCTTCCGTAGCTGCAGTGATAGTGGAATAGGAACCTACATCACTTGTTCTCTCTTTTGGTATCTCCAAGGATGCATTCCTTAGTTGTCTTCACAGAAGGTTAATTCTGTATGCACGACTAGTTGAACTAGTAGCCATTGTTTTGTGTTTTTGAATCTTTAAATCTAAGAAAATAGTTCTTATGGGACTAGAATTGGTTTTGGCTTTTTCCTTAGTTGGATGATGAATATATATAATTCTCCAAAAATATTAAGAGAGAGATAGAAATTTATGCTATCATAATGAATATCTCCTTAAAATATTGAGAAGAAAGATACATTGTTATCCTGGTGAACAATGAAATAATCTTTTTTTTATGACGTAGCGAAATTTCCCTAAAGAGTTTAGGGGATACCACAAATTATGCATGTTATTTTTGTGTGGATCTAAGTAAGGAAACACATGCATTTTACGTAACTGATTGACACAAAATGCGGGAAGTCTTTGCTTTGACTGACTTTTGAAAATTGGATTTTAGGGGGAATTTAAAATTTTGAAATTTTGGAAGAAACTGGATCTTGGATGAGGTTTATGATGAACAGGAAGATCAACATATTGGCTTCTACTAATGTCTAAGAGGATATAAGGAGATAATATACTACTATTATGAGTCATCACAAAGAGGATGACTTGCACCACTGCTTTCCACACCACTGTTCTTATTTCAGAAGAGACCATCCGGAAGAATCCACCACTATATACCACAAATGATTATCTTGGATACACCTGCACAGGAAAAGAGATTACCCCCTCATAGGAGAAGATTAGTTTCAAAAAAATGTGTAAACATAAGTCCTAAAAGAGAGATCTAACAGCTTAATATATGAAAACTAAAAAATCGGTAAACTATTTTGATGAAGTAATATATAGATATTCATATGATGATTCCACGATATCCAATGAATCAAAACATGTTATATGAGACACATGATGATTTATAGATTTGAAGAAAGAAAAAACCTTGAAAAGGAGTTAAGATTGACTTAACAATAATAGCCGAATATTTTAGACATATAATACTATTTTCCAGCTTCGTCATGTTTCGTATACCTGTTTTCGAGCTTGGTCCTGTTTCATTTATCTATGGTTCTTCACCCACAGTAGAAAATTTTGTGGGAAATCTCAAGGGATCTCAACTAATAGCCTAAAAATCTTGAATCCAGTGATCCGTGACATTTAGAATCTGTATTTAGTCTGGTTCCAAAAATATTTCGTGAGAGAAAAAGAATTTTGGTGTAGGAATTTCATCCTACTATTCATTTATAAGCCGAACAAGCTAAAGGCAACCCAACCGTACCTGATAAGAACTGGAGTTGTACAGCCTACTTATAGTCCTAGCTAGATTGGACTAATTTTGTGATATATACTTTTTGTTTTTGAGACTTGTTTTGAAGCATACTGAATTTTTTTGAGGCATACTCATTCATTATCCCATCTAGGGTGGGTTTATAAGGGGTGTCTAAAGGTAGTGCAATTACCTATATATCCTTAAACAATTCAAATTATTAGAGTGCCCTTATCCTCAAAAACCTAAAATCAAAAATCTAAATAATCTTTAAACTTAAACATCTTGGACTCCAATTCAATCAAGCAATTAATCAAGCAAAGGAAACACGAATCGAAGTGAGCGATGTTGGAGTGCGAAATCCAAATCTCAATTGCTCTCAGATGTATTTTAGAATGTATTTGTAACAAACTCATCTTGTTTTTGATTGATTTTATTTTGTTTGATCGATAGAATATGCTTTCAAAGATGAAATTAGGGTTTTCAGAAGATCAGTTCGGCTGATCTTGGAATCAATTTTGAGCCGAACCTAGTATATGATTTAGAAAAACACTATGTTCGGCTAATGCGACTTTGCTAGATTTTGTTCGAATCAGCCGAACCTAGCCTTGTTCTTCGTTTTAAATTTTCAGAAGATCAGTTCGGCTGATCTTGGTATATCAATTTTGAGTCTAACCTAGTATATGATTTAGAGAAACACTATGTTTGGATGATGCGACTTTGCTAGATTTTGTTCGAATCAGCCGAACCTAAATTCGTCAGTTACAGAGTGAAGTTCGGCTGACAAGTTATCAGTCGAACCGTTCATCTGGTCAGTAAATCTGGGTTTTAAAAATTCAATTTTTTGACAGATTCAACTTATAAAAAGGACACTAAACCTCGCATAGAAGTCTACCTCTGATTTGAATCACACATTTTGGTCACTTCTAAACACTAAAATCCAAGTTTTTTTTCACTTCTTCTTCTTCTTCTTCCTCTCAAAAATCCAATTCTCTCACATAAATCTGATTTCTCTACTAATTTACCGCTAATAATTTAATTTTTAATCAATCATTAAAATTCCTAATTAATCAAATCTAATCATAATCATTAACACTAATTATATAAGGGTAGTTATGCCATTATCAAAAAAAGATTGATAACGGGTGATGTTATTTTTTATTTAGTGACCCTATTTTGACATTATTTAGTATCCCTCAAAACAGGTTTCAAAAAAAATGTCACTTAGGCTCGTGACCTTCTGGGCTCAAATTGGTTTGATAACGCTTTTACCCACCCTATGGAATTGTCTTGATTGGATCTTTCATTTTTGTAATATGCAATTTTTTAAAAATTTACACTGACTAGAAATAAGAGAAATATCCAAAGCACAAGATAAACTGAAATCCTACAACAATAACGACCACTTCATTCTAACTTACAATTTCCTCCACCCAATTCCCATGATTCCCTATCTTTATTTTTTCTACTTGAATATCAAACCATAAAACCCACAGAAGAAAACCATCATTCTTGATTTTCTCTTCTTACAATATCAAAAACAATGGCAACTTCACTCACTGCTGCAGTTTCTCTTCCATCATCTAAGTCATCATCATCATCAACATCTGCACTTTCATCAAGAACATCATCTATCTTTTCAGATAGGATCAGCTTCCCCAAGGTAGTTACAAATATCAAATCTTTGTTTTTCTTTTCTTAAACATTTTGGATATTCTTGGTGATATAGACTTGTTTGAATTCATTCTGCAGAACTCTGCTTACACTGGTGGTATCTCTATTTCTAACAATGCTGTTACCATAACATCTCAAGTTACTACTACTGAAGCTGCTCCTGTAAAGGTAGAAAAGATCTCCAAGAAGGATGATGAAGGAATTGTTGTTAACAAATTCAAACCAAAGAATCCTTATATTGGTAGATGCCTTCTTAACACTAAGATTACTGGTGATGATGCCCCTGGAGAAACATGGCATATGGTTTTCACCACTGAGGGTATTCCTTAATCCATTTCTAATAATATTTTGATTTTGTTAGTTATTGAGATTGTTATTCAATTCCTGTTTTGGTTCTGGATGATTTTTAGGTGAAGTTCCTTACAGAGAAGGACAATCCATTGGGATTATTCCTGAGGGAGTTGACAAGAATGGGAAGCCACATAAACTCAGGTTGTACTCAATTGCTAG
This sequence comes from Papaver somniferum, assembly GCF_003573695.1. NCBI lineage: Eukaryota > Viridiplantae > Streptophyta > Magnoliopsida > Ranunculales > Papaveraceae > Papaver > Papaver somniferum. Next base: position 112,890,862 of record NC_039363.1, read on the forward strand.
CAGTGCTATTGGTGATTTTGGAGACTCCAAAACTGTAAGATTTACTTCATATACTGCATCAATAGTTTTCAACTTTCCCGTCTGCATTTGTGTTTCCGAAACTATGCATAAATCCTTGGAAAGAATCGCATCTGGCTTTATCTAGATCGTCAGATAGTCTAGGATGCACGTGAAGCTTAATGCCAATATCTTGTTTCTTTTGCTTAATTTTTGGCCTAAAAGATTATAATGTTGGTTGATCTTTACAGGTTTCACTGTGTGTGAAGCGACTAGTTTACACCAACGATCAAGGTGAAGAAGTTAAGGGAGTTTGTTCAAATTTCCTATGTAAGTGATCTACAGATATCTAAAAAGTTCTCGCAACATTATTCTTCATTTTCTCCAGGACGAGGCGAGCATTCTTAATTCCATGCATTGCAACTATGGACCGCTAATGTTATATAGTGGCTATAATTTAGACGGTTTTACTCACTTATTTGAAAACAATCCTAGTCTGATTTTTATTTTCCTTTAAATTTTAGGTGACTTGAAACCTGGATCTGAAGTGACGATCACAGGGCCAATTGGAAAAGAAATGCTTATGCCTAAAGATCCAAATGCCACAATCATAATGGTAGTTTTTCTTCTTTGCAAATCAGGATTCGTGATTTTGTTTTAGTGCTTCTTATGTCAATATAGAGTTCATTTGGCATGCGGGTTTATTAAGCTATTGGTGCCTTCGTTATTGCAGCTTGGAACTGGGACTGGAATTGCTCCTTTCCGTTCCTTCTTGTGGAAAATGTTCTTTGAGAAACACGAAAACTATAAGGTATATATGCGCGCGCAAATTTCAGGGTTTAATGCATAATTCTTAGTTCCATTGGGAGACCCAAAATACGAAATACGGTATATTTTAACTTTTGTCTATGTTGCGGCATTTCTTGTCATGTTAAACAGTTTAACGGGTTGGCATGGCTCTTTTTGGGTGTTCCCACGAGTAGCTCATTGCTGTACAAGGAGGTGAGGTTTTGATTTCAGTTGCAATTTTCTCCATTTTGAAACTGCAACCGCAAGCGCAATTTTGCTCTAACAATTTTTTTCTCGTGTTCTTATAAACGGCAGGAATTTGAGCTGATGAAGGAGAAAGCACCTGAAAACTTCAGGCTCGACTTCGCAGTGAGCAGAGAACAAACAAATGACAAGGGAGAGAAGATGTACATACAAACTCGAATGGCTCAATACGCAGAGGAGCTATGGGAATTACTCAAGAAAGACAACACTTTCGTTTACATGTGCGGGTTGAAAGGAATGGAGAAAGGAATTGATGACATTATGGTTTCTCTAGCGGCTAAAGACGGTAAGAAACATACATACCCGACCCCTAACTGCTTTCCATACTTACGGTTGCTTACTGTCGATATTCTTTGCACAGGTATTGATTGGCTTGAATACAAAAGAACATTGAAGAAGGCAGAACAATGGAATGTTGAAGTTTATTAGTTAACAACGATATATATTTTGCTTCTTATTGTATAATTGGTCTCATCTTGTCTAGTCAAGAATGTGTAAGATGATTGTAAGTTTCTCATAAGGTGCCCCTCCTGTGCACCATGAAACCAAACTCTAGTAGCAAGTATAAGTAGAGTTGTAATTGTTGTGAATTAGTGTCATTGATGGCTCCTGGTGTAAGAAAGCACTCTCCAACTCCTCTTTGTTGGTGTATATCAAATTCAGTTTTTTCGAACTTAGCAAGTAATAGCTGCATTCATGAAAATTTGCTTGATACAGATCTCACCACTCAGCTGGAAATAAAATGCTTTGATACAAATCGAATATTGTTGCACTTATATTGCACAATTTCAGGTTAAGATGAGACAAATTTCATACAAACGGGAGGCTTCACCTTAGCCAGACCAAGGATTGCTGAAGGGAGCATCCATAATCCTTCTCCACACATTAAACCAGAAGCAATAACATGGATCATTAGAGCGGCTTTCTTTTTCTCAAGTTTTTCGTATACATACACAATCAAGCTCCCAATGCACATATCAATTGCAAAACTTGCACCGACAAGAAATGGAACCGTCATAGCCATAGGTATAGGAACCCACTTCCCGATCTTCGATGGAGAAAGGTCTCTCACCAAGTTAGCCAGAAATGCAAACGCAAAGAACCCGTAACAGAGCTGCAAACAATGGCTAGGCAATGCAGAGAAACCTTGCACTCCGAGAATTCCCATATTTCGGAAAACTAAAGCAAATGGAGCTTTATATTCTCCAGCAGGGTTTCCTATATCAAAGGCTTTCCAGTAAAGAAAGAAGCATAGAGGAGTTACAATACAACCTATTACTGTTCCGGCGGCCTGGCTTATAACCATTGAGCGAGTGGAGGTATGTGTCAGGTGACCGGTTTTCAAATCTTGCATAAGATCAGAAGAGATAGAAACAATTGCTTTTATGAGGCCAGCACCTACAAGCCCTGCAACTACTCCATTTTCTCTCCCCGATAGTGCTGCTAGCACAAACAAAGCTACTTTTGCATAGTTGTATGCCATGTTTATGTCAGTTAAGCCTGCACCATATGCGTTACAAAATCCTAGAAACGGAGCAAGGACGTAGCATACTATTACGTAATACCATTTCAGTTGGGGGAACATGAGTGGGATCGCAATGACGGAAACAACGGAGAGAAGAATGTATCCAACACATGCAACCCATATGGGAATACTGTCCCTCATGAAGATCTCATCTCGCTGAAGATCTTCAAGAGATTTAGCTGACGGATCATTAACTGGAGAGTAAAAATACGAATTTCCTTGAGCAAATTTGTCAAACCACAGCAAAAATCTTAAAACCTACTCCATCAAAAGAACACACTAGATATATTTTCCTTTTTACCTTCGCTGTTGACTTTAACTGTGCGTTTAATACTCTTGCTGGTAATGTATACAACTTTGAGAAAATTATAAAGCCCGTCTCCAAGAATGAGCGCAACGGAGATAAAAGACTGCAAAAGTGAGCGGAGTTAGAAAGTTTTGAGTGTCAAGAAAACAGTTGCCAATTTATGCAAAATAATTATGATGTAAAGAAATGGAAATTTTAGTGTTGAGACCTTATAACCACTTAAGCTCTTCATGCTGCTTTCTGATATAGTTGCTGGATACCATTCTCCTTTTAGGCCGCGTATCAGTGGCCACATCACTCCCCATGAAAGAATGGCTCCAAAAAGAGTAGACAGGTTAACTATATGTGAGCAAATCATCCCTGCTCCAACATAAGTCATGCTGAAATCAAAGAAAAAACTGCAAAACAGAAGAAACCCAAAATTCACAAAAAGTTTAACACCAAGAGAAAACATGAATATAGGCAGGTAATAAGAAGTAACACGTACGAATTCTTCCATGCTTGTAACCCAAAAGTTGGAAATTGCACGAATCCGCATGCGGCTCCACCAGTGTAGAACCATTGGAAGAAACCCCAGATAAAACTAAATAAAAAGAACTTTGCAAATCCTCGAATTTGCTTCCTGAATAGAAGATGTTATAGATAAAAAATTATGATCCGAAATCAAACTCGAGACAGGTAACCATTGAACTGAAGAGACACAAAGGGATCAGTTAGTATGAGTAGATCGTACTTAGACGTCTTATCTGCTTTAGGCGTGTGGAATCCATTTATGAGAACCGCCGTTGCAATGCCAGTTGGATAAGGTAGCTTGTAGTCGATTATCATGATCTTCACAAAGACATGTCATACACTTTTTATCAATAATGATTCGGAATTCAAGTAATATACTACTAGCAAAATATAATTTTTTACCTTTCGAAGAGGAACCAAAGATAAAAGGCCAATAAAGCTTGTAGTAAAAACAAAACCGGTCATCCATCCAATTCCTGGATCCTTATAACTCCCTCGGCTGTTTCCTGGAGTATCAACCCCTGCTAGCTCGTATATTTTCTTACTCAACCCCAATACAAAAGATCCAAATCCTCCTGCAGTTTCACCAAAATATATCGAAATGGAATACATATAGGGGAGAGCTAGAGAAAGAACGAGCGCAGTAGAGCACTTTACCTGAACTAACAAGACCATAACAAGAAACAACACAAGTTTGAATTAATGTATTTTCTTGCTTTGTAAATGGAGTAGAATTAAAACCAACTTTATCAAGTAGCTTAGTCCACCCCTTGATGAAAACATATGATACAAGAGCAGCAGAAACATTAAGATTAGGAGTAATTCCTACTGTGAGACTGAGCTTCAGTGCTATCACAGTGTAAATTGTCCCGATAATGATACTTGCAACTAATCCTCTCACTGTTAGTTGGCTCCTCCAGTGTGGAATTTTCCTCGAAAACTCTTCTAATTGTGGTTTGCAGTCGGACTCTTCGAATTCTTCTATTTCGGTTCCGTTATTCCTGTCTCTCAGCTCCTGATCCATACTTCTAGACAAAACGAGTTGGTAATCTTCTATGTTCTTCAATCCCCTTTTAAACACAAAGTCCTCCATCAAATTATCTCCCCCCTTTTAAGGCAAGCAAGCTTAATTGAAATCCTTACTCCTTTTTTGGTTCACCAAACGGAAAATGGTTCACCAAACGGATTAGGGACTACATGTTAAACAAAACAGGGACTGTTTAGTTGAGAAATATGAATAAGGACTGGAATGCTTAACGGAATAGGGACTTAAGAGTAATAATATATGAAATCTTTTATTTACAGAAATGTCATTTTTATAAAAATAAAATTAAATATTTTAAAACTTGGTATCTTCCAAATTGTACGTCGGATTTTTGTGAATTTTATATATTTGGAAACCTCTTTCAATCACGAACGCAAAAATATAAACAACCATATCAATTTTTTTACTTTTCAATATATTTATAATTCTCCGGGAAAATAACTATAATTTAAAGACAAATTGAAAGAGTTTATGTATTTTTATATGTTGCCTATATAATACTTAATTACTTCACTTGATATGCTATAAAATTACTTAGAAGAATATATAGATTTTAGTTTCGATTCGAAGATATTACCTTCGTTTCATTAAGAGTGATACTTTATTTTATTTTTTCTTTCCATTTTTGCATAATATTAGGCTAAATTGAAAAGTAAAATGAGGTACCACATTTCAGAAATGGATTGAAAAATTAATGTTACCAACGTGCATCGCACGTGCTCACTACTTGTGATATTTTAAATTTCAATAACTGAGGTACGTATATCCACGATGTCATCATTTTCTTATACACATCAAATTATAAATGAGAACAACATGGTTGCTCCATTGTATATCCGTTGAAAGGAAGAAAACAAGTTAATATTGTCCATGTATGCCACTACGTAACTTGGCTCTTCATCAAACGTAATGGATAATCGTTTGCCATTAGATAATTGAAACCTTACGTCCAAAGAATAGACTAGGATCCTTAAACAAATACAAAATCCTTCTATATATCTTAGTTCTTGGAATCATTAATGGTGCCAACTAAAACCTTACGTCCAAAGAATAGACTAGGGATCCTTAAACAAATACAAATTCAGGCATCTTTTGTTTCTTATATTCGGACTCCAGCAATCTAGGATGAATTATATGGTTAGGAAACTTAACAGAAAATTATGCATGGCTGCTAATGGGGGTATTGTCTTGCTCGAGGGTGTACAAAAACCCATGTAAAACGGTGGGTTGGTTTACTGGTTTAGACCCTTAGCAAGGGATGATTAAGAAGACCCTAGCAAATATGTGACCCTATTAGCAATGTTGAAATTATAATTGTTTATTGTTCAAGCATCTTTTTTTTTCCCGAAACTATGTAGAACTAAAAAAGATAGGATGCATGTGAGAATATACACATGGACTTCCCATTAAACTAATACCCCTGTTAGGAATGGTGGACAGTAATGAATTGACATGCCAACAAATTCCCACCAACTTCGATACGAATGACAATGTGTCAGGAAAGAATCACACTACTAATGGTTTTTTCATATAAATAGAAAACTTATTTGTATAATAAAAATACGCTACTAATGGTTTTTTCATATAAATCAAACTAACATTAGTTGAGTTGAATAAAGATGATGCCGAAGACCCAGACAAAGACAGGGTAATGACACAATATGAGCTGGATTTAAAGTCTTATTTGAGCAAGCACTACGGTCCTATGGATTAGGCCAAACATAACAATACCTAAAAAACATATTTCCGGGCTTCTGGGTAGAAGATGGCTGAAAGAAAGTGGGAAAAGTGAGGGAGAAATATATGTAGAAATCGAAACAATTTCCGAAACAAAGAGAACTAAACATGAACAAGAAATATCATCGAAGACCCATCCTTTTTTCTTTCATTTCCCTTTCCCTTCGTTAATTGAAAGGCAATTAGCGAAGATGCATCGAAATGTCTTGTTTAAGAGGCTGATTCAGATAAGAAATCCCTAAAAATTACTTGGGTTAAAACTAGGGTTAGGGTAAGAATCAGTAGGTTTCTCTTGTTTTAGGAATTAGTTTGCATTTGGAAATTATTAAGTTTTAAAAATTTGTTTTAGACTCTTATAGGAGTAGTTTCCTTTTAGGATTTTTTTCTTAATTCAATGGCATACATAAGGGGGTCTATTGTTGTTAATTTTCTTATCAATGAAAATTATAATTTTGTTCTGAATTTTTTGTGTATCTTTAAGTCTACTCTGCAGGTCATAGGTTCTTATCAATTGGTATCAGAGCCGACTTTTCATGTTTATGATGGCTGGAAAAAAAAACCTAGCAATTACGGAATAATAATTGGTTGAGCTAACGAATAAGGTGGCTGAGATGACATCAAATCAAGCTTTGTTAATTAAGAGGATCGTCCAGCTTGTGGAAAGTAAAACAATCGGGAATAATGAGAGAAACAACCAATCAAAGAGATGAGGAGAGCGGTTACATTTTTCCAAGTTTGATGGATCTAGAAGGTTATTGGCTATTTAATGTTGTATAATATTTTCAAATTAGAAAATCAAGGTGGAAACATTTGGATGGTGAAACTTTACAACTAGACAGGTGGTTAAAGAGAACTAAACTTGTAGATACTTGGGCAGAATTTCCGAAAGACATTATTAATCGTTTAGGTATTACTTCGTATGAGGATGCGGGGCCAAACTGGCCAAAATTAGGCACTCAGGTTCATACATTGAATATTGTGAATATTTTATAAGATTACCAAAGTTGGTAGATGATATTCTCCCGGAATATTTTGCGGTGAGTTGTTTTCTAATTGGATTAAAGGACGAGGTGAGACTAGAAATCCAATCCCACGCTCCTATTGATTTACATGATGTAATGTAAATTGGAAGGTTATTAGATGAGAAGTTACATTATGAAGACGACCATACATAATAGCAACAAGGACACCCAACATTGTCAATACTGGTAGACCTTTTAATTCTAAACCACATGTTTCATCTTCAAAACCCACGACAAAAACTCAAGTTGTTAACTCAGGCCGAGGATGAAGAAAGAAGAAATCAACAATTATGTTATAATTGTGATGAAAAGTGACACCACGGTTTGTTGGAGTTTTGATTAAACTAAAACTACAAAGTCTTGGAATTTTCGTAGATATGTATTAGTGGTTTGTTCACAGAAGTTACTCGTGTATCTAATGCAGTAGTGCCTAGTTTTAAGGGTTGTTTACATGATTTAGTCATGGGTTATAAGTCCTAATAGTTAGGAGCCTGTTAAGCATGTAATTGTTAGTGGTTTAGTGATAATCACGCTGGTGTTCTGTAGCCTATAAAGGCAAAGTTTTATGTTAATGAAAAGTGTGAGAATCAGATTAAGCACAATTTAATCTCTCTAGTGTTTCCGCGTGATCTTCCTCTCTGCTCTCTCTCTCTATATCTTGATTTTCATCACGGTCATCGTTGTAAAACTCAAACATTGTACTTAATTGATAGATACGACCATTATGACAAAGATGAAGATAAAGATGAAGTTATTGTAAAGGAAGAACCAGGGAAACAAATATCGAGATTTCTATGCATGTGTTGGATGGCTCCACAAACCATGCGAGTACAAGGAGACATTAAGAAGGCACAAGCTACAATACTTGTCGATTTTGGAGGTACTCATAATTTTATTGAGGTTGTGATACCTAAAAGAATGGGAATTGAGGTAATTGATGATGACACTTTTGAGGTGATGGTAGCTAATGGGGCTAAAATGGCTTGTAAAAGAATATACTTATGGATTATAAATTGCATATAAGTATGGGTTCAAAGGAATTTTTGATGTATTGCAACTTGGGGGATGCTCAATGGTTGGAAATATTAGGTCTAATAACTTGGGTTTTAAATATTTAACCATGGATTTTAAGATGGCTAATGAACATATATTCGACTTGAAGAAGTCAATAAAAATAAAGTATGGTTAGCCAACAGTCATAGCATACAACAACTCTTAAATAAGGGATGACCTGAGGTATTTTGTCAAATTAGTCAATGTTCGGAAGCATAACATAATCTAGAAATACTTGGGAAGATACATATATTGATCAATAGTTTGGTAAGGTGTTTTCAACACCCACAATGCTATCACTTGAGATGATCAACGCATAACGATGTGCTCCAATTAATGTACGACCTTACAAGTACACACATAACCGGAAATGTAAGATTGTTAAAGAGTTGGTAAACTCAAGCTTAGTTGGGCCAAGTATAAGTCATTTCTCTTCTATTGTTAGTTAGTTAGGAAAAAACATGGCAGTTGGGGAATGCTTGTCGATTATAGACTTCATTTCGTATGCGGGTTTATTAATCTATTGGGGGTGCCTTTGATGGTGCAGCTTGGAACTGGAACTGGAATTGCTCCTTTCTTGTGGAACATGTTCTTTGAAAAACACGAAAACTATAAGGTATATATGTGTGCGCAAATTTCTGGGTTTTAATGCATAAATCATAGTTCTAGGTTCCACTATTAAGACGAGTTGCGAGACCCAAACTACGAAATACATTTTAACTTTTGTTTACGTAGCGGCATTTCCTGTCATGTTAAACAGTTCAACGGTTTGGCTTGACTCTTTTTGGGTGTTCCCACGAGTAGCTCATCATTGTACAAGATGGTAAGCTTTTGATTTTAGTTGCAATTTTCTCCATTTCAAAACTACAACCGCAAGTGCAGTTGCTTTAACATTTGTTTTTTTTTTTTGTTTTTTTTAATGGCAGGAATTTGAGCTGATGAAGGAGAAAGCACCTGAAAACTTCAGGCTCAAATTTGTAGTGAGCAGAGAACAAACGAATGATAAGGGAGAAAATATGTACATACAAACCCGGGTGGCTCAATACGCAGAGGAGATATGGGAATTACTCAAGAAAGACAACACTTTCATTTACATGTGCGGGTTGAAAGGAATGGATAAAAGAATTGATAACATTTTGGTTTCTTTAGCGGCTAAAGACAGTTAGAATTAAGAAACATACATATTCAACCCAACCTGATTTCTTGCATTCCATACTTGAAGGTAAACAGTTTCTAATAATGTTCTTTTGCTTACTTTGAATACACAGGTATTGACTGGCTTGAATACAAAAGACAGTTGAAGAAGGCAGAACAATGGAATGTTGAAGTTTATTAGTTAACGACAATATATATTTTGCTTCTTATTGTATAATTGGTCTCGTCTTTTCTTGTCAAGAATGTGTAAGATGATTGTAAGTTTCTCATAAGGTGCCTCTCCAGTGCACCATGAAAATCAAACTCGAGAAGAACGGTGTAATAGCAAGTATAAGTAGAGTTGTAATTGTTGTGAATTAGTGTCATTCCTGGTATAAGAAAGCACTCCCAATTCCCTTCGTTGGTGTATATCAAACCCAGTTTTTTCGAACTTAGCAAGTATTTCAAGTTAACAACTGCATTCAAGAAATATTGCTTGATACAAATCTCACCACTCAGCTAGAAATATTGCTTCCCCCTCAACTGTTGGTGGTAACCAAACAGGAGACACGGACCAGTACATTGAGGCATTGTTTTTTTTTTCCCATTGAGCAAGCTCACGAGCTACAGAATTACAAATACGAGGTTGAGTGAAAATATAATCACCAAACTTTAAGGAAAGAAATGAATGCCTTTAAAGATAGCATCCGTACTAGAATCCCCATCAAAACATCCAGTTGAAAAACGATCAATGAGGTTCTTAACGTCACTTTCAATGATAACATGAGTGAACTTCTGGTCCAATGCTTTTTGCAGAACTTCCCAAATTTCTCTGGCTTCAGCTTCCTCAGCAGACTTCACTTCAAAGACTAGGGAGCCACAAAAAGAGGCTTTACGAGCACAATCTCTCATCACATATCATGCACCATCAGCTCCAGAGATGTCATCATAAGCACCATGTGTGTTACACTTTATCCAGTAAAAAGATGGGGGCATCCATTTATCACATAAACTGACAGAGGTTGTGGGAGAAACTACTGGGATGGTATTCCTAGTCAAAAGCATGGCTTTAGCTCTCTGAATAATAGAAATATGGTTTTCCTTAAGATTCTGAAAAATCAAGTTATTTCTACTAGTCCACAGAGACCATAAGATTTCCACAAACAAGCATTGGTTACCATCAGAGAGTCTAGACACGGGGTCAGTTAACCAAAAAATCAACCAACTAATGATCGACTTGTTTTGAAAAAATTGGGTATTAATGCAAAAATCAGACAAAAACCAGACACGACTAGCAAACGGGCACATGACCAAAGCATGCATAACTGATTCCTAGGGATGATTACAACGAACACAATCAACATTGTGCATTGGCATTCTAGTATGCAAGATAGTTCTAGCAGGCAGAGCATTTCTAGCTTCTTTCCAAGTGAAAACTTGGATCCTCTAGGGGACTCTAATTTTCCAAATACGTAACCAAAGGTTTTAACATGGGGATTTCCTAAGGCCTCTAATACCCATGTAGGCAGATTTCGAAGAAAACTTGTCGTCCTTAGAAAGGTCCCAAGCCCTCCTGTCAAGAGTGCATTACTGGCTTAAAGGAATAGTGATAAAAGGAATAGTGATAATCTTCCGAACAAAAACATTATCGAAATGAGTGTTTAATCTAGAAATGTTCCAAGTTCTAGAATTATGGTTTATAAAATAAGATAATTTAATGTTGGGATCCGGTTGGACTAAAGGATTTGGGGAGGCAGTACCCAAAGCAGGCATTTATAAAAGGTGTCGGTAGACATTGCTTTAATGCTTTCTTGGAACGCTCAATCATATCAATGGATGTGTTCTTAGCACCACACAAAATTGTGGTAATACCCAACATTTACATTTAAAGGAAATCTTTTCCTATCTATAAAGAAGCCCTAACATATAATTCGACATACTAACAAGGTTTCATTCTCTATTGACTCGAGATCGTAGTAGTGATAGGATTTGGTATTATTAACATTGAGTATGGAGAGAGATGATCTTTGGAGAGATTTTAACGAAGAAGAGTTAGCTTCGATGTTAGATAGTTATTCCAATGTGAATGTACAAAGTACCTTATCATCCGCTTCTAGCACGCCCATCGTTGTTGACCACGAATACGCGGTTGTGGAACGAAAAAAAGAAGTTTTGGTCGATCTCACACCATGTCCGATAGTCAAACAATAGAAGAGTTTTGTGTCTAACTACCACGGAGCATTAAGTAGCCGACATAGAATTTCCGGTCCTATAGGAAAACTTCAGGATTTAGATGATCTAAAATGTAAGAGGAGAGCTCTGGGAGAGGAAGAAGTATCTACACAAGTCATCCAACAATTATCCAAGGATGAAGTTGAAGGTGTTGACGATATCCAATTCCAAAGTAACCCCTGGTTTCTTGCACAACAATTTTTCTTTGAGGGAAGAACCTTGTTAGGATCAATAAAACCCTTATGTCAAAGAATCGAGCGCTTGGTTGTATTGGCGAAAGAGCAGAGAGCAGATGGTCTCGGTAACTTTTATTTGACGGTGAAGACGATATTTTAATATTTTTTCGTGATCCAGTTATTTAGTCAGTCCAATTTGTAGATCGTAATTAAATCTAACACACATTGTTTGTCTTTTTTTGGTTACAGGATCTTAGTGGAAAAATGATAGCTACTTGTAACAACGCAATGGTGAACCATGAAGAGTATAGAATGCAAATCGAGGTTGGATCAGTAATAGGATTGAAGAAAGTGGTTATCTTTTCTTTCAGTAAATACAAAAACTATTATATAACATCACCCTAAATAACATAGAAAAGGTTTGTTTCGCCTCTTGTATTTGTACAATGAATTATGGTAATACCATATTTGAAGGTGGTTTTCGTAGACAACGTTAGAACCGCAATTAGATATTAACAGGTTTTCTGGGTACACCTCTTTGTAAGGTAAGCTAGTAAGAACTAACAAGTCTTTGCAGAACATGATTATCATTCTCATGAGATAAGTGAAGAGATACGTGGGTTATGTTAGGCGTTATTTTATGAACTTACCCGATGGATGGGGCAATGAAAGTGTGGTGAGTATTATTTAAAATCATTCATTATTATTTTCTCGTTAATGAAAACCTCGTATTAACACTTTTTATTAATTTAACTCCAGTACCACCAAGATCGTTTAGATTATGAAGATGATCCAGACTAAAAGATTTAAAGGAAATCTTTGAACAACCAGCTAAAATTTCTCCTCCGTAAGATGGAGGCAACATATAAAAACATCAGCACCTACATCATTGGTTTTGTGCGTACACCTCCTTGTAAACCCACACGAGACTAAACCCTCCCTTTTAGGTCACTAAGAGCGTCCACAGTGGTACGATCAAAACCAAAGATCAAAGACCAAAACAAACGATCAAATTTGAGTTTAGTCTGTAGTGTCACGTTAAGGCAGTGGAGTATATTTAGTCGGGCGGATGTATAATCCACGCTTGCATGTGGAGCGTTGGTATAATCTTCGTTTGGGCCGGGCGGAGATATAATTAACGCTGCTTGTGGGGCGTTGATAAAGAATACGCTTGTTATGGGGCGTACATATATTTCACGCTCGGAGAAGGGGCGTTTGTATAATCTACGCCTGGTGTGGCGAACGTATAATCAACGCCTGAATGAAGCGTTTGTATAATCAACGCCTGACGTGGGGCGGACGTATAATCAACGCCTGACGTGGGGCATACGTATAATCAACGCCTGACGTGGGGCGGACGTATAATCAACGCCTGTATCAGGCGGACGTATAATCAGCGCCTGTATCAGGCGTACGTATAATCAACGCCTGACGTGGGGCGGACGTATAATCAACGCCTGTATCAGGCGTACGTATAATCAACGCCTGTATCAGGCGAACGTATAATCAACGCCTGTTTTGAGGCGTAAGTATAATCAACGCCTGTTTGAGGCGAACGTATAATCAACGCCTGACGTGGGGCGTACGTATAATCAACGCCTCCTCTTCTCTCAGGCGTACGTATAATCAACGCTTGGTTTGCAGGCGTACGTATAGTGTTGGACTTCCATTAACACACGTATCTAGCACGTGTGGCATTAAAGCCCGGCCAATCTCTAACCACCACGTATAGCCCACGTGTTCACTTTCCCTTTACCCTAATCTTCTCCGTCTTCTTCTTTTCTTTTCTACCTCCTCTTTGTTTCTTTGTTTCTACCGCCCACAAACACAGCTTCTTAACAAAAACATCACAGTGAAGAGCAGTAAAAGAAAAGAAAAAACCAAGATACTTGATGAACCCGGGTTACAAAAGAGGTATGTTTTTTTTTTCTTAATCTCTTTTGTTTTATCCATATTGTTTGTATAATTTATTTAGGGTTTTATTTGTTAAAATTAGTTTATCTAAAATTTGGTTTTAACGAACAAATATGAATATGAAATTGGTTAAATTTAATTGGGCATGTGTGTTTTATGTTTTTATAGAGATTAATATGTATGTGAAAAAAACCATATTTGATGATTATGTAAATTTGGTTAAATTTTTTTTTAAAATAGTTAGAGCTTAAAAAAATTTGAGATTAATATTTGTGGGTATGTGTGTTTTATGTTTTTATAGAGATTAATATGTATGTGAAAAAATTGGGTATGTGTGTTTTATGTTTTTATAGAGATTAATATTTATTAGAGCTTCCACAGTGGTTGTAAAAATTTATTTGTGGGTATTATAAAAATTTGATTTGTGGGTATTGTAAATTTTTATTTGATTTATAATCTATTCACTAAAATTTATTAGAGCTTCCACAGTGGTATTGTAAAAATTTGATTTATTATTTTTGGGTATTGTAAAAATCCGTGGTTATGTCGATTATGTGGGAAATAGTTCTCACCCTTCAACTGTTTCAATCAACCTATTTCAATTGAGAGCTTCCTTTTATTGTTTTTCTTCATGTTGTCTGTTGGTAATTAATTTTAGTGAATATGGTTATCAATAATTGTAGTTATGTAAATTATTGGATTAATTTTAAATTATTGTAAATTATTGTAGTTATGTAAATTATTGGTTTTCTGCATGTTGTATGTGAATATGGTTACCAATAATTGAATTTGTATTGTTTTTTATTGAATTTTGAGGTGATTAATTTTAGTTATGTAAATTGTAGTTATGTAAATTTTGGGAGTTACATATGTAGAAGAGCTAATTGCGTGAGTATGGAATTGATTTTTTAGTGATTTTTATGGAATCTTGAAGTGATTAAATTGGGTTGTGGAATCTTGTAATGATTTTGGAAATGCATCGGTGACGATTTAATTTGTGTTTCTGGAATTATAGAATTTGGAATTGATATGGTTTGTGTTAAGGATTTATAGTATTTGGAATATAAATGGTGATGGACTAATAAAAATATTCGTTAATGAGGGTTGGTCTTTTAATAATGTAACTGCATCTATATTGTGTGTGCACAGATGTTGAACAAATTCACAGCGCATTTCAATGGTCGCGTGAAGACGAACAAGAAACAAAAATCTGTAGCCGAAGAGGATTATAACTTAATCGCTACTGGTACAATTAAGGAGGTTGATATTCCCCGGTTAGGGAGGTTTCCTATACTGCAAGATGATAAACCGCACGCTACTACGGACATCACATTTACAGGGGAGCACAAATTGAAGTATCAACATCGTGGATCTTTGGCATCGGTAATTCATCACTATCAAACTATTTCACAACACTGTCCTAGAGCTAAATATATTATTGAAAAAGCGGGATGGAAAAATTTACTGGACATACAATGTAGCGAAACCAACCATTCAATGGTTGATTATATTGCTGAGTGGTTTTGGGATACAACAAACACTTTTCACTTCCCATTTGGTGAGATGGGATTCACCCCCCTAGATTGGCTCATGTTGACTGGACTGAGTATCGGTGATGGGCCTGATGTTCCTTATGATTCGGGGAAGTACCAATTTGAACATGTTCGTGAGCATATCTTTCCGGATATCCAAGATGTCACGCTCTGTCCAAAAGCACCGTCGTGGGTTTCAAATTCAATTACAATTAAATATTTAAGGTCATATTTCATCGAAGACAAGTTGGTTGCGGCTGAAAATGATAGCACCCTTGCTCATAGAGTAGCAATTGCCTTTTTCATGTATGTTTTGGGACATTTTTTCTTTTCTAATGCAAAGACTTATATTGATGCTGGATGGTTAGCTGCTTTTGAAAATCTTGATGTAGTATCCACGTATGACTGGGGTGGTGCTGCGTTTTCGAAATTGTATGCGGCACTCCGTTTATCTGGGAGGAGACAGAAGGCACTATGTGGTCCATTCCAAGTATTAGAGGTATTCTTTCAATCTAGTTATTTTTCCTCTCATTGTTTATTTTGTTGCTAAGTTATTAAATTGGCTAATTATTTTGATGGAGTAGTTTTAGGGGTATGAATACCTGGGCATATGTCGACCAGAAATCCCAGAGGCGAGTACAGAACAAAAATGGCCCGTATCTTCTAAATGGAATGTACCGAAGAATACAAATGATATTTTCCGTTGTAGGGATTTACTAAGTAAGCTTACTGCTGAACAAGTGACATGGCGCCCATGGGAATCATACAGAGAAGTTCTTGCATCTGATATGGGATGCACGGCTACGCGGCTATCAGACTCGAGATATATATTTTCTTACATGGGCATTGTGAGTTAATTTGTAAATTTTATTATATAACATACTTTTTTCCTATATAACATACTTACTAAATTCTTATTCCCTTTCTAACTGTACAGCACAACATGTATCTTGGTGAAAGGTGTTGGCGGCAAAACCATTGTACTTTCGCTGTTCCTATAAGACTACACACAGTTATAGGGGATATTGGCAATATTCAAGCCGAACGCCTAAAAAAAGAAGGTTTGGTCGATGCAACAGAGATAGTGCAAGTTGTTAAAGATTATGATATATATTTACAATACTGGACAATGGTAACCAACTCCAAAGATTACGTGACTCATCCTATTTGGGAAGCCCAAACATATGGGTATGTCGGTGACTTGTATACGGTCCCAATTGAACAACCTGTTGAACATGTACATATCCCTCCTCCACATCTATTATCCCACGTAAGTGTACTTTCGACTTTTTATTGTACGTTCGATTTTTGTTGGTATATTTGTACTTATATATTTTATTTTTTCTTCACAGCATGAAGCTTACACATTATTTCAAGAAAATGCTGATTTTAATCAACAATTTCGCGAATTTACATTAAAACAAACGAAGGAGAGGATGGACGTTATCATGTCGAAAGAAGCAGAAATACAAAGGCTAAATAATGCGAACGTTGATTTGCAGCAACAACTATCTCTTTTCCGTATGCCGCACACTGTCCAACCTCAGCTTGGATACGGTTCCTTTTCCCAAACCCTGCCATCACAAGTTTGGAGTGGTATGAATCAGGGATCAGCTTCAACAATGTCCTCAGTCAATACCAATCCGAGAACGCACATGCCTTTTGTGGCACCAAGATCGTCCACTTCGGATAATGATAATATGAAGGGTTAATTTGTTATGACTATTTAGATGAACTGTCTTTGGAGTTATCTTTTCTTATCTTATATAGTATAGTCATATCATATATAGTATAGTCTAATCATATATAGTATTGTCATATCAGGTCACTGACAAAACTTTATCTTTTTTGGAAAACACATTTGCGTGAACCCAAAAAAATATCTATTTTTTTGGTTTTTTTAATGCTCTTGAAAATGGGTTATAAATTAAAGACTGGTTTCACTCAATATATGAATAACAATACATCTCTTCTGCTTCATATAGCAATGGAACAATATGAAAACCGCTCATTATTGCTCTTCTGTTTCTTCTTCATCTTCTTCTTCTAATAGTAGTTTTTATTCCTCGGATGATGATGCAATAGCAATTATGCAAAATAACATGGCCGTTAGTTTGGGAGTCCTTGTTACAAATTCAAAATGGCCTCAAACTCGTATCAGAATACCAAGAGATCGTGAGTCAGGGGCTGAACTTCTATGGAACGACTATTTCTCTCCGTACCCAAACCAACCACCCAATGTTTTTCGCAGAAGATTTAGAATGCGTCGACAATTGTTTAACCGGATAGTGGAAGGTGTTACCAATGCAAACAGATATTTTGTTCAAAAGCCCGATGCTTGTGGAGTTTTAGGATTAAACCCTCATCAAAAAGTAACAGCAGCAGTACGAATGTTAGCTTACGGATGTGCGGCAGATGCAATAGACGAGTACTTACGCATAGGAGAAACAACTGTGTTGGAAGCTACTCGTAGGTTCTGTAAGACGATTGTGAATTTGTATGGGAAAGAATATTTGCGTGAACCAACGGCTGGTGATATTGAACTGTTGCTCAAGCAAAACAAAGACCGGGGATTTCCTGGGATGCTGGGTAGTCTAGATTGCATGCATTGGAAATGGGATAAATGTCCGTCGGCAGAATCTGGGGCTTACACCGCGTATAAAGGGAGCGAAAGTATCGTGTTGGAGGCAGTGGTGTCGTATGACCTATGGTTTTGGCATGCTTTTTTTGGTATGCCCGGTTCTAACAACGATATTAATGTTATGAACCGTTCATATGTTTTTCGAAGTCTTGTAACAGGAAAAGCACCGCCGGTGAGCTATGAGGTGAACGGACATTCATATGATATGCCGTATTATCTAGGTGATGGAATATACCCAGAGATTCCTACTATTATTACGGCCATTAAACATCCGGTGGGTAGGAAAAAGGAAATATTTTCATCGATGCAAGAGGGTGCAAGAAAAGATGTTGAACGGGGATTTGGTGTACTTCAACAACAATTTGGAATCATCAAACAACCTGCAAGAATGTGGAATCCAGATGTGCTTGCCTATATCATGAAAACTTGTATTATCTTACATAATATGATAGTCGAGGATGAGCGTCTACCCGGTGACTGGCCACATGTTTATGAACAACGTAGCAACGCAGCACCGGTTAATATATTAAGAGGCAATAGTGACGAGTTTTCCCAAATTAGAGCTCAGCAACGCCGATGTGCAATGCGTAACAAAGATGCACATATTCGCTTGCGTGATGACTTGATCGAATATATATGGGCAGAATATGGGAATTAAAAATTGTCGTTTGTCATTTCCTTTCTATTATCTCTTTGTATGTAAACATCCTCAAGTTTTAATTAAGGTCGTATGTTTCAAAAAAGTAGAAATTTAATTCAAATCAACGGAAGTAAATTTAAAATCCAAAAATTACATAATAATAATGCTAATTGTTCAGATACTAAGAAATTTAAAACATAATAATACTAATAATACTACTAATCACTAAATAGGAGAAATAATTAAGGTTTGAACTATTCCGCCTTTGTGTTAAGATTGGTTTCTTTTATTCCGAACTATGTCCGCCCTGCGAAGTCGGAAGTACTCTTGTTGTACAGGTTCCATTTTTTCAAGATCCATCATAATGATGCGAAATTCTTCGTCTTCAGCTTGCTTGGCTATTTTTGCAGCATGTTCAGCTTGTTTTGCTGCAAACTCTGCTGCTCTTTGTTCCATCTTGAATCTTGATTGTGCTTGGTAATGAGTATTGAAATTTTGTTGTTCTTTAATAATTATTCCCATCAATTCCTCTTGGTGACTGGATTTCTCTCTCCCTGTTTTCTTCAATCTTTTTGCTGCTTTTTTCCCCATCTTACGAAGATATGTGTTCTCTATGTCTCCCCCATCTGTGTCGTTACCGGTCTCTCCTTGAGTTGTTGTTTGCGGTCCTTCATCATCTTCCTCGTTATTCTCATAAGTGTCCAAATCATGCGTCGTATCGAATACAAAAGTCGATCATCGATTATATTTTATATTTTCTAACACAACTTGGTAGCACTCTTCGTGCTTAAATTTTTTCCCATCGTTGCATTCCTTGAACCTCTTGTTAACTTCTTCAAGCTGTTAATGTTTTTAAAAACACTTAAGTACATGGGGGCTTATTAAATATTAGAAAACAATGGTTGGAAAAATCAAGAATGCTTACCTTCTTTTCAGGACCTCATCCAGTATGATATTCACCTTCAACTTCTGCCTCTTTTGCCGAAAATAACGCCACATCTTTACTTATTCCCTGATATCGTTTTTGCCAAGAACTCCAAGACCGCTCTGGATTATTAGGTAAATGAAGTTCAATATCATCCTTGATACGAGTCCACAACGTCGCCTCTGATTGATCAGCTCCAACACTAGAATCTTGAGATATAGATAAATGAATTTTACACATTGTTACATCTTCGATTGTCGTAAAATTTGGACCTCGTGCTACTCTTGGTGCCATTGTAAGCGAATCCGTGAAAATTTTCCAACTGATTTGAAAGCAGAAACAATATTTCTTCTTATTGGTGTGGATAGTTTGAAGTATTGGTCGTGGGAAAATGTCACAGGATCTCATGTGTATATATAGGTGTTTCTTCCGAAAAAACCGAAATGTCTTCCAAACTTTCCAACGTTCCAAATTATCCAACGTTCCATTTTCTTCAACGGTATAAAAAAATTTCAAAATCAATTTTGTCTAAGTATTTTTTTTTTTTTTAAACTCAAGCTTGGGGCGTTAACTATATAAACGCCTGGCGTGGGGCGTTAACTATATCAACGCCGGGATGGGGCGTTAATTATATCACCGCCTGGCATGGGGCGTTAATTATATCACCGCCTGTCTGGGGGTTAACTATATAAACGCCTGGGGTGAGGCGTTAACTATATCAACGCCTGAATGGGGCGTACACTTTATCAACGCCTGACGTGGGGCGTACACTTTATCAACGCCTGGCGTGGGGCGTTAAGAAAATCAACGCCGGGCTGGGGCGTTTGTATAATCTTCGTCTGAATGGGGCGTTCATTTTATTAACGCCTGACGTGGGGCGTAAACTTTATCAACGTCCCAACGGGCGAACATTTTATCAACGCCTGAACCGGGCGTAACTTATATACACGCCTCTTTATGGGGCGGTGACTTTACGTACGTTTCACAACAGGCGTAGATTATATATACGCCCGATGCCAAACAGTGATTATACCTCCGCTCCACTATATATAGTTTTGGTCTTGGTCCCAGACCAAATATGGTCTGGAATTTGGTTTTGGTCCAGATTTTAGTCTTTACTCCGTCCCGTTGCGTCTCGTCCCTGGATCATAATTATAGGTTTACTCGTCCATTGCAGTTGCTCTAAAGCATTTAAAGGATTTTTGAATGAGCTAAGTAATGACATATCTTATAATTGTATTCGAGTAAACTTGTTTTTGAGTTTTTGACGAAGAAGTAATAAAAAAAAATAGTTCTATCATAAATATGCAAACACAATAATTTTGAATCTTAAAAATGAATTACTTATTGGATTAGGTGAAGTGGGAACGTGTTGTCACTTTCATATAAACACGATTGTTGTCCACCAATACGAAATAATAATTCAAATTTCATCTGGACAACAGATTTCCAATTCGAAATGATTGGTCGATGACACTCACCTAGTAAGAGAGACAGGTTGCACCTTTAACTACACTAACATTGAACGAGATTACACATCGAGGTATCATATCATAATGATGAAGATTCTTGTTGCACGTGTTAAGTGCAACCGCGCTGACAGCGATAGTGACTTAGGCTTATAATTCACTTTTATATCGGATCATCATATGTGTACTGAATTTAAATTAATGAAATAATTTAAATTACATTTGAATTCACTGAAGTTTTAACCGCACATTTTCCCTGATATCAACGTCACTTGTTGAAATTATGTCACAGTGTGACATGCAACTCAATGGCTGCCCTCAATAATTAGCTAGGTGCCTTTAATTATTTCGGTTGTTAGTTATTGGTGTAACTGCGCCCATTAGATATTTGACACGCGTTGCTCATCCATTGCGTGACTAGTAGGGTTAATGACTGGTATTTATTCTGTAAGAGAACCCTAATTCATTTTATATGAAAATTAATGAAACAAAACTCATTTAGCTGCGCACATTTGCACAGATTCATGTCTGGATCTTCTATTCAGAAGTTGATTGCACCATTTATCCATTTGTTCATTTGATTTGCTAGAGTATTTTTTATTCATTCACAAAAATTTGTATTCAGAGCAGTTCGAATCCACCAAATAAAATTTCCAATGACTCTCAAAGTTGTAGAAGAAGAGGTATCTCAATTAAAAGCTTCTCAATCTCAGATTCAAGCAGATTTCGATACTTGTCCTCTGAACTCACTACTAAGTTTGATTAACTAGCAACAAATCTTAACAGCACATTATAAGAGAACAACCGATCTAGTGAGATTATTCAGCCGACCTTACAATAATCAACATCCACAACATACTGAAGATGCTTATGGATCTCATGGTCATGATATAGAGGAATCGAGTTTTTCTCGTCATCGTCAATACATCCCTCCTAATCGTTTTCCAAAGCTCGATTTTCCAAGATTTGATAGTGCAAATCCTCGTGGATGGATACAAAAAGCTGATATATATACTTTTTATCACATGACATTGAAGAACACAAAAAGGCGGATATAGCTGCAATCTACCTTGAGGGTAAGGCTGAAAAGTGGTTTTTAAACTTTCAAGTTAATATTCATAGAATTACTTGGATTGATTTAGCTAAAAGCATATGTGCTAGATTTGAAAACCCTATGGATGAAAATTTTGTGGAAAGTTTTAATAAACTAGTCCATACCACCACAGTGGATGATTATTATAAAGAATTTGAATCTCTGAAAGCATTGATGCTTGATATGAACCCATCTCTCACTGAAAAATATTTTGTTATCAGCTTTCTTAGTAGCCTCAAAGATGAAATATGAAAGTGTGTCTCAATGTTTCATCCACAAACTTTGGCTGATGCTTTCAATTTAGCTAGATTACAAGAGCAACAACTCCAATTGACCAGTACAGCTTCTAAGTCTTTCACTAAATCCTTCTCCCCAAATTTTTCCTTCACCGGACACTACTCTACTACACCAGTGTCACCTAAACCAAATCTTACTTCACCTAAGTCTCTCCCAACAACCCCAAAGTCATTCTTCCAACCTCCACCAAAGACCGATCCTCAACACCTAATTTTCAAAAGACTCTCTCAGGAGGACATGGACAAGAGAAGAGCTCAAGGGTTGTGTTACAATTGTGACACTGTTTACACAACATGCCATTTATGTAAAGGGAGACAAAAGGCTACATGCTGCATATGGATATTGTTGCACCTCAGAACACAGATGAAGAGGAAGAAGTATTTGAAGAAGCACAAGAATCTCCAGTGCAATCTGACGTTGAGATTTCTTTGCATGCATTAACAGGCATTGCAACTGGATAAACAATTAGAATTCCTGGTATAATAAACAATAAGAAAGTTTCTATACTCATTGATACTGGCAGCACCACAAGCTTTATTGATTCTGCTTTGGACAATTCATTGAACTGTGACATTGATCCAACCAAACCAATGATGGTCACTGTGGCTAATGAGGACAGAACAGTCAGCATTGGCATTTGTTCTAATTTACAATGGAGTATGCAATGGCATCAATTTAAGGAGAATTTAAGAACTTCACCACTGGGAGGCTGTGACATTTTCCTTGGTGCAGAATGGCTCAGGACTTTGGGTAAGGTAACGTTTAATTTTTCTAATCTTTGTGTATCTTTCAAGCTCAACAATCAGAAAATTACTTTACAAAGTATTATCCCACAACCCTCCTTAATTCAAATGAGTATTGCAGCTCTCACTAAAAAAATTTCTATTACTTCTCATGGCTTGGTGGGTACCTTGTTTTCTATTTCTTCTTCTCCTATACCAACAACTATTGATATCTTACTTCCTTTACTCAATGAATTTCAAGATATCTTTCATGAACATTGCCCCAAAAAAGAAATTTAGACCACACCATTCCTCTTCAGATAAATTCATCACCTATTAACCTCAGAGCTTACAAATGTCCCTATATTCAAAAATATGCAGTAGAACAGATAATCAGAGATATGCTACATTCTTGTATTATTCATCCAAGTCACGACATATTTGCATCTCCAATTCTTTTGGTCAAAAAGAAAGATAACACTTGGAGATTTTGTGTATACTATAGAAAACTAAATAGCATTACCATCAAGGATAAATTCCCAATTCCTATTGTGGATGAATTATTAGATGAACTATGTAGATATGATGTTTTCTCCAAGATAGATCTCAGGGCTGGTTATCTTCAAATCAGAATTCATGAGTTGGACATCTTCAAAACAACATTTAAAACTCATCTAGGTCACTATGAGTTTAAAGTAATGTCATTTGGCCTTACAGATGCACCTGCTACATTCCAGGCTTTGATGAATGATATTTTCAAGCCATTCTTGTCCACTTATGAAGAGGAATTTCTTGTTGTAATCATGGCTATTCATAGATGGAGACAATATTTGCAAGGGAACAAATTTACCATTAAGACAGATCACCAAAGCTTAAAATACTTCTTGCAGCAGAAACTTACAACTTCATTCCAGCAGAAATGGTTGATCAAACTCCTTGATTGTACTATGACATTCAGTATAAAAAAGGAGTTGACAATGTTGTTGCAGATGCTCTCTCCAGAAGACCATTGGATACTGCTTCTTGTCATTATATACACCACATTGGGCTGCTGAAGTTACAAGTGATTATGCAAATGACTCTCAAGCTCAACATATTATTTCTTCACTTCTCCTCAATCCTCTCAGTGTCCCAAACTTTACTTACAATGAGGGTGTTTTAAGGTATAAACACAAACTTTACATTGGAACTTGAGGCAATGTGATACAAACACTCTTAGAATATCTACATGCTTTAACCATTGGAGGGCATTTTGGCATTCAAGCCACTTTTGTGAGAGCAAGGAGCCATCTATTGGAAATGAATGCACAAAGACATAGTGTTTTTTTGTCTCTCATTATGACATCTGCCAAAGAAACAAAAGTGATTCCACCAATGCGCAGAAATACTTCAACCTCTTCCTAATTGATCAGTCATGTCAACATATCACAATGGATTTCATTGAAGGCCTTCCTGTCAGCAACAAGAAGAGTGTTATCCTTGTCATTTTTGATAGACTAACCAAGTATGCACATTTCTTGTCTCTTCAGCATCCATACACATCAGCCTCAGTTTCTCAGGCATTTGTATCTCAAGTATTCAAATTGCATGGATTGTCATCATCAATTGTGTCAGACAGGGACAAGGTCTTCACCGGCATTGGCAGGATCTATTTAGAGCTTTAGGTACAAGTCTTAA
The DNA here is from genome assembly GCF_003573695.1 of Papaver somniferum. Lineage (NCBI taxonomy): Eukaryota > Viridiplantae > Streptophyta > Magnoliopsida > Ranunculales > Papaveraceae > Papaver > Papaver somniferum. The sequence goes on from NC_039363.1 coordinate 112,915,566, forward strand.
TTTAAGCACAACATTTCACCCTCAGACAGATGGCCAAATTGAGAGGGTGAATGGCTGCTTAGAAACTTATTTGAGATGCTTAAATGGACATAAACCTGGAAAATGGAGCCAATGGTTTGCTTTGGCAGAATGGTGGTACAATTCAAGTTTTCATATCAGTCTGAAGATGTCCCCATTTCAAGCACTTTATGGGTATGTCCCTCCTCACTTAGATTTCCCTATCACTGCCACAACTTCAGATTATGCTACTGAAACCTATTTGAAAGAAAGAGACTCTCTACTTGATCTTCTCAAGGAATCACTTCACTTAGCTCAAGAGAGAATGAAGCTCTATGCTGACAAGTCACGCAAAGATAGAAGCTTTGAGATTTGGTATATCTTAAACTATAGCCATATAGAGAAGCATTTGTGTCTCTCAGGAAGAACTTTAAGCTCTCTGCTAAATTCAATGGTCCATTGTCAGTTATTCAGAAAGTTGGTAATGTGGCTTACAAGTTGCAGTTGCCTTCTCATGTACGCATTCACCTAGTTTTTCATGTTTCTCAGCTGAAGAAACACATTGGCCTCGGACACACTCCATCTCCAGACTTACCAGTGGTTGATCATGAAGGTCAAATTCTTGTGCTACCTGAGAAGATACTTCAAACCAGAACCATTCGTCAGGGTCGTCGGTTGGTCAGACAAATACTGCTCCAATGGACTAATTCGTCACCTGAGAACGCTACATGGGACGACCATCAAAGCTCATTACCCGAAATTTATCCTTGAGGACAAGGATAATGTTCTGGGGAGGCAATGTCACAGTGTGACATGCAACACAGTGGCTGCCCTCAGTAATTAGCTAGGTGTCTTTAATTATTTCGGTTGTTAGTTATTGGTGTAACTGCGCCCGTTAGATATTTGACACGCATTGCTCATCCATTGCATGACTAGTTTAGACTCTATCGGGATCATCCTGCTACTCAAATTGAAGGCCAATTAAGGTTGATTCAAAGTAACCGCCTCTAAGGTCAGTTATATCTGGATCCAGCCAGCCAACGATACCCAATGGGAAGAACTCTTTCACAAACTTCAACGACGATTCAGCTTCCGCACTTGCATACACAAATTCGCTGCCGAAGTAATTAAATGAAATAAATAAGTCTCTAGAAAACACTAAACTTACGTCGAAGGAGGATTGAAGCTAATAACTAAAGATTAAAGAGGCCATTCCAGTGTTTTTAGCAAACACTGGTATCCTACAAGAGAACTGGACTCTGTTGACACGAAATATTGAACTTAAACTTGCCAAAAAAAGTAGAACATATTTACCTGCCAGCAGTGATTAAGGAATCTTTTGAATCAAACACTGAATCTGGAAGCGACACAATTAAAGCAATACCAATTTTTTCCTTAGTTTCACCCGGGGAAGAAGAATTATCATCAGACCATGCAACACTGTGGGGAACTTCAGACTTTTTTACCAGCTTTAACCCTATATCATTAACAAAGATTTTTATTAGTCAAAACAAAATCTTTTTCACATGCTAAAAAAGTTTAAAGATCTCAAGTTCCATGTTTTTCTTGCAAACCTTTCATGTAAAGGCAGTTTTTCTCAATAGTAGATAGCAAGTCTGGTACAAATCCTTTTCCAAAAGCCTTCGGCTTGATTAGGACGAACCGCTGAAGGTCACTGTTGATATAGCATTTGAGCGAATGTTAGACCAAGGAGTGCAACAGAACACAAAAGAGAAATTACCTGTACTTAAAAAGAATCCCTATTTAAAAATAGAAAGTTTACCTTGAGAGGTTAAAATCAACTGTGCTTCCATCAACTAAGATTTCTAATTCCTCTTGTGGCAAGCCACCACATATGCCACCATCAGGGAGGTTAAATATCATATTTCTGTTCTTCAGTGCTGCTACTGACAAGTCAGAAGAATCGGCGTGGAACCAGGTTCTGGCGTCTTCTAGTGCCCTTTTAACTGTATCACTACTGTAAACAAGTGGCCTGCCACACAAAAAACATGGAGATAATCATATCATAAACCCCTTTGTCAACCAAATGGGATTAGCTCAGTTGGTAAGGGGGTGACACAGTAGTTTGAGACCCCACGCTGACCGTTTGCAACAACAAAAAAAGTGCTTCAAAGCACCTAAAGTACAGAGACAAGAAATATGTATTTCAGTAAGGTAAACACAACAAGAAATATTATGTAACCACAACCGAATTGCAAATTTCAATAAATTTAGTGACCTAGAATTCTAATAAGGGTATTTCATATTCAGACCGGACTAAACCAAAAAGCACTAATGAATGGACATTTTATAAATAAATGAGCAGAAGATTCATGCTCTAAATTATTACACAAACCAAAACAAGGATAAGACTGGACAAAACTACTTAACTTGGCTTTTACCCGCAGAACATCACCAGCCATTTTCCAAACAAACATATTATTTCTAGCCTTCTAGGTATATTAATTGTTCATTTTCCAGAGTTTCAACCAGTATTTATCAAACTGACCATTATCACTTGAAGAAAGGATTCCGTAAGCAGATTTGAGTAGTACACACGCCATTTCTGTTTCCTAACAATCTTAGTCTACCTTCTTTTCCTTAATTAGTACATATAGACCTGATTTTTGTAGCTACATCTCTAAAGAGCATACTACCAATCATGTCTACATTCCAAGTGAAATCAAGACCAGCCACTTCAAAATTATCAAAACCTTAGCTGATAAGTTCCACGGGTCAATATTATTGTGCCCTACTGCTTAGCTGCTACACTCCAATCAAGACAGGCGTAAATAAATAAATAAAAAATAAAAATGGAGTGAAAATTACCAGTAATCCCATAAGGGATATTCTTTCTTTTTGGATACATGTTCACAAGCTCTCTTGACAGCATTTTCTCCTTCCCATTTCATAGCAAGGAATGGACCATCACTTATATATTTCATAAATGGACCAGTAAATGTGGATCTACCTTCCTTTGCAAAGTGAGCCTCTATAAATCTTGGTGTGACACTACGACATCTGAGGTCTAAAAAGAAAAAAGGAAAAACAAAAAAAAGGAATAAAAATCAAGAAAAAGCATAAAGAACCAAGATTATTTAGTTACCTAATAACTTCAAACCAATATTGGTAAATTCCTGCAAGACAGCACCAACAGTGCAACTTTTAAACACAGGGAAGACACAATACAAAGGCAAATTCTACTTCTTGTTTCTTCTTCTCCCTGGCTTTCTTCGCCTCACTCATCTGCCTCGCTTTCTCCTCCTGCTTCTTCTCCCAGCCATGCTTCTTCTTCTTCTTCTTTTGTTCATCTAGTTTGGGTATTATATTCTCTTTATCTTGAACAGTATCCATCCTTAAAAAAAAAGAATGTTAAATTAATCAGATAAGGAGATGATTAGAAACCATGGAAGATAGAACAGAAGAAAAAGCTCAAAATTCTAAAACCCTAATTCGATTTTTTAAGATAAATATTTTTTTTGAAGTTTTTTTAAAGTAACAGATCAACCTAAACAATAGAAAATCGATAAGCAGACAGAGAGTACCTTAAATAACGATCGGATAGCCTTTCAAGATTTAACCCTATAATGATCGGAGGAACAAAGAGGGAGAGAAGATCTACCCCAAAGATCTCTGTAATGTACTCCGAAGCAACACCGTCATTTTATACGCGACTTCTGGGCAATAGAAGAAGAGAAAACAAAGTTCCAGGCCTAAGAGCATCCACAGTGGGCGAGTATAACCAAAAATTTGGGATGAGATCGTAACACAGTGGGACGGAGTAAAGATCAAATCCCAACCAAAGATCAAATTCCAGACCAAATATGGTCGTGACCAAATCCCAAATTCTAATATAGTCGGGCGTAAATTTAAAGTACGCTTGTTGCTGGGCGTAAATTTAAAATACGCTTGTTAACGGACGGAGATTAAAATTACGCCCGATGAAAATTCAAATTAAATAAAAAAGAAAAAGAATGAGGCGGACTTTTAAAGTCCGCCTGATGAAAGCCGAAAAGAAATGGGGCGGACTTTTAAAGTCCGCCTGATGAAATTTTACGAAAAAAAAATGGGGCGGACTTTTAAAGTCCGCCTGATGAAAGTTACAAAAAATAAATAAATGGGGCGGACTTTTAAGGTCCGCCTGATGAAAGTGTAAAATGGGTTAATCATGTACCGTTGCGTCACAACACGGACTAAACCCAAAATTTGGTCTTTTTTTTGATCTTTGATCTTTGGTTTTGATCGCACCACTGCAGTTGCTCTAAGCCTCGTATTATAGGAACCCGCCTCAACAATGGGTCAGTATCTGACCCAGTGAGAAAGCAATACCATTGGGATTGAAAGTTTTTTTTTTTCTCCCGATAAAAGGAGAATATTATTAAACCAAGCAAAAAAAGAGTACAAAGTTTGGATCCTAGTTAGCAATTCGTGATTTGTCATATACGCGAAACGCAAACTTACAGGTATTATTCGGATTTGTAAATATCAAATTCGGTTAAAGATCCGGTCTTCGGTTCACGGTTCGGCAGTAATACGGAAAGGTATACGTATGTGTATAATTCGTTTTCAAGATATGAATTTGCCATGCAAAATTCAGTGGACATATATAATAAATTAATAAATATTTATAACTATAGAGGATTAATTTATATACATATATGTTTTATAAGGTGGGGAATGCATTTTAATATTAAACAAAAATACATTATATGCAAAATATATGAAAGAAATAACAAGAATCAACACATGGGATGGTGGTTTGGGTCATACCTAGGTGAACTCCGGGACTCAGGGTCATACATTATATGCGTATAATTCGCAAAAATATTGATTCGGAACAATTCGCGTATTATACGCCGAATTGTTACTGTGTTTTGCTACCCTTAGAGCTCTACCATGTTCATCCATGTTTCTCGAGTCTATTACATTACACTTACATTTAAGTAGATATTTAGCTAATTTATCAGCAAAAGAATTACAACATTTATTTATAAAGTAGTAGTGAGCATTAGTAAAAAATTCTTTCCCAATCTTTTTGTAAGCTTTACTTCTCCGATCTATAGCAAAATATTTGTTCTTCGTACTCTTGATAATATCTTGATTTTCATTAAGAAAGGTTAAGGTATGTATGTTCTTTCCTCCAACCCATTTTGTGGCTTCTCTACAAGCTCTTTCCTCGGCTTCAATGGAGCTGCAACAATATTTGAATCCTCCTGCAAAGTCACCAATAGAACCACTATTGTCCATAAGAATAACACCATAGCCAAATTTCCATGTTTTCTTTTGGAAGGCAGCATCAAATAGAATGTAGGGAGATTTTGTATTTTCCCCACAAAATAAATAGCTATTTTACACTACACCCTCTTTTAATTGATAATTGGTGAAGCCCCCTATTCGTTATAACTGGCGTCGCCATCCAGTTTAATGTGTATGTGCAGTGCACGTGTGTATAATAATCAAATCCAATCTGACGGTCGAATAACCGTTTGATTTCTGTAATCTGAATTGCTAGGGTTTTCTAAAAAATACAACTGATGATTTGGGTTCTCTCATCTCCCCGAGCTTCTAGAAGTTAAACACGAAGATTCAATGGATGGAATCATGCGACCATACTTATAGTAGTCAACTCACGGTCAGGTTTCGATCTCGGATCCAACATATGCGTACAATATGCCAGAGTATGGTTTGTTTAAGGGTTCAGGGTATATTCCGAAGGAATCTTACCTGTAAATGGATGAATTCATCGTTCGTAAGAAGTTTTCGTCTTATAGTAGTCCACTCACGGTCAGGTTTCCATCTCGGAGCCAAGGTATGCGTACAATATGCCACAATATGGTTTATTTAACGTTTCAGGGTATATTCTAAAGGAATCTTACCTGTAAATGGATGAGTTCATCGTTCGTAAGAAGTTTCCGACTTATAGTAGTCCACTCACGACCAGGTTTTGATCTCGGAGCCAAGGTATGCGCACAATATGCTAGAATATGGTTTGTTTAACGTTTCAGGCTATATTCCGAAGGAATCTTACCTGTAAATGGATGAACTCATCGTTCGTAAGAAGTTTCCGGCTTATAGTAGTCCACTTACGACCAGGTTTTGATCTCGGAGCCAAGGTATGCGCACAATATACCATAATATTTTTTGTTTAACGTTTCAGGGTATATTCCGAAGGAATCTTACCTGTAAATGGATGAATTCATCGTTCGTAAGAAGTTTTCGACTTATAGTAGTCAACTCAAGGTCAGGTTTTGATCTCGGAGACAAGGTATGCGTACAATATGCCAGAATATGGTTTATTTAACGTTTCAGGGTATATTCTGAAGGAATCTTACCTGTAAATGGATGAATTCATCGTTCGTACGAAGTTTCTGACTTATAGTATTCCACTCACGGCCATGTTTCGATCTTGGAGCCAAGGTATGCGCACAATATGCCAGAATATGGTTTGTTTAACGTTTCAGGGTATATTCCGAAGGAATCTTACCTGTAAATGGATGAATTCATCGTTCGTAAGAAGTTTTCATCTTACAGTAGTCCACTCACGGTCAGGTTTCGATCTCGGAGACAAGGTATGCGTACAATATGCCAGAATATGGTTTATTTAACGTTTCAGGGTATATTCTGAAGGAATCTTACCTGTAAATGGATGAATTCATCGTTCGTAAGAAGTTTCCGACTTATAGTAGTTCACTCACGACCAGGTTTTGATCTCGGAGCCAAGGTATGTGCACAATATGCTAGAATATGGTTTGTTTAACGTTTCAGGCTATATTCCGAAGGAATCTTACCTGTAAATGGATGAACTCATCGTTCATAAGAAGTTTCCGGCTTATAGTAGTCCACTCACGGTCAGGTTTCGATCTCGGAGCCAAGGTATGCGTACAATATGCCAGAATATGGTTTGTTTAACGTTTCAGGGTATATTCTGAAGGAATCTTACCTGTAAATGGATGAATTCATCGTTCGTACGAAGTTTCCGACTTATAGTAGTCAACTCACGGTCAGGTTTCGATCTCGGAGCCAAGGTATGCGTACAATATGCCAGAATATGGTTTGTTTAACGTTTCAGGGTATATTCCGAAGGAATCTTACCTGTAAATGGATGAATTCATCGTTCGTAAGAAGTTTCCGACTTATAATAGTCCACTCACGGCCAGGTTTCCATCTCGGAGCCAAGGTATGCGTACAATATGACAGAATATGGTTTGTTTAACGTTTCAGGGTATATTCCGAAGGAATCTTACCTGTAAATGGATGAATTCATCGTTCGTAAGAAGTTTCGGACTTATAGTAGTCCACTCACGGTCAGGTTTCGCTCTCGGAGCCAAGGTATGCGTACAATATGCCAGAATATAGTTTATTTAACGTTTCAGGGTATATTCCGAAGGAATCTTACCTGTAAGTGGATGAATCCATCGTTCGTAAGAAGTTTCCGACTTATAGTAGTCCACTCACGACCAGGTTTTGATCTCGGAGCCAAGGTATGCGCACAATATGCCAGAATATGGTTTGTTTAACGTTTCAGGGTATATTCCGAAGGAATCTTACTTGTAAATGGATGAATTCATCGTTCGTAAGAAGTTTCCAACTTATAGTAGTCCAGTCACGGCCAGGTTTCGATCTCAGAGCCAAGGTATGCGTACAATATGCCAGAATATGGTCTGTTTAACATTTCAGGGTATATTCCGAATGAATCTTACCTGTAAATGGATGAATTCATCGTTCGTACGAAGTTTCTGACTTATAGTATTCCACTCACGGCCATGTTTCGATCTTGGAGCCAAGGTATGCGCACAATATGCCAGAATATGGTTTGTTTAACTTTTCAGGCTATATTCCGAATGAATCTTACCTGTAAATGGACGAATTCAACGTTCGTAAGAAGTTTCCGACTTATAGTAGTTACTCACGGTCAGGTGCGATCTCGGAGCCAAGGTATGCGTACAATATGCCAGAGTATGGTTTGTTTAATGGTTCAGGGTATATTCCGAAGGAATCTTACCTGTAAATGGATGAATTCATCGTTCGTACGAAGTTTCCGACTTATAGTAGTCAACTAACGGTCAGGTTTCTATCTCGGATCCAAGTTATGCGCACAATATGCCAGAATATGGTTTGTTTAACGTTTCAGGGTATATTCCGAAGGAATCTTACCTGTAAATGGATGAACTCATCGTTCGTAAGAAGTTTCCGGCTTATAGTAGTCCACTTACGACCAGGTTTTGATCTCGGAGCCAAGGTATGCGCACAATATACCAGAATATGGTTTGTTTGACGTTTCAGGCTATATTCTAAAGGAATCTTACCTATAAATGGATGAATTCATCGTTCGTAAGAAGTTTCCGACTTATAGTAGTCCACTCACGGCCAGGTTTCGATCTCGGAGCCAACGTATGAGCACAATATGCCAGAATATGGTTTGTTTAATGTTTCAGGCTATATTCTGAAGGAATCTTACCTGTATATGAATGAATTCATCGTTCGTAAGAAGTTTCCGACTTATAGTAGTCATCTCACGGTTAGGTTTTGATCTCGGAGGCAAGGTATGCGTACAATATGCCAGAATATGGTTTGTTTAACGTTTCAGGGTGTATTCTGAATGAATCTTACCTGTAAATGGATGAATTCATCGTTCGTAAGAAGTTTCCGACTTATAGTAGTCCACTCACGACCAGGTTTTGATCTTGGAGCCAAGGTATGCGCACAATATGCTAGAATATGGTTTGTTTAACGTTTCAGACTATATTCCGAAGGAATCTTACATGTAAATGGATGAACTCATCGTTCATAAGAAGTTTCCGGCTTATAGTAGTCCACTCACGGTCAGGTTTCGATCTCAGAGCCAAGGTATGCATACAATATGCCAGAATATGGTTTGTTTAACGTTTCAGGGTATATTCTGAAGGAATCTTACCTGTAAATGGATGAATTCATCGTTCGTACGAAGTTTCCGACTTATAGTAGTCAACTAACGGTCAGGTTTCGATCTCGGAGCCAAGGTATGCGTACAATATGCCAGAATATGGTTTGTTTAACGTTTCAGGGTATATTCCGAAGGAATCTTACCTGTAAATGGATGAATTCATCGTTCGTAAGAAGTTTCCGACTTATAATAGTCCACTCACGGCCAGGTTTCCATCTCGGAGCCAAGGTATGCGTACAATATGACAGAATATGGTTTGTTTAACGTTTCAGAGTATATTCCGAAGGAATCTTACCTGTAAATGGATGAATTCATCGTTCCTAAGAAGTTTCGGACTTATAGTACTCCACTCACGGTCAGGTTTCGCTCTCGGAGTCAAGGTATGCGTACAATATGCCAGAATATAGTTTATTTAACGTTTCAGGGTATATTCCGAAGGAATCTTACCTGTAAGTGGATGAATCCATCGTTCGTAAGAAGTTTCCGACTTATAGTAGTCCACTCACGACCAGGTTTTGATCTCGGAGCCAAGGTATGCGCACAATATGCCAGAATATGGTTTGTTTAACGTTTCAGGGTATATTTTGAAGGAATCTTACCTGTAAATGGATGAATTCATCGTTCGTAAGAAGTTTCCAACTTATAGTAGTCCACTCACGACCAGGTTTTGATCTCGGAGGCAAGGTATGCGCACAATATGCTAGAATATGGTTTGTTTAACGTTTCAGGCTATATTCCGAAGGAATCTTACCTGTAAATGGATGAACTCATCGTTCATAAGAAGTTTCCGGCTTATAGTAGTCCACTCACGGTCAGCTTTCGATCTCGGAGACAAGGTATGCGTACAATATGCCAGAATATGGTTTGTTTAACGTTTCAGGATATATTCTGAAGGAATCTTACCTGTAAATGGATGAATTCATCGTTCGTACGAAGTTTCCGACTTATAGTAGTCAACTCACGGTCAGGTTTCGATCTCGGAGCCAAGTTATGCGCACAATATGCCAGAATATGGTTTGTTTAACGTTTCAGGGTATATTCCGAAGGAATCTTACCTGTAAATGGATGAATTCATCGTTCGTAAGAAGTTTCCGACTTATAATAGTCCACTAACGGCCAGGTTTCCATCTCGGAGCCAAGGTATGCGTACAATATGACAGAATATGGTTTGTTTAACGTTTCAGGGTATATTCCGAAGGAATCTTACCTGTAAATGGATGAATTCATCGTTCGTAAGAAGTTTCCGACTTATAGTAGTCCACTCAAGACCAGGTTTTGATCTCGGAGCCAAGGTATGCGCACAATATGCTATAATATGGTTTGTTTAACGTTTCAGGCTATATTCCGAAGGAATCTTACCTGTAAATGGATGAATTCATCGTTCGTAAGAAGTTTCCAACTTATAGTAGTCCACTCACGACCAGGTTTTGATCTCGGAGGCAAGGTATGCGCACAATATGCTAGAATATGGTTTGTTTAACGTTTCAGGCTATATTCCGAAGGAATCTTACCTGTAAATGGATGAACTCATCGTTCATAAGAAGTTTCCGGCTTATAGTAGTCCACTCACGGTCAGGTTTCGATCTCGGAGCCAAGGTATGCGTACAATATGCCAGAATATGGTTTGTTTAACGTTTCAGGGTATATTATGAAGGAATCTTACCTGTAAATGGATGAATTCATCGTTCGTACGAAGTTTCCGACTTATAGTAGTCAACTCACGGTCAGGTTTCGATCTCGGAGCCAAGGTATGCGAACAATATGCCAGAATATGGTTTGTTTAACGTTTCAGGGTATATTCCGAAGGAATCTTACCTGTAAATGGATGAATTCATCGTTCGTAAGAAGTTTCCGACTTATAGTAGTCCACTCACGGTCAGGTTTCGATCTCGGAGCCAAGGTATGCGTACAATATGCCAGAATATGGTTTGTTTAACGTTTCAGGGTATATTCCGAAGGAATCTTACCTGTAAATGGATGAATTCATCGTTCGTAAGAAGTTTCCGACTTATAGTAGTCCACTCACGACCAGGTTTTGATCTCGGAGCCAAGGTATGCGCACAATATGCCAGAATATGGTTTGTTTAACTTTTCAGGCTATATTCCGAAGGAATCTTACCTGTAAATGGACGAATTCAACGTTCGTAAGAAGTTTCCGACTTATAGTAGTTACTCACGGTCAGGTTTTGATCTCGGAGGCAAGGTATGCGTACAATATGCCAGAATATGGTTTGTTTAACGTTTCAGGGTATATTCTGAAGGAATCTTACCTGTAAATGGATGAATTCATCGTTCGTACGAAGTTTCCGACTTATAGTAGTCAACTCACGGTCAGGTTTCGATCTCGGAGCCAAGGTATGCGTACAATATGCCAGAGTATGGTTTTTTTAAGGGTTCAGGGTATATTCCGAAGGAATCTTACCTGTAAATGGATGAATTCATCGTTCGTAAGAAGTTTTCGTCTTATAGTAGTCCACTCACGGTCAGGTTTCGATCTCGGAGCCAAGGTATGCGTACAATATGCCAGAATATGGTTTATTTAACGTTTCAGGGTATATTCTGAAGGAATCTTACCTGTAAATGGATGAATTCATCGTTCGTAAGAAATTTCCGACTTATAGTAGTCCACTGACGACCAGGTTTTGATCACGGAGCCAAGGTATGCGCACAATATGCTAGAACATGGTTTGTTTAACGTTTCAGGCTATATTCCGAAGGAATCTTACCTGTAAATGGATGAACTCATCGTTCATAAGAAGTTTCTGGGTTATAGTAGTCCACTCACGGTCAGGTTTCGATATCGGAGCCAAGGTATGCGTACAATATGCCAGAATATGGTTTGTTTAACGTTTCAGGGTATATTCTGAAGGAATCTTACCTGTAAATGGATGAATTCATCGTTCGTACGAAGTTTCCGACTTATAGTAGTCAACTCACGGTCAGGTTTCGATCTCGGAGCCAAGGTATGCGTACAATATGCCAGAATATGGTTTGTTTAACGTTTCAGGGTATATTCCGAAGGAATCTTACCTGTAAATGGATGAATTCATCGTTCGTAAGAAGTTTCCGACTTATAATAGTCCACTCACGGCCAGGTTTCCATCTCGGAGCCAAGGTATGCGTACAATATGACAGAATATGGTTTGTTTAACGTTTCAGGGTATATTCCGAAGGAATCTTACCTGTAAATGGATGAATTCATCGTTCGTAAGAAGTTTCCGACTTATAGTAGTCCACTCAAGACCAGGTTTTGATCTCGGAGCCAAGGTATGCGCACAATATGCTATAATATGGTTTGTTTAACGTTTCAGGCTATATTCCGAAGGAATCTTACCTGTAAATGGATGAACTCATCGTTCATAAGAAGTTTCCGGCTTATAGTAGTCCACTCACGGTCAGGTTTCGATCTCGGAGCCAAGGTATGCGTACAATATGCCAGAATATGGTTTGTTTAACGTTTCAGGGTATATTATGAAGGAATCTTACCTGTAAATGGATGAATTCATCGTTCGTACGAAGTTTCCGACTTATAGTAGTCAACTCACTGTCAGGTTTCGATCTCGGAGCCAAGGTATGCGAACAATATGCCAGAATATGGTTTGTTTAACGTTTCAGGGTATATTCCGAAGGAATCTTACCTGTAAATGGATGAACTCATCGTTCATAAGAAGTTTCCGGCTTATAGTAGTCCACTCACGGTCAGGTTTCGATCTCAGAGCCAAGGTATGCGTACAATATGCCAGAATATGGTTTGTTTAACGTTTCAGGGTATATTCTGAAGGAATCTTACCTGTAAATGGATGAATTCATCGTTCGTACGAAGTTTCCGACTTATAGTAGTCAACTCACGGTCAGGTTTCGATCTCGGAGCCAAGGTATGCGTACAATATGCCAGAATATGGTTTGTTTAACGTTTCAGGGTATATTATGAAGGAATCTTACCTGTAAATGGATGAATTCATCGTTCGTACGAAGTTTCCGACTTATAGTAGTCAACTCACGGTCAGGTTTCGATCTCGGAGCCAAGGTATGCGAACAATATGCCAGAATATGGTTTGTTTAACGTTTCAGGGTATATTCCGAAGGAATCTTACCTGTAAATGGATGAATTCATCGTTCGTAAGAAGTTTCCGACTTATAGTAGTCCACTCAAGACCAGGTTTTGATCTCGGAGCCAAGGTATGCGCACAATATGCTATAATATGGTTTGTTTAACGTTTCAGGCTATATTCCGAAGGAATCTTACCTGTAAATGGATGAACTCATCGTTCATAAGAAGTTTCCGGCTTATAGTAGTCCACTCACGGTCAGGTTTCGATCTCGGAGCCAAGGTATGCGTACAATATGCCAGAATATGGTTTGTTTAACGTTTCAGGGTATATTCCGAAGGAATCTTACCTGTAAATGGATGAATTCATCGTTCGTAAGAAGTTTCCGACTTATAGTAGTCCACTCACGACCAGGTTTTGATCTCGGAGCCAAGGTATGCGCACAATATGCCAGAATATGGTTTGTTTAACTTTTCAGGCTATATTCCGAAGGAATCTTACCTGTAAATGGACGAATTCAACGTTCGTAAGAAGTTTCCGACTTATAGTAGTTACTCACGGTCAGGTTTTGATCTCGGAGGCAAGGTATGCGTACAATATGCCAGAATATGGTTTGTTTAACGTTTCAGGGTATATTCTGAAGGAATCTTACCTGTAAATGGATGAATTCATCGTTCGTACGAAGTTTCCGACTTATAGTAGTCAACTCACGGTCAGGTTTCGATCTCGGAGCCAAGGTATGCGTACAATATGCCAGAGTATGGTTTTTTTAAGGGTTCAGGGTATATTCCGAAGGAATCTTACCTGTAAATGGATGAATTCATCGTTCGTAAGAAGTTTTCGTCTTATAGTAGTCCACTCACGGTCAGGTTTCGATCTCGGAGCCAAGGTATGCGTACAATATGCCAGAATATGGTTTATTTAACGTTTCAGGGTATATTCTGAAGGAATCTTACCTGTAAATGGATGAATTCATCGTTCGTAAGAAATTTCCGACTTATAGTAGTCCACTGACGACCAGGTTTTGATCACGGAGCCAAGGTATGCGCACAATATGCTAGAACATGGTTTGTTTAACGTTTCAGGCTATATTCCGAAGGAATCTTACCTGTAAATGGATGAACTCATCGTTCATAAGAAGTTTCTGGGTTATAGTAGTCCACTCACGGTCAGGTTTCGATATCGGAGCCAAGGTATGCGTACAATATGCCAGAATATGGTTTGTTTAACGTTTCAGGGTATATTCTGAAGGAATCTTACCTGTAAATGGATGAATTCATCGTTCGTACGAAGTTTCCGACTTATAGTAGTCAACTCACGGTCAGGTTTCGATCTCGGAGCCAAGGTATGCGTACAATATGCCAGAATATGGTTTGTTTAACGTTTCAGGGTATATTCCGAAGGAATCTTACCTGTAAATGGATGAATTCATCGTTCGTAAGAAGTTTCCGACTTATAATAGTCCACTCACGGCCAGGTTTCCATCTCGGAGCCAAGGTATGCGTACAATATGACAGAATATGGTTTGTTTAACGTTTCAGAGTATATTCCGAAGGAATCTTACCTGTAAATGGATGAATTCATCGTTCCTAAGAAGTTTCGGACTTATAGTACTCCACTCACGGTCAGGTTTCGCTCTCGGAGCCAAGGTATGCGTACAATATGCCAGAATATAGTTTATTTAACGTTTCAGGGTATATTCCGAAGGAATCTTACCTGTAAGTGGATGAATCCATCGTTCGTAAGAAGTTTCCGACTTATAGTAGTCCACTCACGACCAGGTTTTGATCTCGGAGCCAAGGTATGCGCACAATATGCCAGAATATGGTTTGTTTAACGTTTCAGGGTATATTCTGAAGGAATCTTACCTGTAAATGGATGAATTCATCGTTCGTAAGAAGTTTCCAACTTATAGTAGTCCACTCACGACCAGGTTTTGATCTCGGAGGCAAGGTATGCGCACAATATGCTAGAATATGGTTTGTTTAACGTTTCAGGCTATATTCCGAAGGAATCTTACCTGTAAATGGATGAACTCATCGTTCATAAGAAGTTTCCGGCTTATAGTAGTCCACTCACGGTCAGGTTTCGATCTCGGAGCCAAGGTATGCGTACAATATGACAGAATATGGTTTGTTTAACGTTTCAGGGTATATTCCGAAGGAATCTTACCTGTAAATGGATGAATTCATCGTTCGTAAGAAGTTTCCGACTTATAGTAGTCCACTCAAGACCAGGTTTTGATCTCGGAGCCAAGGTATGCGCACAATATGCTATAATATGGTTTGTTTAACGTTTCAGGCTATATTCCGAAGGAATCTTACCTGTAAATGGATGAACTCATCGTTCATAAGAAGTTTCCGGCTTATAGTAGTCCACTCACGGTCAGGTTTCGATCTCGGAGCCAAGGTATGCGTACAATATGCCAGAATATGGTTTGTTTAACGTTTCAGGGTATATTATGAAGGAATCTTACCTGTAAATGGATGAATTCATCGTTCGTACGAAGTTTCCGACTTATAGTAGTCAACTCACGGTCAGGTTTCGATCTCGGAGCCAAGGTATGCGAACAATATGCCAGAATATGGTTTGTTTAACGTTTCAGGGTATATTCCGAAGGAATCTTACCTGTAAATGGATGAATTCATCGTTCGTAAGAAGTTTCCGACTTATAGTAGTCCACTCACGGTCAGGTTTCGATCTCGGAGCCAAGGTATGCGTACAATATGACAGAATATGGTTTGTTTAACGTTTCAGGGTATATTCCGAAGGAATCTTACCTGTAAATGGATGAATTCATCGTTCGTAAGAAGTTTCCGACTTATAGTAGTCCACTCAAGACCAGGTTTTGATCTCGGAGCCAAGGTATGCGCACAATATGCTATAATATGGTTTGTTTAACGTTTCAGGCTATATTCCGAAGGAATCTTACCTGTAAATGGATGAACTCATCGTTCATAAGAAGTTTCCGGCTTATAGTAGTCCACTCACGGTCAGGTTTCGATCTCGGAGCCAAGGTATGCGTACAATATGCCAGAATATGGTTTGTTTAACGTTTCAGGGTATATTCTGAAGGAATCTTACCTGTAAATGGATGAATTCATCGTTCGTACGAAGTTTCCGACTTATAGTAGTCAACTCACGGTCAGGTTTCGATCTCGGAGCCAAGGTATGCGAACAATATGCCAGAATATGGTTTGCTTAACGTTTCAGGGTATATTCCGAAGGAATCTTACCTGTAAATGGATGAATTCATCGTTCGTAAGAAGTTTCCGAATATAATAGTCCACTCACGGCCATGTTTCCATCTCGGAGCCAAGGTATGCGTACAATATGACAGAATATGGTTTGTTTAACGTTTCAGGGTATATTCCGAAGGAATCTTACCTGTAAATGGATGAATTCATCTTTCGTAAGAAGTTTTCGACTTATAGTAGTCCACTCAAGACCAGGTTTTGATCTCGGAGCCAAGGTATGCGCACAATATGCTAGAATATGGTTTGTTTAACGTTTCAGGCTATATTCCGAAGGAATCTTACCTGTAAATGGATGAATTCATCGTTCGTACGAAGTGTCCGGCTTATAGTAGTCCACTCACGGTCAGGTTTCGATCTCGGAACCAAGGTATGCGTACAATATGCCAGAGTATGGTTTGTTTAAGGGTTCAGGGTATATTCCGAAGGAATCTTACCTGTAAATGGATGAATTCATCGTTCGTAAGAAGTTTCCGACTTATAGTAGTCCACTCACGGTCAGGTTTCGATCTCGGAGCCAAGGTATGCGTACAATATGCCAGAATATGGTTTATTTAACGTTTCAGGGTATATTCTGAAGGAATCTTACCTGTAAATGGATGAATTCATCGTTCGTAAGAAGTTTTCGTCTTATAGTAGTCCACTCACGGTCAGGTTTCGATCTCGGAGTCAAGGTATGCGTACAATATGCCATAATATGGTTTATTTAACGTTTCAGGGTATATTCTGAAGGAATCTTACCTGTAAATGGATGAATTCATCGTTCGTAAGAAGTTTCCGGCTTATAGTAGTCAACTCACGGTCAGGTTTCGATCTCTGAGCCAAGGTATGCATACAATATGCCAGAATATGGTTTGTTTAACGATTCAGGGTATATTCCGAAGGAATCTTACCTGTAAATGGATAAATTCATCGTTCGTAAGAAGTTTCCGACTTATAATAGTCCACTCACGGTCAGGTTTCGATCTCGGAGCCAAGGTATGCGTACAATATGCCAGAATATGGTTTGTTTAACGTTTCAGGGTATATTCTGAAGGAATCTTACCTGTAAATGGATGAATTCATCGTTCGTACGAAGTTTCCGACTTATAGTAGTCAACTCACGGTCAGGTTTCGATCTCGGAGCCAAGGTATGCGTACAATATGCCAGAGTATGGTTTGTTTAAGGGTTCAGGGTATATTCCGAAGGAATCTTACCTGTAAATGGATGAATTCATCGTTCGTAAGAAGTTTCCGACTTATAGTAGTCCACTCACGACCAGGTTTTGATCTCGGAGCCAAGGTATGCGCACAATATGCCAGAATATGGTTTGTTTAACTTTTCAGGCTATATTCCGAAGGAATCTTACCTGTAAATGGACGAATTCAACGTTCGTAAGAAGTTTCCGACTTATAGTAGTTACTCACGGTCAGGTTTTGATCTCGGAGGCAAGGTATGCGTACAATATGCCAGAATATGGTTTGTTTAACGTTTCAGGGTATATTCTGAAGGAATCTTACCTGTAAATGGATGAATTCATCGTTCGTACGAAGTTTCCGACTTATAGTAGTCAACTCACGGTCAGGTTTCGATCTCGGAGCCAAGGTATGCGTACAATATGCCAGAGTATGGTTTGTTTAAGGGTTCAGGGTATATTCCGAAGGAATCTTACCTGTAAATGGATGAATTCATCGTTCGTAAGAAGTTTTCGTCTTATAGTAGTCCACTCACGGTCAGGTTTCGATCTCGGAGCCAAGGTATGCGTACAATATGCCAGAATATGGTTTATTTAACGTTTCAGGGTATATTCTGAAGGAATCTTACCTGTAAATGGATGAATTCATCGTTCGTAAGAAGTTTCCGGCTTATAGTAGTCAACTCACGGTCAGGTTTCGATCTCTGAGCCAATGTATGCGTACAATATGCCAGAATATGGTTTGTTTAACGATTCAGGGTATATTCCGAAGGAATCTTACCTGTAAATGGATGATTTCATCGTTCGTAAGAAGTTTCCGACTTATAATAGTCCACTCACGGCCAGGTTTCCATCTCGGAGCCAAGGTATGCGTACAATATGACAGAATATGGTTTGTTTAACGTTTCAGGGTATATTCCGAAGGAATCTTACCTGTAAATGGATGAATTCATCGTTCGTAAGAAGTTTCGGACTTATAGTAGTCCACTCACGGTCAGGTTTCGCTCTCGGATCCAAGGTATGTGTACAATATGCTAGAATATGGTTTATTTAATGTTTCAGGGTATATTCCGAAGGAATCTTACCTGTAAGTGGATGAATTCATCGTTCGTAAGAAGTTTCCGACTTATACTAGTCCACTCACGACCAGGTTTTGATCTCGGAGCCAAGGTATGCGCACAATATGCCAGAACATGGTTTGTTTAACGTTTCAGGGTATATTCCGAAGGAATCTTACCTGTAAATGGATGAATTCATCGTTCGTAAGAAGTTTCCGACTTATAGTAGTTACCCACGGTCAGGTGCGATCTCGGAGCCAAGGTATGCGTACAATATGCCAGAATATGGTTTGTTTAACGTTTCAGGGTATATTATGAAGGAATCTTACCTGTAAATGGATGAATTCATCGTTCGTAAGAAGTTTCGGACTTATAGTAGTCCACTCACGGTCAGGTTTCGCTCTCGGAGCCAAGGTATGCGTACAATATGCCAGAATATGGTTTATTTAACGTTTCAGGGTATATTCCGAAGGAATCTTACCTGTAAATGGATGAATTCATCGTTCGTACGAAGTTTCCGACTTATAGTAGTCAACTCTCGGTCAGGTTTCGATCTCGGAGCCAAGGTATGCGTACAATATGCCAGAATATGGTTTGTTTAACGTTTCAGGGTATATTCCGAAGGAATCTTACCTGTAAATGGATGAATTCATCGTTCGTAAGAAGTTTCCGACTTATAATAGTCCACTCACGGCCAGGTTTCCATCTCGGAGCCAAGGTATGCGTACAATATGACAGAATATGGTTTGTTTAACGTTTCAGGGTATATTCCGAAGGAATCTTACCTGTAAATGGATGAATTCATCGTTCGTAAGAAGTTTCGGACTTATAGTAGTCCACTCAAGACCAGGTTTTGATCTCGGAGCCAAGGTATGCGCACAATATGCTATAATATGGTTTGTTTAACGTTTCAGGCTATATTCCGAAGGAATCTTACCTGTAAATGGATGAACTCATCGTTCATAAGAAGTTTCCGGCTTATAGTAGTCCACTCACGGTCAGGTTTCGATCTCGGAGCCAAGGTATGCGTACAATATGCCAGAATATGGTTTGTTTAACGTTTCAGGGTATATTCTGAAGGAATCTTACCTGTAAATGGATGAATTCATCGTTCGTACGAAGTTTCCGACTTATAGTAGTCAACTCACGGTCAGGTTTCGATCTCGGAGCCAAGGTATGCGTACAATATGCCAGAATATGGTTTGTTTAACGTTTCAGGGTATATTCCGAAGGAATCTTACCTGTAAATGGATGAATTCATCGTTCGTAAGAAGTTTCCGACTTATAGTAGTCCACTCACGACCAGGTTTTGATCTCGGAGCCAAGGTATGCGCACAATATGCCAGAATATGGTTTGTTTAACTTTTCAGGCTATATTCCGAAGGAATCTTACCTGTAAATGGACGAATTCAACGTTCGTAAGAAGTTTCCGACTTATAGTAGTTACTCACGGTCAGGTTTTGATCTCGGAGGCAAGGTATGCGTACAATATGCCAGAATATGGTTTGTTTAACGTTTCAGGGTATATTCTGAAGGAATCTTACCTGTAAATGGATGAATTCATCGTTCGTACGAAGTTTCCGACTTATAGTAGTCAACTCACGGTCAGGTTTCGATCTCGGAGCCAAGGTATGCGTACAATATGCCAGAGTATGGTTTGTTTAAGGGTTCAGGGTATATTCCGAAGGAATCTTACCTGTAAATGGATGAATTCATCGTTCGTAAGAAGTTTTCGTCTTATAGTAGTCCACTCACGGTCAGGTTTCGATCTCGGAGCCAAGGTATGCGTACAATATGCCAGAATATGGTTTATTTAACGTTTCAGGGTATATTCTGAAGGAATCTTACCTGTAAATGGATGAATTCATCGTTCGTAAGAAATTTCCGACTTATAGTAGTCCACTGACGACCAGGTTTTGATCACGGAGCCAAGGTATGCGCACAATATGCTAGAACATGGTTTGTTTAACGTTTCAGGCTATATTCCGAAGGAATCTTACCTGTAAATGGATGAACTCATCGTTCATAAGAAGTTTCTGGGTTATAGTAGTCCACTCACGGTCAGGTTTCGATATCGGAGCCAAGGTATGCGTACAATATGCCAGAATATGGTTTGTTTAACGTTTCAGGGTATATTCTGAAGGAATCTTACCTGTAAATGGATGAATTCATCGTTCGTACGAAGTTTCCGACTTATAGTAGTCAACTCTCGGTCAGGTTTCGATCTCGGAGCCAAGGTATGCGTACAATATGCCAGAATATGGTTTGTTTAACGTTTCAGGGTATATTCCGAAGGATTCTTACCTGTAAATGGATGAATTCATCGTTCGTAAGAAGTTTCCGACTTATAATAGTCCACTCACGGCCAGGTTTCCATCTCGGAGCCAAGGTATGCGTACAATATGACAGAATATGGTTTGTTTAACGTTTCAGGGTATATTCCGAAGGAATCTTACCTGTAAATGGATGAATTCATCGTTCGTAAGAAGTTTCGGACTTATAGTAGTCCACTCACGGTCAGGTTTCGCTCTCGGAGCCAAGGTATGCGTACAATATGCCAGAATATAGTTTATTTAACGTTTCAGGGTATATTCCGAAGGAATCTTACCTGTAAGTGGATGAATCCATCGTTCGTAAGAAGTTTCCGACTTATAGTAGTCCTCACGACCAGGTTTTGATCTCGGAGCCAAGGTATGCGCACAATATGCCAGAATATGGTTTGTTTAACGTTTCAGGGTATATTCCGAAGGAATCTTACTTGTAAATGGATGAATTCATCGTTCGTAAGAAGTTTCCAACTTATAGTAGTCCAGTCACGGCCAGGTTTCGATCTCAGAGCCAAGGTATGCGTACAATATGCCAGAATATGGTTGTTTAACATTTCAGGGTATATTCCGAAGAATCTTACCTGTAAATGGATGAATTCATCGTTCGTACGAAGTTTCTGACTTATAGTATCCACTCACGGCCATGTTTCGATCTTGGAGCCAAGGTATGCGCACAATATGCCAGAATATGGTTTGTTTAACTTTCAGGCTATATTCCGAATGAATCTTACCTGTAAATGGACGAATTCAACGTTCGTAAGAAGTTTCCGACTTATAGTAGTTACTCACGGTCAGGTGCGATCTCGGAGCCAAGGTATGCGTACAATATGCCAGAGTATGGTTTGTTTAATGGTTCAGGGTATATTCCGAAGGAATCTTACCTGTAAATGGATGAATTCATCGTTCGTACGAAGTTTCCGACTTATAGTAGTCAACTACGGTCAGGTTTCTATCTCGGATCCAAGTTATGCGCACAATATGCCAGAATATGGTTTGTTTAACGTTTCAGGGTATATTCCGAAGGAATCTTACCTGTAAATGGATGAATCATCGTTCGTAAGAAGTTTCCGGCTTATAGTAGTCCACTACGACCAGGTTTTGATCTCGGAGCCAAGGTATGCGCACAATATACCAGAATATGGTTTGTTTGACGTTTCAGGCTATATTCTAAAGGAATCTTACCTATAAATGGATGAATTCATCGTTCGTAAGAAGTTTCCGACTTATAGTAGTCCACTCACGGCCAGGTTTCGATCTCGGAGCCAAGTATGAGCACAATATGCCAGAATATGGTTTGTTTAATGTTTCAGGCTATATCTGAAGGAATCTTACCTGTAATGAATGATTCATCGTTCGTAAGAAGTTTCCGACTTATAGTAGTCACTCACGGTTAGGTTTTGATCTCGGAGGCAAGGTATGCGTACAATATGCCAGAATATGGTTTGTTTAACGTTTCAGGGTGTATTCTGAATGAATCTTACCTGTAAATGGATGAATTCATCGTTCGTAAGAAGTTTCCGACTTATAGTAGTCCACTCACGACCAGGTTTTGATCTTGGAGCCAAGGTATGCGCACAATATGCTAGAATATGGTTTGTTTAACGTTTCAGACTATATTCCGAAGGAATCTTACCTGTAAATGGATGAACTCATCGTTCATAAGAAGTTTCCGGCTTATAGTAGTCCACTCACGGTCAGGTTTCGATCTCAGAGCCAAGGTATGCATACAATATGCCAGAATATGGTTTGTTTAACGTTTCAGGGTATATTCTGAAGGAATCTTACCTGTAAATGGATGAATTCATCGTTCGTAAGAAGTTTCCGACTTATAGTAGTCAACTACGGTCAGGTTTCGATCTCGGAGCCAAGGTATGCGTACAATATGCCAGAATATGGTTTGTTTAACGTTTCAGGGTATATTCCGAAGGAATCTTACCTGTAAATGGATGAATTCATCGTTCGTAAGAAGTTTCCGACTTATAATAGTCCACTCACTCACGGCCAGGTTTCCATCTCGGAGCCAAGGTATGCGTACAATATGACAGAATATGGTTTGTTTAACGTTTCAGGTATATTCCGAAGGAATCTTACCTGTAAATGGATGAATTCATCGTTCTAAGAAGTTTCGACTTAGAGTACTCCACTCACGGTCAGGTTTCGCTCTCGGAGCAAGGTATGCGTACAATATGCCAGAATATGTTTATTTAACGTTTCAGGGTATATTCCGAAGGAATCTTACCTGTAAGTGGATGAATCATCGTTCGTAAGAAGTTTCCGACTTATAGTAGTCCACTCACGACCAGGTTTTGATCTCGGAGCCAAGGTATGCGCACAATATGCCAGAATATGGTTTGTTTAACGTTTCAGGGTATATTTGAAGGAATCTTACCTGTAAATGGATGAATTCATCGTTCGTAAGAAGTTTCCAACTTATAGTAGTCCACTCACCAGGTTTTGATCTCGGAGGCAAGGTATGCGCACAATATGCTAGAATATGGTTTGTTTAACGTTTCAGGGTATATTCCGAAGGAATCTTACCTGTAAATGGATGAACTCATCGTTCATAAGAAGTTTCCGGCTTATAGTAGTCCACTCACGGTCAGCTTTCGATCTCGGAGCAAGGTATGCGTACAATATGCCAGAATATGGTTTGTTTAACGTTTCAGGATAATTCTGAAGGAATCTTACCTGTAAATGGATGAATTCATCGTTCGTACGAATATTCCGAAGGAATCTTACCTGTAAATGGATGAATTCATCGTTCGTAAGAAGTTTCCGACTTATAGTAGTCCACTCACGACCAGGTTTTGATCTCGGAGCCAAGGTATGCGCACAATATGCCAGAATATGGTTTGTTTAACTTTTCAGGCTATATTCCGAAGGAATCTTACCTGTAAATGGACGAATTCAACGTTCGTAAGAAGTTTCCGACTTATAGTAGTTACTCACGGTCAGGTTTTGATCTCGGAGGCAAGGTATGCGTACAATATGCCAGAATATGGTTTGTTTAACGTTTCAGGGTATATTCTGAAGGAATCTTACCTGTAAATGGATGAATTCATCGTTCGTACGAAGTTTCCGACTTATAGTAGTCAACTCACGGTCAGGTTTCGATCTCGGAGCCAAGGTATGCGTACAATATGCCAGAGTATGGTTTTTTTAAGGGTTCAGGGTATATTCCGAAGGAATCTTACCTGTAAATGGATGAATTCATCGTTCGTAAGAAGTTTTCGTCTTATAGTAGTCCACTCACGGTCAGGTTTCGATCTCGGAGCCAAGGTATGCGTACAATATGCCAGAATATGGTTTATTTAACGTTTCAGGGTATATTCTGAAGGAATCTTACCTGTAAATGGATGAATTCATCGTTCGTAAGAAATTTCCGACTTATAGTAGTCCACTGACGACCAGGTTTTGATCACGGAGCCAAGGTATGCGCACAATATGCTAGAACATGGTTTGTTTAACGTTTCAGGCTATATTCCGAAGGAATCTTACCTGTAAATGGATGAACTCATCGTTCATAAGAAGTTTCTGGGTTATAGTAGTCCACTCACGGTCAGGTTTCGATATCGGAGCCAAGGTATGCGTACAATATGCCAGAATATGGTTTGTTTAACGTTTCAGGGTATATTCTGAAGGAATCTTACCTGTAAATGGATGAATTCATCGTTCGTACGAAGTTTCCGACTTATAGTAGTCAACTCACGGTCAGGTTTCGATCTCGGAGCCAAGGTATGCGTACAATATGCCAGAATATGGTTTGTTTAACGTTTCAGGGTATATTCCGAAGGAATCTTACCTGTAAATGGATGAATTCATCGTTCGTAAGAAGTTTCCGACTTATAATAGTCCACTCACGGCCAGGTTTCCATCTCGGAGCCAAGGTATGCGTACAATATGACAGAATATGGTTTGTTTAACGTTTCAGGGTATATTCCGAAGGAATCTTACCTGTAAATGGATGAATTCATCGTTCGTAAGAAGTTTCCGACTTATAGTAGTCCACTCAAGACCAGGTTTTGATCTCGGAGCCAAGGTATGCGCACAATATGCTATAATATGGTTTGTTTAACGTTTCAGGCTATATTCCGAAGGAATCTTACCTGTAAATGGATGAACTCATCGTTCATAAGAAGTTTCCGGCTTATAGTAGTCCACTCACGGTCAGGTTTCGATCTCGGAGCCAAGGTATGCGTACAATATGCCAGAATATGGTTTGTTTAACGTTTCAGGGTATATTATGAAGGAATCTTACCTGTAAATGGATGAATTCATCGTTCGTACGAAGTTTCCGACTTATAGTAGTCAACTCACTGTCAGGTTTCGATCTCGGAGCCAAGGTATGCGAACAATATGCCAGAATATGGTTTGTTTAACGTTTCAGGGTATATTCCGAAGGAATCTTACCTGTAAATGGATGAACTCATCGTTCATAAGAAGTTTCCGGCTTATAGTAGTCCACTCACGGTCAGGTTTCGATCTCAGAGCCAAGGTATGCGTACAATATGCCAGAATATGGTTTGTTTAACGTTTCAGGGTATATTCTGAAGGAATCTTACCTGTAAATGGATGAATTCATCGTTCGTACGAAGTTTCCGACTTATAGTAGTCAACTCACGGTCAGGTTTCGATCTCGGAGCCAAGGTATGCGTACAATATGCCAGAATATGGTTTGTTTAACGTTTCAGGGTATATTATGAAGGAATCTTACCTGTAAATGGATGAATTCATCGTTCGTACGAAGTTTCCGACTTATAGTAGTCAACTCACGGTCAGGTTTCGATCTCGGAGCCAAGGTATGCGAACAATATGCCAGAATATGGTTTGTTTAACGTTTCAGGGTATATTCCGAAGGAATCTTACCTGTAAATGGATGAATTCATCGTTCGTAAGAAGTTTCCGACTTATAGTAGTCCACTCAAGACCAGGTTTTGATCTCGGAGCCAAGGTATGCGCACAATATGCTATAATATGGTTTGTTTAACGTTTCAGGCTATATTCCGAAGGAATCTTACCTGTAAATGGATGAACTCATCGTTCATAAGAAGTTTCCGGCTTATAGTAGTCCACTCACGGTCAGGTTTCGATCTCGGAGCCAAGGTATGCGTACAATATGCCAGAATATGGTTTGTTTAACGTTTCAGGGTATATTCCGAAGGAATCTTACCTGTAAATGGATGAATTCATCGTTCGTAAGAAGTTTCCGACTTATAGTAGTCCACTCACGACCAGGTTTTGATCTCGGAGCCAAGGTATGCGCACAATATGCCAGAATATGGTTTGTTTAACTTTTCAGGCTATATTCCGAAGGAATCTTACCTGTAAATGGACGAATTCAACGTTCGTAAGAAGTTTCCGACTTATAGTAGTTACTCACGGTCAGGTTTTGATCTCGGAGGCAAGGTATGCGTACAATATGCCAGAATATGGTTTGTTTAACGTTTCAGGGTATATTCTGAAGGAATCTTACCTGTAAATGGATGAATTCATCGTTCGTACGAAGTTTCCGACTTATAGTAGTCAACTCACGGTCAGGTTTCGATCTCGGAGCCAAGGTATGCGTACAATATGCCAGAGTATGGTTTTTTTAAGGGTTCAGGGTATATTCCGAAGGAATCTTACCTGTAAATGGATGAATTCATCGTTCGTAAGAAGTTTTCGTCTTATAGTAGTCCACTCACGGTCAGGTTTCGATCTCGGAGCCAAGGTATGCGTACAATATGCCAGAATATGGTTTATTTAACGTTTCAGGGTATATTCTGAAGGAATCTTACCTGTAAATGGATGAATTCATCGTTCGTAAGAAATTTCCGACTTATAGTAGTCCACTGACGACCAGGTTTTGATCACGGAGCCAAGGTATGCGCACAATATGCTAGAACATGGTTTGTTTAACGTTTCAGGCTATATTCCGAAGGAATCTTACCTGTAAATGGATGAACTCATCGTTCATAAGAAGTTTCTGGGTTATAGTAGTCCACTCACGGTCAGGTTTCGATATCGGAGCCAAGGTATGCGTACAATATGCCAGAATATGGTTTGTTTAACGTTTCAGGGTATATTCTGAAGGAATCTTACCTGTAAATGGATGAATTCATCGTTCGTACGAAGTTTCCGACTTATAGTAGTCAACTCACGGTCAGGTTTCGATCTCGGAGCCAAGGTATGCGTACAATATGCCAGAATATGGTTTGTTTAACGTTTCAGGGTATATTCCGAAGGAATCTTACCTGTAAATGGATGAATTCATCGTTCGTAAGAAGTTTCCGACTTATAATAGTCCACTCACGGCCAGGTTTCCATCTCGGAGCCAAGGTATGCGTACAATATGACAGAATATGGTTTGTTTAACGTTTCAGAGTATATTCCGAAGGAATCTTACCTGTAAATGGATGAATTCATCGTTCCTAAGAAGTTTCGGACTTATAGTACTCCACTCACGGTCAGGTTTCGCTCTCGGAGCCAAGGTATGCGTACAATATGCCAGAATATAGTTTATTTAACGTTTCAGGGTATATTCCGAAGGAATCTTACCTGTAAGTGGATGAATCCATCGTTCGTAAGAAGTTTCCGACTTATAGTAGTCCACTCACGACCAGGTTTTGATCTCGGAGCCAAGGTATGCGCACAATATGCCAGAATATGGTTTGTTTAACGTTTCAGGGTATATTCTGAAGGAATCTTACCTGTAAATGGATGAATTCATCGTTCGTAAGAAGTTTCCAACTTATAGTAGTCCACTCACGACCAGGTTTTGATCTCGGAGGCAAGGTATGCGCACAATATGCTAGAATATGGTTTGTTTAACGTTTCAGGCTATATTCCGAAGGAATCTTACCTGTAAATGGATGAACTCATCGTTCATAAGAAGTTTCCGGCTTATAGTAGTCCACTCACGGTCAGGTTTCGATCTCGGAGCCAAGGTATGCGTACAATATGACAGAATATGGTTTGTTTAACGTTTCAGGGTATATTCCGAAGGAATCTTACCTGTAAATGGATGAATTCATCGTTCGTAAGAAGTTTCCGACTTATAGTAGTCCACTCAAGACCAGGTTTTGATCTCGGAGCCAAGGTATGCGCACAATATGCTATAATATGGTTTGTTTAACGTTTCAGGCTATATTCCGAAGGAATCTTACCTGTAAATGGATGAACTCATCGTTCATAAGAAGTTTCCGGCTTATAGTAGTCCACTCACGGTCAGGTTTCGATCTCGGAGCCAAGGTATGCGTACAATATGCCAGAATATGGTTTGTTTAACGTTTCAGGGTATATTATGAAGGAATCTTACCTGTAAATGGATGAATTCATCGTTCGTACGAAGTTTCCGACTTATAGTAGTCAACTCACGGTCAGGTTTCGATCTCGGAGCCAAGGTATGCGAACAATATGCCAGAATATGGTTTGTTTAACGTTTCAGGGTATATTCCGAAGGAATCTTACCTGTAAATGGATGAATTCATCGTTCGTAAGAAGTTTCCGACTTATAGTAGTCCACTCACGGTCAGGTTTCGATCTCGGAGCCAAGGTATGCGTACAATATGACAGAATATGGTTTGTTTAACGTTTCAGGGTATATTCCGAAGGAATCTTACCTGTAAATGGATGAATTCATCGTTCGTAAGAAGTTTCCGACTTATAGTAGTCCACTCAAGACCAGGTTTTGATCTCGGAGCCAAGGTATGCGCACAATATGCTATAATATGGTTTGTTTAACGTTTCAGGCTATATTCCGAAGGAATCTTACCTGTAAATGGATGAACTCATCGTTCATAAGAAGTTTCCGGCTTATAGTAGTCCACTCACGGTCAGGTTTCGATCTCGGAGCCAAGGTATGCGTACAATATGCCAGAATATGGTTTGTTTAACGTTTCAGGGTATATTCTGAAGGAATCTTACCTGTAAATGGATGAATTCATCGTTCGTACGAAGTTTCCGACTTATAGTAGTCAACTCACGGTCAGGTTTCGATCTCGGAGCCAAGGTATGCGAACAATATGCCAGAATATGGTTTGCTTAACGTTTCAGGGTATATTCCGAAGGAATCTTACCTGTAAATGGATGAATTCATCGTTCGTAAGAAGTTTCCGAATATAATAGTCCACTCACGGCCATGTTTCCATCTCGGAGCCAAGGTATGCGTACAATATGACAGAATATGGTTTGTTTAACGTTTCAGGGTATATTCCGAAGGAATCTTACCTGTAAATGGATGAATTCATCTTTCGTAAGAAGTTTTCGACTTATAGTAGTCCACTCAAGACCAGGTTTTGATCTCGGAGCCAAGGTATGCGCACAATATGCTAGAATATGGTTTGTTTAACGTTTCAGGCTATATTCCGAAGGAATCTTACCTGTAAATGGATGAATTCATCGTTCGTACGAAGTGTCCGGCTTATAGTAGTCCACTCACGGTCAGGTTTCGATCTCGGAACCAAGGTATGCGTACAATATGCCAGAGTATGGTTTGTTTAAGGGTTCAGGGTATATTCCGAAGGAATCTTACCTGTAAATGGATGAATTCATCGTTCGTAAGAAGTTTCCGACTTATAGTAGTCCACTCACGGTCAGGTTTCGATCTCGGAGCCAAGGTATGCGTACAATATGCCAGAATATGGTTTATTTAACGTTTCAGGGTATATTCTGAAGGAATCTTACCTGTAAATGGATGAATTCATCGTTCGTAAGAAGTTTTCGTCTTATAGTAGTCCACTCACGGTCAGGTTTCGATCTCGGAGTCAAGGTATGCGTACAATATGCCATAATATGGTTTATTTAACGTTTCAGGGTATATTCTGAAGGAATCTTACCTGTAAATGGATGAATTCATCGTTCGTAAGAAGTTTCCGGCTTATAGTAGTCAACTCACGGTCAGGTTTCGATCTCTGAGCCAAGGTATGCATACAATATGCCAGAATATGGTTTGTTTAACGATTCAGGGTATATTCCGAAGGAATCTTACCTGTAAATGGATAAATTCATCGTTCGTAAGAAGTTTCCGACTTATAATAGTCCACTCACGGTCAGGTTTCGATCTCGGAGCCAAGGTATGCGTACAATATGCCAGAATATGGTTTGTTTAACGTTTCAGGGTATATTCTGAAGGAATCTTACCTGTAAATGGATGAATTCATCGTTCGTACGAAGTTTCCGACTTATAGTAGTCAACTCACGGTCAGGTTTCGATCTCGGAGCCAAGGTATGCGTACAATATGCCAGAGTATGGTTTGTTTAAGGGTTCAGGGTATATTCCGAAGGAATCTTACCTGTAAATGGATGAATTCATCGTTCGTAAGAAGTTTCCGACTTATAGTAGTCCACTCACGACCAGGTTTTGATCTCGGAGCCAAGGTATGCGCACAATATGCCAGAATATGGTTTGTTTAACTTTTCAGGCTATATTCCGAAGGAATCTTACCTGTAAATGGACGAATTCAACGTTCGTAAGAAGTTTCCGACTTATAGTAGTTACTCACGGTCAGGTTTTGATCTCGGAGGCAAGGTATGCGTACAATATGCCAGAATATGGTTTGTTTAACGTTTCAGGGTATATTCTGAAGGAATCTTACCTGTAAATGGATGAATTCATCGTTCGTACGAAGTTTCCGACTTATAGTAGTCAACTCACGGTCAGGTTTCGATCTCGGAGCCAAGGTATGCGTACAATATGCCAGAGTATGGTTTGTTTAAGGGTTCAGGGTATATTCCGAAGGAATCTTACCTGTAAATGGATGAATTCATCGTTCGTAAGAAGTTTTCGTCTTATAGTAGTCCACTCACGGTCAGGTTTCGATCTCGGAGCCAAGGTATGCGTACAATATGCCAGAATATGGTTTATTTAACGTTTCAGGGTATATTCTGAAGGAATCTTACCTGTAAATGGATGAATTCATCGTTCGTAAGAAGTTTCCGGCTTATAGTAGTCAACTCACGGTCAGGTTTCGATCTCTGAGCCAATGTATGCGTACAATATGCCAGAATATGGTTTGTTTAACGATTCAGGGTATATTCCGAAGGAATCTTACCTGTAAATGGATGATTTCATCGTTCGTAAGAAGTTTCCGACTTATAATAGTCCACTCACGGCCAGGTTTCCATCTCGGAGCCAAGGTATGCGTACAATATGACAGAATATGGTTTGTTTAACGTTTCAGGGTATATTCCGAAGGAATCTTACCTGTAAATGGATGAATTCATCGTTCGTAAGAAGTTTCGGACTTATAGTAGTCCACTCACGGTCAGGTTTCGCTCTCGGATCCAAGGTATGTGTACAATATGCTAGAATATGGTTTATTTAATGTTTCAGGGTATATTCCGAAGGAATCTTACCTGTAAGTGGATGAATTCATCGTTCGTAAGAAGTTTCCGACTTATACTAGTCCACTCACGACCAGGTTTTGATCTCGGAGCCAAGGTATGCGCACAATATGCCAGAACATGGTTTGTTTAACGTTTCAGGGTATATTCCGAAGGAATCTTACCTGTAAATGGATGAATTCATCGTTCGTAAGAAGTTTCCGACTTATAGTAGTTACCCACGGTCAGGTGCGATCTCGGAGCCAAGGTATGCGTACAATATGCCAGAATATGGTTTGTTTAACGTTTCAGGGTATATTATGAAGGAATCTTACCTGTAAATGGATGAATTCATCGTTCGTAAGAAGTTTCGGACTTATAGTAGTCCACTCACGGTCAGGTTTCGCTCTCGGAGCCAAGGTATGCGTACAATATGCCAGAATATGGTTTATTTAACGTTTCAGGGTATATTCCGAAGGAATCTTACCTGTAAATGGATGAATTCATCGTTCGTACGAAGTTTCCGACTTATAGTAGTCAACTCTCGGTCAGGTTTCGATCTCGGAGCCAAGGTATGCGTACAATATGCCAGAATATGGTTTGTTTAACGTTTCAGGGTATATTCCGAAGGAATCTTACCTGTAAATGGATGAATTCATCGTTCGTAAGAAGTTTCCGACTTATAATAGTCCACTCACGGCCAGGTTTCCATCTCGGAGCCAAGGTATGCGTACAATATGACAGAATATGGTTTGTTTAACGTTTCAGGGTATATTCCGAAGGAATCTTACCTGTAAATGGATGAATTCATCGTTCGTAAGAAGTTTCGGACTTATAGTAGTCCACTCAAGACCAGGTTTTGATCTCGGAGCCAAGGTATGCGCACAATATGCTATAATATGGTTTGTTTAACGTTTCAGGCTATATTCCGAAGGAATCTTACCTGTAAATGGATGAACTCATCGTTCATAAGAAGTTTCCGGCTTATAGTAGTCCACTCACGGTCAGGTTTCGATCTCGGAGCCAAGGTATGCGTACAATATGCCAGAATATGGTTTGTTTAACGTTTCAGGGTATATTCTGAAGGAATCTTACCTGTAAATGGATGAATTCATCGTTCGTACGAAGTTTCCGACTTATAGTAGTCAACTCACGGTCAGGTTTCGATCTCGGAGCCAAGGTATGCGTACAATATGCCAGAATATGGTTTGTTTAACGTTTCAGGGTATATTCCGAAGGAATCTTACCTGTAAATGGATGAATTCATCGTTCGTAAGAAGTTTCCGACTTATAGTAGTCCACTCACGACCAGGTTTTGATCTCGGAGCCAAGGTATGCGCACAATATGCCAGAATATGGTTTGTTTAACTTTTCAGGCTATATTCCGAAGGAATCTTACCTGTAAATGGACGAATTCAACGTTCGTAAGAAGTTTCCGACTTATAGTAGTTACTCACGGTCAGGTTTTGATCTCGGAGGCAAGGTATGCGTACAATATGCCAGAATATGGTTTGTTTAACGTTTCAGGGTATATTCTGAAGGAATCTTACCTGTAAATGGATGAATTCATCGTTCGTACGAAGTTTCCGACTTATAGTAGTCAACTCACGGTCAGGTTTCGATCTCGGAGCCAAGGTATGCGTACAATATGCCAGAGTATGGTTTGTTTAAGGGTTCAGGGTATATTCCGAAGGAATCTTACCTGTAAATGGATGAATTCATCGTTCGTAAGAAGTTTTCGTCTTATAGTAGTCCACTCACGGTCAGGTTTCGATCTCGGAGCCAAGGTATGCGTACAATATGCCAGAATATGGTTTATTTAACGTTTCAGGGTATATTCTGAAGGAATCTTACCTGTAAATGGATGAATTCATCGTTCGTAAGAAATTTCCGACTTATAGTAGTCCACTGACGACCAGGTTTTGATCACGGAGCCAAGGTATGCGCACAATATGCTAGAACATGGTTTGTTTAACGTTTCAGGCTATATTCCGAAGGAATCTTACCTGTAAATGGATGAACTCATCGTTCATAAGAAGTTTCTGGGTTATAGTAGTCCACTCACGGTCAGGTTTCGATATCGGAGCCAAGGTATGCGTACAATATGCCAGAATATGGTTTGTTTAACGTTTCAGGGTATATTCTGAAGGAATCTTACCTGTAAATGGATGAATTCATCGTTCGTACGAAGTTTCCGACTTATAGTAGTCAACTCTCGGTCAGGTTTCGATCTCGGAGCCAAGGTATGCGTACAATATGCCAGAATATGGTTTGTTTAACGTTTCAGGGTATATTCCGAAGGATTCTTACCTGTAAATGGATGAATTCATCGTTCGTAAGAAGTTTCCGACTTATAATAGTCCACTCACGGCCAGGTTTCCATCTCGGAGCCAAGGTATGCGTACAATATGACAGAATATGGTTTGTTTAACGTTTCAGGGTATACTCCGAAGGAATCTTACCTGTAAATGGATGAATTCATCGTTCGTAAGAAGTTTCAGACTTATAGTAGTCCACTCACGGTCAGGTTTCGCTCTCGGTGCCAAGGTATGCGTACAATATGCCAGAATATGGTTTATTTAACGTTTCAGGGTATATTCCGAAGGAATCTTACCTGTAAATGGATGAATTCATCGTTCGTAAGAAGTTTCCGACTTATAATAGTCCACTCACGGCCAGGTTTCCATCTCGGAGCCAAGGTATGCGTACAATATGACAGAATATGGTTTGTTTAACGTTTCAGGGTATACTCCGAAGGAATCTTACCTGTAAATGGATGAATTCATCGTTCGTAAGAAGTTTC